>NC_086319.1:232249260-232589260 GCF_036172605.1 Pelobates fuscus | reverse complement strand
GGAGCATGGCCTCATATTTTCATAATGACTACTACTAAAAAAAACAAGCCCACTTGGGTATCAGTTCTAATGTTTTATAATTCAGAAATGGCATGCATTTTAGGTTTACATAACATGCCTAAAATTGGATTTAATAAATGTATAGTGCCCGATAAAGAGGATAGTAGACATTAGATATTTACATATTTATTTATTCAATTCGTGAGTGAAAATTATGCTCTGGCAAATAGATATTCATCCCCTGGCAAGTGTGTCAAGGATGCTATATGCCCCTGACATGCTATTTACGTACGTTTTCCAGTGAATTAAGAATCTTAAAGTTTAATTTAAAATTTATCGAAACTGATAAATCATGTTATTAAATAGATGCTTTTGTGTGGGCTACACTATTCATACTTTTGTTGCAGACAGATAATTAATTTTATTTCTAACATGAAAAATATTCTCAGTTTAGAAATTCCATAACGAGCTATTTCCTTAACTTTTTTATTAGTTGATTAATAAATTCAATGAAATATTCAGAGTGCTGCTGTTAGATTTAGTATTTTAAAATAACTCCATATAGAACATGTACTGTAAGAAATGCTCCAGTGACAAAATAAAAACCAATTTGATTTCAAATTAGTGGATTCTTTAAAGCTACTATATTGGTTGAATATATGCATCTTCATAAATGTCCACTTTTTAAAGAAGCAATGACTTATTTATCATCTTTGCTTTTTATCATCACATGCCATCATTGTCATAGGAACAGAACAGCATGATAAGCCTTATGACAGCTCTTCCTCATTAGCTGTTATTTGGGGAAAAGGGGACTTCAATCTATTTCGTGCTTCATCTTGTATGATGCTGGATACATCTTCCAAGAAGGAAGGAACATGTATATGTGTATCTTGGGAATTAAACAAACAAGAACTGGATATTGTATATAGTTTTATTAGACAGATATCTGAAAATCAAATACAATTATAGCATTCTGAAATTGGCTTATGGTTGACAAGTTGGTTGAACTGTTCTTAGTGAGGTGTCCCAAATGTGTCTTTAATGTGAAAAACAATTGTAATTTTATTGCTTCTGAAATAATTTTATACTATGTTGCTATCTTCAGTTATCTGAGCGATATGATTTTATTATCTCTTCTCATAATGCTGTATTGTTTCAGTGCACACAACAAATTTATGAACCAGAAAAGGTGGATATTTCACTATAAACTATAATATTGATTTATGGTTTATGCTTTTCTAACACCAACACCAAATTTGAAAACGTAGTCACAACTAAACATTGACAGCAGTAAAACGTGTCTCTTTCTGTAACTCGTGCTGGATTTACTTAACACGTATGGTATCATTCCACGTCCATGACAACAAACTTTTTGAAATCTAATTCATTCAAGAGAAACACATATTTACATTATTTGTGAATGCAAATAATTGTTCTGAGACAAGTATTCAGGCAGAAATCTTTAAATATTGTTCTTACATGATAATGTCAGGTAATATTGAGTCTCCTATAAACAAAAGGTTGGTGTGTTATTTCAAATACTCATGTCTGGGGCACCTACAAATTAATTTGTTTATTTTTATTTTTTAAAATTTACAAAGTTTGAAAGACCAAAAGAGTAAGACAAAGCAAACATAAATAGCACAAAAAACACAAAGTGCACTGTTTGAAAATTAAAAATACAAAAAACACAAATAAAATAATGAGGTGGACTAATAAAGTTCAAGAAAGGGGTTTCTTGGACCACAACTGCATTACGTCATGCCCATCTTTAACTTACATATGCAGACAACATTTATATTTCCCATATGCAGTTACAATCCCCTGAGTAGTATGCAAGTTAAAAGTCCTGGGGGCGTGGCCTGACCGCTCAAGGAGACGGATGTGTGAGTGATCAGCTCTGAGTGAGATTAATACAGCGATAATACAGCGATTAACCGAGCAATAATCAAGAGATTATCTACGTAAAAAACAAGCGCACGTATCCGAGCAACTCCCCACCAACATGGCCCAACAATCCACCAAAAAACCTAAACTAAAAGAAACTTCTTCCCTGCAAATCACGGCAATGGCCTCACCGCCACGCCGCGCGCAAGATGGCGCCGATAGGCCAGTATCACCGGCCTCGAGTTCGGGACGAAGCGACATCACTACTATCTCTAACCGAGAACTCCCGGCCACAGACTCATCAATTCAAAAAATGCTGAATGATCTGCAAACATCATTACAAGCAGATTTTGCAAAGTTGGCGAAAGATGTCAGAGCTGATGTTAAAGCGCTGGGGGAGCGTACGGAATACCTCGAGAATAAAACTGAGGAAATCATCACTGCACATAATAACGTTGCTGAGGCCTATGATATCATGGATGCAAAAATTACGTCTATTATCAGCAAACTTGCCGATCACGAAGATCCGCGGCATCCCAGAGGAGATTGGCCCTAACAACTTGGCCACACATGTCCGGGCTTTATTTCAACTACTAGCCCCCGATCTCCCAGAATCAGCACTGCTTCTAGACAGGACCCACAGGCTGCCCAGACCTCGGCATCTCCCAACCTCTATACCAAGGGACACCATAACAAGGATTCACTATTACACCACCAAAGAGGCAATAATGTCAGCATCAAGGAAGAAACCTATTCTCCCAGATGCATATAGTAAGATCCAGCTATATACCGACCTCTCGGCGACTACACTGGCTGCAAGGAAAAGCTTCATACCAATCACCAGAGCATTGAGAGCGGCAGATATACCCTAAAAATGGGGGTTCCCGGCCCGCCTCATCATCAAGTGCAATGGCACAGAAAAACATCTCTTAACCCCAGAAGCTGGAAGAAAAGCTTTGGAAGAATGGAACATACCGCTGACAGCAGAGGCAACTGATGGCCCACCTACAGAAAGCCAGACCAAAGCACCGATTAAACTTACCCATGACTGGGGAGCTCACGCTCCAGCTAAGTGAATCTTCATGCTCTCGGCCTTAGAGGCCCCTAGCGAACACATGAACACTCATAACCTTACGACCGGCAACTGGATACGGTGGTAATGTTTGACCGACTTAAGTTATATGCATTATATGTTTATTTGCGATTATGTTGTTTTATCCCCCACCGATATCCTCTACAGTATACTGTCTAACTCCAGAGTACATCTACCAATAAGGTAGTGGCCTCCATGGGTTTCGGGTACAACGGGTGAATCTCAATGCCCTAAACCCCTTTATGCAACACATGTGCTATCCCCATCGGACCGCTACATTCCCTCGGTGTAAACCCGGTTGGTGGGAGCTATCTGATTCGGGAGCAAATTGAGATAGAAAGATACGTATAATTTATATCTATTACACATATGTGGATCTGTTGGGACACATTGTTGTTTCTACGATGCCCTGGAGAAAAGCCCGACCCTAAACACACACACAAATCCTGGCCACCACTATACCATGCACAATGCTAGAAGTGCATGATGCTTACTCCAGTTAACACCATTTCATGTAACAAAAAAAAAAAAAAAAAAAAAGGCTTTGGAATGTACCTCAAAGGGAAAACACAATATGGAGTTATATTGAGGTACATTAGACTGCATTTATGTCATAATCGAATACAATGTTATATGTATGCATGTTATAATTGTTCTACAATTCAGGATGCACTATGCGAGACCCCGTTCATCCTAGTGGGACCACTGGGGATAAGGGGAGATTTAGACAAATTAGAACATGATCCTGATCATGGTTGGAGGCTTTGGCCCGGGTAAATTTTCACCAATGATAGTTGTATAGAGGGGATGGGACTCAACCGATACACATACACCTGATATCAGATGATCTCTCTCTAGAGATAGGGAAATCTCCACCCCCACAAGGGCTTCAATGCCCAAGAATAATAAGAAAATCAGGTCTTGTGCTAGAGACCTCGTTTCTGTATATAGTTGTTTATATGTTTTATGTTTCAACCTCCCACTCAACCCTTCTCCTTTTAAGGTGACACGTCGACACCTCAACATGACCATACCTACCCTGCACAAACTCGACACAACATCAGTTGGGCGCCCCATATGGAATCAATGTGCCAAGAAACTGCTCCATAATGGGCTAACCCATCAACTCGACATTACAGGACGAACCCCTGCTAGGATACCTAGAGACATAATCTCTGTACCACAGCAGGTATATATATAAACCCCGGTAATCACTTTCAATGGTACTTAATATCTTTTCGCTAAACGCCAAAGGCCTTAACTCACCACATAAACGCCGCATGGCCTTGATGGAAGCAAATAAGAACAAAGCACATGTGGCACTATTCCAGGAAACCCATTTTCAAACCTCCCACCAGCCCAAATTCTCCTCCAAACACTTCCCGATAGGATATCACAGCACATATAAGACAAAGAAGAGGGGAGTCACAATTTTAATCAGCAACACAGTCTCCTTCCAACTGATAAAAAAGTAAGCGACAAAAAGGGACGCTACCTCCTCCTGCAATGCATAATTAATAATGCCCAATACACAATAGTCAATATATATGGCCCCCATAACAGCCAACACATATTTTTAGACCATATTTTAACTCTAACAAAAGCTCATAAATTCGGAGAGATCCTTGTAGGGGGCGATACAAACTTTGTAGTCGACCCGACATTAGATATTACGTCCTCCTCTAGGATAACACCAAAGATGGCACAGCAAAGGACACGTTCTACTTCCCTCATAACAACTACTCTACTTGCACACGGCTATGTGGATGTTTGGAGAACCTTTCATCCCCTGGAAAGAGATTACACACACCATTCCCTAGTACATAACACCTACTCCCGAATCGATCGATTTTTAATTCCATCAACACAAACCCCCACAATTTGCAAGGCAGATATAGATATTATTTCATGGTCAGACCATGCACCAATCACACTCTCAATCACCACACAATACCCTACGAGTGGGAACCGCACTTGGCGACTAAATGACTCTCTCCTCACAGATCATACACTAGTAACACAAATTGCCAGAGAGCTAGAAACGTATTTCGCTATGAACAATATGGGAGACGTTGGGGTAGAAACTTTATGGCAAGCTCACAAAGCGGTCTTTCAGGGACAATTCATCAAACACGCTAGCTACAACAAAAAGCAGCGCATGAGAAAACACATAGATACAATCACTGAGTTAACCACACTCACCCAGACGAACAAACAAGCACCAACACCTGACAACACAAAGAGGATCCTTCAACTTCAAGGCACACTGAGAGATATGGAACTAGCCAAAACAACTTACCTACTAATGAAAATGATCACAAATTTTTCAAAGATGGGAATAGGGCAGGAAAAGTTTTAGCGGCACAACTCACAACGAGAGCCTTATTGTCTAAGATAGCCTTTATCCACAATAACAAGGGGAAAAAACTCACCAATCCTCAAGAAATTGTAGAGGAATTTAGTGGGTACTACAAAAACCTCTATAACTTATTAGATCAAAAAGACTGCCATACTCCTAAACAGGAGGATATAGATTTATACCTGAAAGATATTTGTCTACCCACTCTAACAAGAGAAGAGCGTGAGAAACTGACCCAACCATTTACCCTGCAAGAAATCTTAGATACGATCGAGCAATTACCAAAACACAAATCACCCGGACCCGATGGGTTTACAAACCTATATTACAACACCTACAAAAACATCCTAGCGCCCCACATGACTGCCCTGTTCAATCAATGCTTTCAAAAAAGATCCATGCCTACAGCAATGCTCCAGGCCCACATATCAACCCTACCAAAGCCGGGCAAACCCCCGACCCAATGCTCTAACTTCCGACCAATCTCTCTCTTAAATTGTGACACTAAACTCTACGCCAAACTTTTAGCAAATAGAATAAACTCTATCTTGAATCGCATTGTACACAATGATCAATCAGGCTTCATCAAGGGAAGACAGGGCTCCGATAACACTAGGAAAGTTCTTAACATACTATCCCACATAGCATCAGCAAAGACTGAGAGCCTTCTTTTGGCCCTGGATGCCGATAAGGCCTTTGACAGACTTAATTGGACATTTATGTCATCAGTCCTGACCAAATATGGGTTCCCTCAAGAGATGATTCGAGGAATAATGACACTCTATACACACCCCACCACCCAAGTGAATCAATCGGGATTTATATCGTCACCCTTCGACCTTACCAGTTGCACGAGGCAAGAATGCCCTCTATCCCCGCCCCTTTTCATCCTCGCTTTAGAACCCCTAGCCCACAAGGTCAGAAATGACCTGCTTATCTAAGGCATACGCATAAAAAACACAGACTATCGATTATCAATGTTTGCTGATGATATTCTAATAACTGTCAGCAACCCAGAGTCATCCTTGCCCTGCATCATGGAGCTGTTGGAAGATTATGGGAAGATATCATATTATAAACGTAATAAAGCCAAAACACAAGATTTACCATTCCACGTAGTGATAGACTACGTCAAACCTTCCATTTTGACTGGAGACAGACACACATTACCTATTTAGGAGTGAAATTAGCCCTACACGCCCAAAAAACGATATCCCTAAACTATGGCCCACTGCACCGAATCTGCACCTCCCACTTTCAGACTTGGAAACGTGTCCACCCATCTTGGCTAGGTCGAATCCAAACTATCAAAATGGTTCTACTACCTAAAATCTTATACATCTTCAGCATGCTGCCAATATATGTTCGACCACACATCCTTAACACTCTCCAATCCACTCTAACCAGATTCATCAAAACAAAACCGAGATTGCCTATCGCCTTACTCCAATTGACACCACAATCAGGAGGCCTAGGTGTACCAAAATTACGCGCCTATTACGAAGCGGCCATCCTCGAGTTGGCTATTCAACTTCACGTCCCCAGACACACTTTCCAGTGGGTGGATATGGACCATAACGAAATATACCCACACTCCTTGCTTCAGATTATGTGGTCTCCAAAAATATACAGACTGCCAAAATTGCCATTATACCCCACCACCACTTTAACATTGAAACTTTGGGATAGAGTACTAACCAACGTTGCTGAAAAAGGGAAATTCTGCACATATGCCCCAATCGAAGCGCTAGAGAGGTTGACCCCTTGGCTATCAATGAAAACTTGGTCCACATATGGTATCAAACACATCAAAGATCTATGCCAACAAAATAAAATCAGGGCATTTCCAGATCTACAGACACAATACAAACTACCTAACTCTCTCATTTTCCAATATCTACAATTAAAAAGCATTGTGAATACTAAGGTGACACTAAGACCCCAGAATATGCCACAAGTTATGACCAATGCTATAGCTGTCATCTCTAGATGCCACTCTGCACTGCTTAAACCCAAATCAATATCGATATGTTACAAAACGTTGACAGACAGAACGCCTCCTCAGTCTTTCAAATACGTGACACAGTGGGAAAAAGAAGGTTTACCCAAACTTACTGATGAGTAATGGCTCCAGGCACTGAACGCCCTTAAGGGCATCACTTCATGCTTTTCCCATATAGAGGCCCATAAAAAGGTAATATATAGATGGTACCACATCCCGCAAGGGCTCCATCAAATTGATCCTACCGTGAATCCCGTTTGTTGGAGATGTAACTTGAAAGAGGGAAATATGACACATATCTGGTGGGAATGTGAAAAAATTAGACCTCTGTGGTCGCACGTCCAACGACTTTGAATAAAATAATAAACTACTCAGCACCTGTTGCCCCTTCTCTAACGCTCTTACTCCTATTCCCACCCAAATGGAGTAAAGAAACTAAACAAATAGCTTCCCTCATTATCCTTGCAGCGAGGCTCCTACTAGCCCAAAATTGGAAAAAGCCATTATGCCCCTCCCGAACAGAGTTAAGAAGCAAAATTTACCAATATTATAGATATGAAGTTCTAGCCTCAGACTCATATATTAAATCGAATAAAATAGTACAACTGTGGAAACCATGGCTTCCACTGCTGGGGCACTGAACCCAGAAAGCCAAAAAAGAGCGTCAACAATGAGACCACGGGGCAAAGACAAGATAGACACAAGGAAGGATATATATGTAATTGAATGTTCGATGTTTGTTCCGACACTGTATCATACATTTTCTGATGTCAAATGGAATGCTATACTTGTCATGTCGACCCTCCCCCCCCCTTTTATTCTGTATTCCTCTCCCCCTGCTTTTTGTTTGTATAAAAATAAATATTCTCAATGGAAAAAAAGTGTGTGTCCTTACAAGTGGCCAATTTCTTGATACTTTTGTCAAATTGAACAATTGGGAAAAAGATATACTAAAGGGGATGTAAGACACCAAAGGGAGGTAAGATACACAAAAAAGAGGTAAGGCATTCAAATAATGGAACAATAAACACAAACGGGTATCATAAATTCAAAAGGGGGGAGTCACACAGGTGAAGATGCATTTTTTGAAGGGGGTTAGGTGACAAAATGCATCTTAGCATGAGTAGTCAAAAATGCCATGCTTGTGTCCATTTTTTTGAGCTACACACTTTTCCAATAAACAATGGATGTTTTTATGTTTAAGGGAGAAAGAATTAGAAGGAAACAAGTTCTTTATTGACATTTTCTCTAAATACCTTACTTTGAACTCTGGAATTGATATTGATATCAAGACATTTTATGGAATTACTTCGAGATATTGCACACATATTTTCAATAATACATTAATTGTTATTCTTTCTATTGCACATTTTCTTTTTTGTTGTTACCATTATTGAGGAGTATAAATATAGTCTAAAACCAATACACTAATATATGTGATATGTATTTGTGCGAATAAGTGTGTTTGTGTGTGTTTTTCTAATAAAGAGAAATAATAACAGCTATATGAGGGCTTTTGAAGATAATTTTCCAAATCAATAAAGCAAAACAAATGTTAACTACTCACTTCTTCTTTGCTTTTTAGCAATTTTTAAATTCCTTGAAACATTGCTTTGGATAAATATTTCAGTCTGACTACTTGAATTTTTCCTTATTGTCTTCTCTAATATGTCACAGTAACAGCTTTTTGTTCTAATTGTGAAGGAAATCATGGAAGCTGTGAGGTTGCACACTATTTGCCTTTTGGGATTTGTTTCAGAAAAATGAAAACATTTTGCTCGGAAGAGAACACCTTAGGGAAAATGTTGACCTTACATGCTCTAAGAGTTTGCATTAATGCATTCTGTAGCCTAAAGCCAACATTTTATTGTTCACTACATTTAGTGAAATTCTGTTTAATGCATACCTTTCCTTACTATTTTACCTGCATTGTTCATATTCATAGAATATTCATAGAATGAATGTATTCTCTGTACGTGTCTCTCCTGCCCATCTTTATGATTATCTCTCTTTCTCTTTCTCTGTCTGTCTAACAGGTTTCAAATAAGTTGTAACTCTATATCTGTACATCAAAAGACTGAGATTTCTAAATAATATGATGTTGGGAGCACTCACAGGACTTCTTTGGAAAAAAGTAATTTTGTTTTATATTTATATTGATGTTTCCTGAGTGCTGGGTGTTCTTTATAAATAATCATTCAATCACTTGTCTGCATAATGGAACTCAAAGATTTGAAAGGGCGATATATGTTTTTTAGATAATATATAATTACATAGTAGTCAAGATTGAAAAATTACTAAAGTCCAACAAGTTTAACCTTGTAATGATACTGTTATGCTGTTTACCCATAAGAAGGCCAAAAAAAACATTGTAGTCATTTAAACTATTCTACAAAAAGGAAAAACAAATCCTTCTTCATTCCTTAAAGGTATTCGGATGTCACATTGGATCAACAAATTATTTATATATATATATATATATATATATATATATATATATATATATATCAATTATATCAATTATATCCCTGAATATTTTTTTTAATGCAAAAAAGCATCCAGGCCTTTGTAAAAAAAATATCTATAGAATCTGATAAGACAACTTCTTTCTTTCGGTGGATATTCTAAATTTAGATTTTTACTGTAAAGAACCCTTTTAGATAGGTACCAATTATATCATTGAAACCTTTTTAAAAAAAAAAAAAATCTATAGTATCTGATAAGACAACCTCTTTGGCTAGAGAATTCCACATGTTTATTGTTCTTACTGTAAAGAACCTTTTCCTCCTCTGTAAGTGAAAAGCATTCCTTCCAGTCTTAGTGGGTGACCTTTTGTCTGTTGTATATTTCTACTAATGAACAGGTTAGCACATTACAGTTTGGACTTACCCTGTATGTATTTGTATGGTGCTATTATATACCATCAGAAGCACCTTTTTTCTAAAGAAAAGAAATGCAGTTTCTCTACCCTTTGTTTATAACTAATGTTTTTATCTCCTTTCTTCATTTTGTAGCTTGCCTCTGTACTTTCTCTAGTTCTGCAATATCCTTCATTAAAACTGGTGACCTAAACTGCAAAGCATATTCAAAGTGGGGTCTTACCATTGATTTGTAAAGAGGCAAAATTATATTTTATCAAGTGAATCAATACTCATTTTAATACATGAATGCACATTACTAGCTTTTTCAATAGAAGCATAATGTTGACTAGTATGTGATCTTTAAATATTCCCAAGTCCTCTTCTTTTATTACTATACCTAACTCAACCCCATTTATTGTATAAGTGGCTCGTGGGCTCTTTATTTCAAATTGCATGGCTTTGCATTTATCTGTATTGAATCTTATCTGCCACTTGCCTGCCCAGTCCCCCAATTTATCTAAATCCCTCTGTAGAGAAGTTATATCATGTTCAGACTGTATTACTTTACATAGTTTTGTGTCATGAGCAAACACAAACAAATGACTTTCAATGCCCTTTTGTAGATAAATCAAACAGATTTAAACCCAGGGCAGAACCCTGAGGCACTCCGCTTAACACTTTTGTCCGGATTGCACATTTTCCATTTACAACTGCTATCTGCACTGTATCTTTAAGCCAGCATTCTATCCAAGATTTTTCATCTGATATCAGTTGTAATAATACAATTTTCTATGGAACTGTATCAAATGCCTTAGCAAAATCCAATCACATGAATACACTAGATCACCCCGATCTATATTTCTTCTAACTTCTTCATAGAATGCAATTAAGTTAGTTAGGCATGGCCTGTCTTTCATAAAATCATTTTTATTCCTGCTAATGAGATTGTTGTTTGAAATTAATTCTTGAATATTATCCCTTAACAAATAACTTTCCAATCACTGATGTTAAGCCATGCATACAACACCATTTTCTAGCAAATCCTCATGGAGTTACCATATTCCTGGGCCCTACATGGGTTACAACACAGAGAATGCATGTTATATTTATAGATATCAATGTCCTCCCGAGGGGACTATGGTTTGAAATTGTTCAATGGTTTAATCCAACTGTTTGCCAGTCTGTGGCAGCCCTGGGAGGTAAAAGTGCATGCTTTGGCCTGCCCAGTAGCGTTTGCAGGTTGCTTTCATCCCCTCCTCTAGTGTCTGTAAGGCTCTCATCACTCCATGTCACCAGACCAACAGCTGAGTGGGGAATCCCCACCTGTAGACAATTTGCTTGGACGATAGAACTTCATTGATCACAAGGAATTCCTTGTTGTCGCAGACAGGTCTGGGAACAGAGATATCTCACTGTATGGATTTGGCAAAGTCCACAACGTTTGGGCTTCCCTTATCAGTGCCTTCTTGAGGTGGTCAAAATTAATTCTTACAATCGTGTCCCTGGGAAGGTTGGTTGGCATGCCCCTTGGTTTATAGGAATCAGGGCAAACTCTTTGTCACCAAAAATTGATAGTAATGCCTTTTAAAGTGATCAAATAAAGACTGGTAGCTCCTGCAAAGAAATTGCTTCCAGTATCCCCTTAATTCAAAAGTTACCTCTACAGGAATTGGAACTTTTAAATCAAAATAGCAGAGCTGGAAGAATACCTGAGTATTTGTTAAAGGGACACTCCAGGCACCCAGACCACTTCTGCTCATTGGAGTGGTCTGGGTTCCAACTCCCACTACCCTTAACCCTGCAAGTGTAATTATTGCAGTTTTTTTTAAACTGCAATAATTACACTTGCAGGGTTAAGTCCTCCCCTAGTGGCTGTCTATTAGACAGCCACTAGAGGGAACTTCCTGCTCTTTAGCACAGGTTTTCTGTGCTAGAGCGTCGCTGGACATCCTCACGCTGTGTGAGGACCTCCAGCGTCGCTCTATTCCCCATAGGGAAGCATTGAAATTCATTTTCAATGCTTTCCTATAGGGTGCACTAATGCGCATGCGCGGAATTGCCGCGCAGGCGCATTAGGTCTCCTCGGCCGGCGGGCGAGATCAGTCTTGCCCACCGGCCGACGTAAGCAGAAGGAGGAGCGGCGGGGGAGGAGGAAGCAGCGACGTGGGACATGTCGCTGCCTCTGGTAAGTGACTGAAGGGGTTTTCACCCCTTCAGTAACTGGGGATTGGGGCGTGGGAGGGAGAGGGACCCTCCAGTGCCAGGAAAACGGATTGTTTTCCTGGCACTGGAGTTTCCCTTTAATTAAGTATTCAGTGTGTGATTCACATGTCATGTTTCCTCAATAATCTGTTCAGTAAATAAACGTATATGTCTATTTGTATGTGTGCATACATTGAGAAGATATATGTCTTAATGTATGTTTGAGTAGATAAGATATTTGTGGATGCATGTGTTAATTTTCATATAGTGTCAGTGTGAATGTATATGTGAATTTTTTGTGACAGTATGTGTGAATAAATTTAAATGTGCAAATGCAGAAAATGTTTTAAGCACTGGTCTGTGAATGCATATGTATTTGTGCATATCTTCACCATGCATGTCTGAACATAAGGGTATACAGTGTCTCTGTGTACAGTGCCATAGTTTGTGAATGCAGGGTTATATTTGTGTGGGAAGTGCTGTATGTGTATATGCAGTTTATGAATAAGTGCCCAAAAAGCTTGCACTCCTAGTATATAAAGTTATGCCTGATGCTAGAGCCACACAGCAAAATATACAAAATATACAAAATACAAAAATTGGCAGCACTCCAAGAACTTAACCCCTTAAGGACACATGATGGAAATATTCCATCATGATTCCCCTTTACTCCAGAAGTTGTGTCCTTGAGGGGTTAAACAATGGGTTAAACAGTTAATACTTAACTTTTAATCATACATATTAAAAACAGAGAGTTAACGTTTCAGCTCCAACAGTAGAACTTTCATCAGGACATGTTCAAACAAGCATAAACAGCCCACCATTGTGCTATATGTACCCTAAATGTATAAAATGATTAGAACTTATCATCTCCAGATGCCCGGTGTTCATATGGAGCTGGGAGCGCACAAGTCTGCTGCTACTCGCGATCTCGTGCAGGGCCGCAAACAATCCAGAGGGGGTACAGTCTCATACTTCCAACTGGTAGTGATGGAGTCACTTGCAACACAAGCACTTCTCTCCATACCTCCCCGATCGGCTTGCTACATGCCCGTACTCACAGCTCTTAAGCGAAGGCCATCCATCCGTGATGGGAAAGATGCTAAAGCAGGTTAACTAATAAAAACAAGTATAGACCAAACACTATACAGGGAGTGCAGAATTATTAGGCAAGTTGTATTTTTGAGGATTAATTTTATTATTGAACAACAACCATGTTCTCAATGAACCCAAAAAACTCATTAATAGCAAAGCTGAATATTTTTGGAAGTAGTTTTTAGTTTGTTTTTAGTTTTAGCTATTTTAGGGGGATATCTGTGTGTGCAGGTGACTATTACTGTGCATAATTATTAGGCAACTTAAAAAAACCAAACTAATATATACCCATTTCAATTATTTATTTTTACCAGTGAAACCAATATAACATCTCAACATTCACAAATATACATTTCTGACATTCAAAAACAAAACAAAAACAAATCAGTGACCAATATAGCCACCTTTCTTTGCAAGGACACTCAAAAGCCTAACATCCATTAATTCTGTCAGTGTTTTGATCTGTTCACCATCAACATTGCGTGCAGCAGCAACCACAGCCTCCCGGACACTGTTCAGAGAGGTGTACTGTTTTCCCTCCTTGTAAATCTCACATTTGATGATGGACCACAGGTTCTCAATGGGGTTCAGATCAGGTCAACAAGGAGGCCATGTCATTAGATTTTCTTCTTTTATACCCTTTCTTGCCAGCCACGCTGTGGAGTACTTGGACGCGTGTGATGGAGCATTGTCCTGCATGAAAATCATGTTTTTCTTGAAAGATGCAGACTTCTTCCTGTACCACTGCTTGAAGAAGGTGTCTTCCAGAAACTGGCAGTAGGACTGGGAGTTGAGCTTGACTCCATCCTCAACCCGAAAAGGCCCCACAAGCTCATCTTTGATGATACCAGCCCAAACCAGTACTCCACCTCCACCTTGCTGGCGTCTGAGTCGGACTGGAGCTCTCTGCCCTTTATCAATCCAGCCACGGGCCCATCCATCTGGCCCATCAAGACTCACTCTCATTTCATCAGTCCATAAAACCTTGAGATATTTCTTGGCCCAGTCTTGACGTTTCAGCTTGTGTGTCTTGTTCAGTGGTGGTCATCTTTCAGCCTTTCTTACCTTGGCCATGTCTCTGAGTATTGCACACCTTGTGCTTTTGGGCACTCCAGTGATGTTGCAGCTCTGAAATATGGCCAAACTGGTGGCAAGTGGCATCTTGGCAGCTGCACGCTTGACTTTTCTCAGTTCATGGGCAGTTATTTTGCGCCTCGGTTTTTCCACATGCTTCTTGCGACCCTGTTGACTATTTTGAATGAAACGCTTGATTGTTCGATGATCACGCTTCAGAAGCTTTGCAATTTTAAGAGTGCTGCATCCCTCTGCAAGATATCTCACTATTTTTGACTTTTCTGAGCCTGTCAAGTCCTTCTTTTGACCCATTTTGCCAAAGGAAAGGAAGTTGCCTAATAATTATGCACACCTGATATAGGGTGTTGATGTCATTAGACCACACCCCTTCTCATTACAGAGATGCACATCACCTAATATGCTTAATTGGTAGTAGGCTTTCGAGCCTATATAGCTTGGAGTAAGACAACATGCATAAAAAGGATGATGTGGTCAAAATACTAATTTGCCTAATAATTCTGCACTCCCTGTATATATATATCAATGGACAAAATACATAACGTGAAGTTGTAGCATCCTACATGCTGATATATCATAACCTAGTAGGGGAAAACGGAATGCAAATCTGTATTGACATAAATTCTAAACAGACCCCATGAAACATTAGCATATTGCTCTAATAACATTTCTTTTTCATATATTTACCAAATGTAATATATTTTCTTACTAGGTCCGGGCTGATTACGTTTTAATACAGTAAGCAAAAATCACAGTCCACAGTGAAACAAATAGAGACACACCAGAAGAGTGACATTTGGTACCGCACCATACTAGATCAAGAAAGAGATCAATGTAGACAACATATAACCAACATAAGTACATAGGTTCCACTTGCCAATCAAAAAATATGGACTGTTAAGCCCTACAGGCAGCTATTCATGTGTTGGTATCATTAATGGCAACGTTAAAAACTGAAATTGTAACAAAGTATATATGTATTAAATCCAAAGTAGAAAATATAAACATTGTGGCTATATGAAATAGGTCCAAACCAATATGGAATAGCGAGAACAAGATGATACACTGCTTTAACTACATCATGTATCATATGGAAAAAAAAACAAAAATGTATATGGAACTAAATGACTATTCTCAAGAGTGTATATTGCAAATGTCACAGATTATCTATAGGGTAATGATATAGGGCAGCAAGGAAAACAGCAAGGAAAAGGAACAGGGGAATATTAAAATAGATTAAACTAAGCCTAAGGTACCATACATTTTTTTAATATCAAGAAATGACCTGAATGAGTAAAAATGCATATTGATACTGTAGGCACAGTACAAAATATATAGAGAAATGAAACGTATATAATAATATACAATAATTATCCAGAAAAGAGCCACAGACCATCCCATTGTGAAGGGGTAGCATCCAGCATATTCAGAAAACAAAATGATAGAAAAACAGATAAAGAATATTTTTTGTTGAGGCCCCTAGGCCAAACTGTATCTAAGGTCGAAATTCAGAACAGTTCTCTTAGCATTAATGGTCTACTCCAGCCCCCCCACGTCAAAGTGAGGAGATGTGGTCAATGGCCATCAATCTCAGCAATAGTAATGGGTGTCCCTTGGATAGGAAATGCTTGGCAACTGTTAATTCTGCTTTATTGTCACAGCAAGCAGTCCGAACTCGATCAATGGTTTCGTATTTGCTCTCTAATGGAAAGATCAGTCTTTCCTATAATGTAAGTCTACACGGGCATTGGAGTTTATAGATTACAAGATAAGGAGTGCAGGTTAATCTGAGTCAGATCTTGCATTGCTTACCAGAATGGGGATGGCTGAACACCTTTCCAGGGGTCATGTGGTTACAGGTCACACAGCCCAGACATCTGTAACACCCTTTGTTGGAAGAAGTCTGGCTTGGGCTATAGCAGTGTACTGGATCCGTTTTAACAAGAACGTTCCTCAAATTTTTACCACGTCAATAGCACATCATTGGTGGGTGTTGGAACTCAGGAGGAAGAGTAGGATCATCTTTTAAGGATGCACCATTGTTTATTCACTGTTGATCTCAGTGAATCCGATGCAGTGGTGTAGTTGATTGGAAACACTTGTTTTTGTGTTTTATTTTTGTTGAGACTTTTATCCAGGGCATCCTGGGGAACTTGGTCTTTATATCCTTGTTGCTTAAATTTAGACCACATTTCCTTAAGCTGTATTTGTGCCATTTGTGGCTCTGAGTTGTTCCTTATAACCCTGATGAGTTGTGACAGGGGTAGAGAGTTCTTCAGGTGTTCCGGGTGAAAGCTGTTAGCATGAAGGAGGATGTTACTATCTGAGGGTTTAGTAGTTTATATGCAAGTCTCTCATTATTTTTTGCAAATGTGTACATCAAGGAAATCCACCCCCATTGGATCTGCATGCATAGGTAATTTGATGGGTGTGGAGGCTGAATTGCTGTCCTCAACCATTCAGGTAGCTGATTATAAGTTTCCTCTCCAAACAATTAGTACATTGTTGATGTATCGACGGTAAAACAGTAGCTGATTGCTGTATGGTTGTAGAATATGTGCTCTTTCAAAAAAATGCATATTATTATTATTATTATTATTATTATTATTATTTATACAGCACCAACAAGTTCCGCAGCACTCTACAATTGGTGGACTAACAGACACAGATTTGTAACCAGACAAGTTTGACGCACAGGAACAGAGGGATTAAGGGCACTGCTCAAGTAGCTTACATGCTAGAGGAAGTGGGGTATAGTGACACAAAAGGTAAGGGTAGGGTAGAAAAATAGGTTGCTAGGATAGTATTCATTGAGGGCTTAGTGTTTTGATGACAGTTAGGGGAGCAAAGAGGGAAAGCTGTTCACAGTTTAACTGATCTGCTTTCTTAAAGAAGTACGTTTTCAAGATTTTTTGAAGGAGTATAGATTGGGGAGAGTCTAACAGAATTGTAAAGGGCATTCCATAGCAATGGTGCAGCCCTAAAGAAGTCTTTAAGGTGAGCATCAGAGGTAGGAGTACGAACAGAGGTCAGACATATTTGTGTATTAGTGAGGATAAGTAGGTGGGAGCAGAATTGTGTAGAGATTTGTAAGCAAGTGTCAGGATATTAAATTGAGCCCTATATCTTACAGGGAAGCCAATAGAGGAATTGAAAAGTGGGGAGGCATGGGAGGTGAGGGCGGACAGGAAGATGAGCCGCATTCATTATAGACTGTAACGGGGCAAGTTAGGATATGTTAGACCACTGAGAATCGGATTACAGTAGTCAAGGCGAGAGAGGACAGCAAGCATGGGCAAGCACTTTTGCCGTATCAGGTGTTAGACAGGGTCGGATGCGTGCAATGTTTTTTGGATGGAAGTGGCAGGATTTGGCAATTGATTGGACATGAGGGGTGAAGGAGAGGTCGAGGTCAAAGGGAACACATTGGCAACGAGTCTTAGAAGTGGAGCGGATGGTAGCGCTATTGACTTGGAGGGACAGAGACAAGGGAGTAACAACATTTGAGGGAGGGAAAGCTAGAAGTTCTGTTTTGGACAGGTTCAGTTTAAGGAAATGAGCAGCCATCCAGTTGGAAATAGCAGAGAGGCAGTCAGAGACACGAGTCAAGAGGTGTGGTGAGAAATCAGGGGAGGACAAATACATTTGCATTTCATCTGGATAGAAATGATACTGGAAGCCAAAGGAGCTGATGAGTTTACCAAGGGAGGCAGTGTAGATTAATAACAACAGGGGACCAAGGACAGACCCTTGGGGAACAGCAACAGAGAGTGATTGGGAAGAAGAGGCAAAACCAGAGAAAGAAACACTGAGTGAGCGCTGGGAGAGGTAGGAAGAGCACCAGGAGAGAGCGGTATCTCGTAGACTGAAATTACGGAGGATGAGAAGAAGCTGTTGATGATCAACAGTGTCAAAAGAAGCAGAGAGGTCGAGGAGAATTAGGATAGAGTAGTGGCCATGGGATTTAGCAGTGATAAGATTATTGCATACTTTGGTCACAGCTGTTTCAACAACACATGCATTGGCATACATGGGGGCCATGGCTGCTCCCATGGACGTTCCAGTGATCTGTTGATTCCATTTATTCTCAAACCGAAAATAATTCTGTGTGAGAAAAATATTGAGTATTTTGAGTACATACTCAACACTCAACTGGAGAATCACTTAGTTTCTCACTTCCACCAACACCTGTCTCATAGCTGCTATACCCATCTGGTGGGATATTATTGTGTAGAGATTTTTCACATTGCACATAACCAGCAGAATGGGGACATCAGGTAAATATATTGTGTCCAATGGCTGTAGAAGTTCTGATGTATCTTTTAGGCATATAGATAGATCCTCTACGGATTCTTTAGACAGAAAGTCCAGCCATTTCACTAGTGGCTCAATCATACCCCCAATGGCAGATACTACGCATCTGCCGGGAGGGTTAGTAGTATCCTTGTGAACTTTAGGTAGCGTGTAGATTATGGGTGTCCTTGGTGTAGATTAGATCATGAAATAACAGAGCTCTTGTGTCAAAAAGTTAGCCTCTAGTCCCCGTTATATAGCAACTGCCACCATTTGCATTACATATGGAGTGTTTTGACCGTATCTAAGGAACATTCCAATTGCAGCTGGGAGCATCATTAATGCAGGACATTCATTATCGGGGATGGAGAATTAAAATATATATAAATGCAGGCAGTGGCAGAATTAATGTAGAGAGGCCCTTGGTGCAAGAAACGTTTGACCCGCTTTAGTGCAACAGTGGCCAAATGGTAGATCACCATCTGTCAATGATGCTACGCCAGCTGAGGATCTACCATTTGCTTACCTTTGAAGTGTTGTATCGTTTAAGGGCTTGTACGTGCTTGAATCCTAAAGTTGGGACAGAAGTTCTTTCATGTAATAAGTATAGTCCATTAACACAATACCTCCATCCTTATCTGCTGGTCTAATTACCAGATTACCAGGTTGCAGTTATTTGCTAGATAATTGATCATTTCCGTGTCCTTTGTGATGTTAAAGTACCTTTGTTGTTGGGTACTGATGGACATTGTAGTCTCATGTTTTAGTGATCGCAGAAAGGATTTAATCGAGAATTGGAGAGTGGGGGGATCAAAGGTGCTCTTTACCCGTAAATATGGGTCAGGAGTTTTTGTAGGTTGAGTATTTTTTTTAAAAGTCCTTTAATTGTAACATCTTTCCAAATTTGTATTGTTCAATCTCGTTTTGAAAGGGATTGGGAGCGTTGGTTGGCACAAAGGAATGACCTCTCATGAGCAAGGCTCCTTCTTCAGTTTGTTAGACTCTGGCTGATAGATTAAAGATTACTTTGGGGCTCGTGGTGGTCTGCCTCTGACTCCAGTGGACTCTGCCTTTTTACCCGCTCCGGACATCTTTTTCTAATTTGTGTCTGGTGCCGTATCTCATATGTATTCATGAGGATGGTCCCGGATCTGTCCCTAAAGAAAATATTGCTTGTAGATGGCTGGGTAGTGGGTGATGTGTGTACTGGTTTCGGAATCTGATGTTGAGTCACCAGTTTATGTATATGTAGAGGCAGTGTGTATATGTTTGAATGTAGAGTTCTGCATCTGCTTAGACCAAATGTGTATTAGTGTGTAGCATTAATTCATGAATGCAAGTGTGTATCTCTTTGCAGGGCTGGGATACAGCAGTGCTCTTGTATAGAATGTGTGACAGCTGGGCATATTTTTTGTGTTAATATATTGCTAATACAGTAAGGAATTTGCAGATATGTGTGACTTTAAATGCATGTCTGTATGTAATAATAATGTGTGCAAATGCAGAGTTTCAGTGAATATTTTTGTGGAGTGTGTAAGCATGACAGTATTGTAAGATATGCTAGTATGTGTGTGCATACAGGAGTTTATTTTATTGCATGTCACTGTGTCCACATGCATTGTAATATTTAAACAAGTATTTGTGCAGCGTGTTTTTTTGTGACTTTTGTCTCCTCAGTCCCCAGTCTCTTACAAACCATCTCTTCTTACGTGTCTATCCCAAATCCACCACTTTTTTTCTCTATGTACAAACCCCTTTGTCTCTCCTGATCACCCAGTGAGTCTCCTCATATATTCCACTCCCACCTAATATTCCATAATTCCATAATTATGTTAAGCTTCTGGTTGTCTCCCCTTCATATTAGCCTGCTTCCAAAACAGGGGAAATGCAAATGTAAGTTTACATTCCAGAGTGTGTTATCAGTTACTAATAAAGAAAAAATAAATGGATGTATATGTGTATACATGTTTTATAACCTTCTAAGGGAGTTAAGGTGGGCAAGCCATCTAAATGGTTGTTTTAACACTATAGGGCCAGGAATACATTTATGTTCTTGACCCTTTATTGTTCCCTTAATATCACCTTTTTCAGCAAACAAATATGGGGATTCAGTTCAACCATATGGCCATATTCTTTTAAGCCCACCAGTACTTCACAGTATCCAAATATCAATGGGTCCTACACTAATTCAAAAGTGTGAGACAAATTAAATAGTGCTGGTGCTAAATAAGCAAGAGTGTATTATAGTAATCTGTTGTAAGAACATTGTGTATATATATATATATATATATATATATATATATATATATATATATAATGCAAAATAAAAGTGATAAACATAATTTTAAAAATGCAGTGTCAAAACTAAACAATTAAAGTTATAGTGCTTTGATATATGTAGTCACAACGCAGATCATATATCTGCTCTACGAAAATTATAATTAAAGTTACATGACTATCCAAAACCTCCTCAAATATATACCTGTGGCCACCTCCAAAGGGGCCTCTGAAGTTGGGGGGGCTGGGAGGGGTGCTTAACCCCAAAGGGAATCTGGTCTCAATTCCATACTTACATAGTAAAGACAGTAAGGAATTGGGGCCATACCCTAAACAGGCATTTTGGCTGGAAAGGTGCTGCCACAGTAACCAAAATTCCTAAATAATACAAATTAAGGAACAGCGGACATATACAAATACATTTCTAAATTTTAAAGGCTACTTAAAGGACCACTCTAGGCACCCAGACCACTTCAGCTTAATGAGGTGGTCTGGGTGCCAGGTCCTTCTAGGGTTAACCCATTTTTTCATAAACATAGCAGTTTCAGAGAAACTGCTATGTTTTTGAATGGGTTAAGCCTTCCCCCTATGTCCTCTAGTGGCTGTCTCATTGACAGCCACTAGAGGCGCTTGCGTGCTTCTCACTGTGATTTTCACAGTGAGAGCACGCCAGCGTTCATAGGAAAGCATTATGAATGCTTTCCTATGTGACCGGCTGAATGCGCGCGCAGCTCTTGCCGCGCGTGCGCATTCAGCCGACGGGGAGGAGAAGAGGAGGATCGGAGGAGGAGAGCAGAAGGAGATCTCTCCGCCCAGCGCTGGAAAAAGGTAAGATTTAACCCCTTTCCCCTTTCCAGAGCCGGGCGGGAGGGGGTCCCTGAGGGTGGGGGCACCCTCAGGGCACTCTAGTGCCAGGAAAACGAGTATGCTTTCCTGGCACTAGAGTGGTCCTTTAAAAACGCCTATCTCAGCAAACAAATTTGGGGATTCAATTCCACCATATGGCACAATATAGACCCCTGTGCTAATAATTGACCCCAGAGATGGAGGAAATACATGCATGCTATACAATCCTGGTATAGTTTATTTTGTTATTGTGCCGAACTGTGCTGCCATTTCATATGAGCTGACCCATTTTGCAGAGTTCAATGCCATTTTGTTTGCTGCTTTGTTCTTGTGTCAGATTCATGTCAATTTGTTTTTCTGCTTAGGTTGAGTAGTTGCTTGAATGTTAGTATGGAGGGTGGTGGAAACATTGATTTAGGTGTGGAATACATTGCTAGCAGTGACTATAGATATTTTATTATAAAGCACATTTTATCTTAAGTGTGGTCGTCCACCACTACTAGATGGCTTGTTTATCTGTGTCAGATTTAAAGTGTCCACAATGTAATTCTCTGATTCATATATTACAAGAAAAAAGTAAACAATCAAATGATTTGAATAGGTAAAACCGACTGACAGGGTTATCCACTAAAGTGAGAATTTAAAATGAATTCAAAGGGAATTTCAAAATAAATGGCACAACTAGCTGAACTAGACAAAAGGCTGAGAATTTTTAGAATTTTAGGCTAAGCTGACTTTAAATGTTAAATTCACTTTGAATTCTTACTTTTGTGAATAACCATGTATGATTAATATAGAATATTGTAGAATAGGCAAGGTACAAATTGATGCAGCATTGTTTTGTAAAAAACAAATAAATGAGAACTTTGATTTATAAGAACCTATGCATAGAGGTTTACATAGTTCACGAGTTTTCAAGACAAAATATTCCAATATGCCAAATGTCCTACTGCTGACACATTTTGTTAAAAGCAGACAGGGTCACAATGGGTTGATATGGGTTGATATAGTCCACACAACCCTCTCCACACAAGTTCTCATCATACACAAAATCTCTTAATTTGATCATTTTAGATAAGCTTTTCAAATGAATTACTATTTTGGATAAACATTTATTTGAGTTTTTCAACATATTAAAAAATACAAATATTTATCACATATATAAAAAAAATCGGCATTAAAAAAAAAAGTCAAAATATTAAATCATTTTAAAACGTATCCAAATACATTAAATCAGGGACATCATTTTAAAAGTAATTCTTCCCATTTCTTTTCTATCTGCCTATTTACAGGTCATCCAGCCGTCACTGGAGTAAAATTAAAACGCCAATCAGTGGAGGATATTTGACAATAAATGTAATCACTATTCTAACTTGATCTCAAACATTCTTCAAAAGGCTGGACATATTAAAACAAACATATGTATTTGTAAGAAGGAGTGGACTTTCTAGAGTGGTTAAATGGAAGTGTGACTTGAATCTCCTGCCATTAAGCAATTATGTCATTACTGATTTGATGTTATGTAACTGCATTAAGTAGCATAGCTCCCTATGATTTACACTCACAAGGGCAAACTCAAAAGAATCCTTAGATCCTGGACCCAGTCTTACAAGATTCAATTTACTATTACCAATTTATGTGGACAGAGTAGACAACTGCATTAGTGTTTTACCAAATTAGGTCATTTATTCAATAAAAAAAATAAATGTTCATGTCAAAGGATTATTCTTAACATGAATTGTTTGTTTTCACTATTTAATTAACCACTCTGTTCTGTGCAGCCTGCTGCCCCATGCATGTCTGCAACTAACAGATTAACAGTATTATCCTGTGGACATATATATTCTTTAGATTGATGGCAAAGGCTATTTAAACCTTGGATAGAAGCATAGTGCATCAATACATTCTTGCGCCTAGTAATGAACATGTATTTGAAAGAAGATCATTTGTATAACAGCCTAATCTCATTAATCCTGCTGACGGTGCACTTTTTGGTTCTATAAAATGTTTTTCTTGTTACATGTTAAACTCTCTTTCAAGGTTACAAACAATATGATGTAACTGAACTTGCAATAATTTTGTAAGTCTGCGATATTAAAAAGATTCATAAATAACACTTTAGATAAAATAATATTGAACTCGGCGGAGCCAAGCACCCGAGCAGAGTGGCCGCACTGAAACAGAGCTCCGGGCATCTCACGACAAATCTACACACTGGAGAGCCCAAAACGTTCAATTGGGGACCCCAGAATACGTACCTGCTACCCCAGCACCGCAATGGGTAGAAAAACAAAAAAATTGAAGCAGGACAAGCCGCGACCAGGTCTGAATATCGGAGACGTCCTGCGCCAGGCAAACAACGCGGCGGGACTCAAAATGGCCGCGCGCCCCAAGGCCTACTCGGAGTACTCCGACGATTTCTCCCTTGAGGACGAGATGGAGGCTCCGCCGATAATAGGGCCTCCAGACCCGGCAGTACGGAGCCCAGACAAAGCACCTGTTACTACAGAGGTGCTTAAGTCCCTCCTAGCAGACCTTCAGATGACCATATTGTCGGACCTGGCGGCAATCCGCACAGACATCAAAGGCCTGTCAAGCAGGCTAGGAGTGCAGGAAGCTACTACGGAAGAACACACAACACAAATCGCCTCCCTGCAACAGGCAATAATGGGCCTGCAAAAGCAAAACGACTCTCACAACCGTCGCTTTGCAGAACTGGAAGATCTAAGGCGCAAAAAGAATAAAAATACGCGGAATAAGCGAAGACATGCCAGCAGCGGAACTACCGCACTTTATTAGGCGCCTACTGGCAGCGCTCCTGACCCCAAAACAGAGCAAGACAATGGAACTGGAGGGCATGTTCCGCATTCCCAAGCCACCCAAGGCTCCAGCTGAAGCACCTCAGGACTTGATAGTCCGCTTCCGGAGTGAAGGCGGATGGGAGGGCAGTCCTCGGTGCCATCAAAGACCGCGCACCCTACCAGTTTGAAAATATGCCACTTACAGTGTACTCTGATCTCTCGGGAAGCACACTGACATGGAGAAGATCCTTACTCCCCTTCACGTCTCTGCTCAGACAACATCAGCTCCAATATCGGTGGCGCCCGGCACAAACCCTCATGGTGCTCAAGGGCGAAGAAAGATGGTTCGTGCGTGACCTAGAGGAAGCCAAGGCTCTACTGCCGACCTTGAACATACCGCAGAACTCTCAGGCCCCCACGGGGACCCGGGCAAAGGAGCGGGCGCCCCATCAGTGGAACCCGGCTACAGCGCGACCCTTTATTCCTCAACGATCCACACAAGAGAGATCAACAGTGGACTCCACCTGAATGCCTCTGCGGCCCACGTGGACACATAGTAGCTGTTCACCGCTCTCAACCTTTATAGTTCTCATTGGGACTTACTATGAATGGACTTGCGGCTCAGGCAACTGAACCTGATAACACCATATTACCCACAGCTCGAACGGTCTCAAAGGCCGATCCACACCCCCCCGCCTATTGACAACACCAAATGCCATAAGATCTCAATTTAGAGGCGTACAACTGTTATGTCTCCCCCATTATATCTTATTGCGATTAGACATCCCAGTTCTCGCCCTGAAACTCCCACCTCACCTTACACTGCCCGCTAGCATAGCACACAGGGAGGCCATCGATGCTCTTAACGTTCAGGGAAGCTCACTTACCCTACCTGCAGAGTATTAATTACACTTTACACTCTCACATAATGACCCACAAGCTAGAAAAAGACGACACCTACTGAGTCTCCCCCCCCCCCCATCCATAGCCATCCATAGCCAGCCTCACTGGTGTAGGTTAGTCAGTGAGTAAATATTCAATATGTTTGTTGAACATGTTTATCTTATGCTCTATCTTTGTTCCTTGCAAAAAAAAAAAGGGTGCACGACTTCATATTTCTTTTGACTATGCAATGTAAACTGTTGATATCTATGTAAAATGCCGATTACTGTTTCATTGACAATTAAGCACCAAGAAAATAGAGAATTTAAAAAAAAATAATGCACAAGCTGTTTGTTGCTAAACGAATCTGCCTAAATAAACATATTTGAATTCCAAAAAAAAATAAAAAAAATAATATTGAACTCTAAAATCATCAGATAATAATTATTTATGTACACGTAGCAGGAATCTACAGTTAATATTTTCAACAACGCCAGCACGCCTTTCAGTGTCCCTTAATTCAAGTGACCAAAGAATATCTTCTGCTCCATACTCTAGCTATAATTATACATTTAAAACATACACTTTACTTTCTAATGTAATTATATCAAAGTTTAAACATGACACTAAAATTCAGCAATTGCTAATTTTCAAGTGTTGGAGTATTACCAAACTCAGTAGCATTCAGTTTATTGAGTTCAGCATGTTATAGAAAACATGCTTTGATTTTGACAATCTTTATATAAAGTTTTCAGAAAATGCAATGATCATAAAGAATAGGCAATAATTGAAATAATCAGTCATTAAAATTCAATAATTTGGAAAGTTTTGGGAAAATACAGTGATCATAAAGAATAGACAATAATTGAAATAATCAGTCATTACAATTCAATAATTCACAACATTGGGCAATATGAAGATATCATAAATGTCTCAGCCAGATTACAAAATGATATAAAAACATTTAAACTGTATCAATATAAAGGCACAATTTAGTAAACGAGAACAACAGAAGTCCATAAAAAAAGTTAGATCTAAACTCAGTGTAAATAGTGGCTTGAGATTCAGTAGAGTTTCATTTTGGGAAGCAGACCTAGAGAAGAAAAACACTCATGAGAAAAAGAAAATCTATTGAAGAAACAAGGACTTCCTAAAAGGAAAATCAGGTGTAGAGACAAACACTTTGCGAAGAACAGAGTTAAAGGAAACAGAGGAAAGACTGAGCTATTAAGTAGACAAAGCAATAGAGCAGATTAAGGAAAGAAAGGGGGAAGACTAAGACACTTAATCAAAATAGGGACTAACGTCTGCTTCCAAGGGGCAGATATCAGCACCCTATTTGTGTTCTGAAAGTTCTTAGTATGAGATTTCTTGAATTTGGTTATGGGAATAGGCACGGCAACTGGCTGAAATAGGATACTCTTTCTCATAGTCTAATAAACTTGCTGTCAAAATGTGATTATGTGAGGGCAGTCCTAGAATATGATAAGCATCATGCCAGTCCCCAGTCCCTATCTGCAGCTTTTAATGGAGTCTCTAGGAAAGAACATATGTAAGAGATGAGGAGTGCGGTACCACCAAGATTGCAAGTTATAATTTGTTTCCTGAATGGCCATATGGAATGATGACTGAAGGATAAGCATTGATCACTGCTCTTCAGAAAAGTAGTCGCCAAATCATCCTCCCATCTCTCCAAATATTTTTGTGGTAATAGTGCCCAGGAGTGATCAGCAGCTGATAAAGGACTTGATTTAATAAGCTTTCCAAATGATTCAATACTTTTAGAAAAACCTTTCCAATTGTTTATCTACAGAAGTCACCATTAAGGTCTATGGGAATGTTTGCAGATACATAATTTTGAATGTTTTTCTAACAGCTTTGAATCATTTGGAAAGCTTATTCAATTGAGGCCAAAGAGTGGAAATAATGTAAGAAAATGAAAAACAGATTACTAGATAATACTATAATAGTATTATTGAATTGTATTCACATCGCCATTTGGGTCTGTGGAGTATTGATCATTATTTAATGTGTAGTTTGCAATATATATGTGTATTATATGGTATGGTGCTTATATATATCTAATATGAATGTACATTTAGCTGTATACAATAGGTGTATGAAATATTGCAGGCCCTTTTGCTTAGATTTGAAAAAGTTAACATTTCAATGACATCCCACAAGGTTAACAGCTAAAAGGTTAAAGTTAAATTAGAACAAACACATGTGTTGTCAGTCAAATGTATACAAACCACTTCGTAAGCCAACTACAGGCAAAGCCATTTAAGGAATATCCCAAACTTAGATTTGCAATACATTACATCATGTAACAAGTTAGAAAACCTTTTTGGGAAAATCACACAGGTGGGGGCTGCTTTATGGAGGACTTTATGAATGGCTATTTAACTGAAGGAGAAAGGATAGGACGTTGTCATTCTTTAACATTCATTCACTCAGGCATACATTCATTCATTCAACCATCATTCCATTCTCACTTGCACACGGACACCATACATATGCTGTAAGCCACTAATACTTTGGTAAGATTGATTATTTACTGACTATTTTTGCATTCTGTTACATTCATCCAATACACTTTTATCTTATATTTATTTGAGTCATTGTTTCATTTATTACAATATTTTTACAGTGCCTTTTGGGTCTTCAGACACTGAATTATTTTAGTGATAAATCAAGTTATCATCTAGAATGGTTAAGGAAAACAGTATTTATAAGTAATTTGGGAACGGAAGGGTCTACTCCGTATACAGCTATAGATTGCATAAAGACACGCTAAGCTTAGAATGACCCGGAGTGACCTTTTGTCGGTAAAGGTCCACATCATACCTGAAGCGAGCCATAACTATCAAAATTGAAGTATCACCGAAACCGACAGGGTCAACCTGTTTATCCTTTTATTACATTGTCTCCAATCATCTTGGATTGTTAGGGTATCCAAATAACAGAGTTTGCTGCCTTTGAGTAAGCACTGTGCCATCCTTTTCTTTTTCTTGTACAAAGAGTGGAAATAACTTTCTGTAAATTACTGTTTTTTGTACAAAATGTTTTATATTGAGTCAGTTCTCTATGTATCTCACATTTCTATGAATTGTCTTAGTGTCTAACTTGATTATGGGCAAACAGTTCAGTCAACCAGAGAAGTGATTCCAGAGAACAAATGGCTGTGGAGGAGCTGAGAGAGGAGAGGCAAACAATAAGACTCACCCAAAGAAAATGCCAAGGAAGATGACTGATCCTAAAGAGAAAATCTGGGTTACAGGATTGAAGGACCTGGGTAGGATGAAAGCCATATATGATTCTGCAGAAATACTGCACGGCCAAAGTAGCACCAATGTAGGAATGATTAGGTAACACTGGTGGTACATGATGCCATTCCAAGCAAATCAGGGCCTGCAAAGCTACACTCAAATCGGCTACCCCCAAATTTACCCAAATGAGTACCAGTGCCCCGCTCCTGGGAGCTGGAGGGATAGGAACTGTAGTGGGTGCAAGAAGACAGAGGGGCTGCAGTGGATGCAGGGGCTGTAGTGGGATGAAGTGAGAGCAATGAAGATAGAGGCTGCGGTGAGTACAGGGGAAGCATAAGGGCTGTGTTAGGTAAAGGGAGGCATATGGACTGAGGCGGGTACAAGGAGGTATGGGGGCGGTAGTGAGTGCAGAAAGAGATAGGGGCTGTAGAAAATATTTACAAGAAACATACTTGCTGAGTGCTCTCTCTGCCAGGCATCTGCTCCTTATATTCATAGTGTTCACATTCCAGGAGCTCTCTGCAGACTCTGTGGGAGAGAAGATAGCAGTCAGGAAGTGATGTCACTTTCCATCCATTTTTACGCTTATCCATGAGAGATCTGTGCAGGCTATTCTCGCTGCTGACACTCTGCCGCTGGCTCAATACTCTTCTCTGAGTATCTCACTTACTGCCACAAATGAAAGATAAGCAAGTGGCACGCTGCAGAGTCCTATGCTGCGGCCGGTAGCTCCAAAAAAGGCCATACCCAAATAACAATCTGTGGCAATAAATACAAAACAATATAACTATAAAAATTCAGTAATTCCTGAATGCAAAAAAGCTCAAACTTATTAAACCTGACTTGCTGGGATGGTGATATGTATCCATATATACATGCATGTATCATGCATATGGTGAAAATAAATAAACAGCTGATCTGTAAATAGATAAAATGCACAGATCAGAAGATAATCCATATACAGTTGCATTAGTGATAATGAACACCCAGGACTACATAAAAGAGGGGGACAGGCAATTGTCAGATGACAAATACTATGGAAAACTAAATGAAGACCCCACCAAGGAATATACATTACAACTTAGGGAGCGCATTAAATCCTTCCCTGAGAATTTGCATCTAGAACTGCAATCACTCATACCAACTAGTCCCTACATGGGCACTTTCTATATACGTCCCAAAATCCACAAAGCAAGTAACCCTGGAAGACTCATACTTACAGGGAACAGAATTGGAACTCTCACAGAACAGATCTCAGGACTGGTAGAAAATACCCTAAAACCTCTAGTCACCAACACCAACAGCTTCATAAAAGACTCAACCTACTCTACTTCCTCAACAAACACAGCCAAATCACCAATCTCCCTGCTAACATCATCCTTGTAACTATGGATGTGGAATCTCTGTCCAGCAACATTCCACATACAGATGGCATCAATTCTTGCTTCCATTCAGGGCCCAGGTGGATGCCTTAGGGCGCACCGGCCCTGGGGGCGCAATGTCAGGCTGTCCGGCAGGAGGGAAGCACACTGCGCTCCCCTATAGCCAGTTACTACTTGTAGCATGGCTGTGCGCAGCCTAGAGCTTTCCGCCCGCGGAGCCCAGTCTCTGCCTGCCCAGCCCAACCTCCTACCCTGGCATCTGCCACAATCATGAGGCTGGGCTGCAAGACAGGACTCCACAGAGCCGGACAGCATGCACCCCAGGGAACAGATTGAACTGATGTAAGTATGTAATTGTGAATGTCTTTGAATGTATGTATGTATATATGTCTCTGTATGCATGTATGTCTCTGTATGTATGTATGTATGTATGCATGCATATATGTCTCTGTATGCATGTATGTATGTCTCTGTATGCATGTATGTATGTATTTACAAGAAATACATACATACATGTATGTATGCCTCTGTATGCATGTATGTATATATGTCTCTGTATGTCTCTGTATGCATGTATGTCTCTGTATGTATGCATGTATGGCTCTGTATGTATGCATGTATGTGTCTGTATGTATGCATGTATGTCTCTGTATGCCTCTGTATGCATGTATGTCTCTGTATGTATATATTTGTCTGTATGCCTTTTTGTCTCTGTATGCCTGTATGTCTCTGTATGCCTAAATGTATATATATGTCATTATTATTATTATTATTATTATTATTATTATTATTATAGCCTTATATAGCGCCAACAGATTCAGTTGCGCTTTACAATATTATTAGAGGGGGGATTTAACTATAAATAGGACAATTAAAAGAAAACTTACAGAAACGATAGGTTGAAGAGGGCCCTGCTCAAATGAGCTTACAGTCTATAGGACTGTATGACGGTATGTCTCTGTATGTATGTATGTCTCTGTATGCCTGTATGTCTCTGCCTGTGTGTTTCTGTGTCTGTATGTTTCTGTATGATTATGTCTGTGTTTGTATGACAGTGTACCTGTATGACTTTGATTGTGTGCCTTTTGTGACCGTGTGCCTGAAAATGATGCCTGTGTGCCTGTGGCTTGGAAGGAAAGACACACAAAGGGATCTGGAGGGGAGCGACACACAATGGACTCAGGGGAAAAAGAGCCACACAGAGGGACTGTGGTGGAGAAGGAGTCAAAGAAAGGGGCTGGGGTAAGAAAGAGACCCAGAAATGGGCTGGAGGAAAGAGACACAAAAAGGGGCTAGGGGAAAGTAAGATACATACAAAGGGGGGTTAAAGACACACTAAAGGGGAAAAAATACACACACAGGTGAAGATGCATTTTTTTAAGGGGGGCTAGGGGGCAGTAAAATGCATCTTCGTCTGTGTAGCTAAACATCCTTGCACCAGACCTGCTTCCATTTCCTCTCTTATGCTGACAACCAAAAATACAGCCCCCGAATTATCACAGAACTGGCACTATTCTTCCTCACACATAATTATTTCAGTTTTAACAATGAGGTTTGCCTACAAACCATGGGCACTGCTATGGGCACTAAGATGGCACCCCAATATGCTAATCTGTTTATGGCAGATCTTGAACAGCGATTCCTAGAAATACAGCACACCAAACCATACAAATATTATCGCTATATCGATGATATCTTCATAATTTGGACTGAAAGCCAAGACAAACTGATACAGTTCCATGACTCTTTTAACACATTCCATCCATCAATCAAACTAAAAATTGAATATTTCACTAGGTCTCTAAATTTTCTGGACACCATGTAACAATGGCACAATCCACACCTCAGTTTACAGAAAACCCACAGACAGGTACAGTTACCTTTGTGGGGATATGTTGTATTTTGGGGTACTTTTTGGGGTTTGTAAAAAATTATGTTTTTTCTGCTTAGAGTTAATTGAGTTAGTCTATTGTCTTCATTAATTAACTCATTTATCTCCCAAGCAGAGGAGAGAATTTTACTGTAAATGAATGGGAGTGTTTAACTTTGTGACTGTACACTATTGGCTGTGGAATGTATTTTTCGGTGCCCTACAAGGTCCACATGGGTGGTAACCTTGTGGGAAAACTTGTATAAAAGACCAAGCTGTTCATTAAAGCCTCAGATCTGCTTAATAGTGATGTACCGAACGGTTCGCTGGCGAATAGTTCCTGGCGAACATAGCGTGTTCGCATTCGCCACGGTGGGCGAACATATGCGTGGTTCGATCCGCCCCTATTCGTCATCATTGAGTAAACTTTGACCCTGTGCCTCACAGTCAGCAGACACATTCCAGCCAGGGCCGGACTGGCCCACCGGGATACCGGGAAATTTCCCGGTGGGCCGTCGGCCGCAGAGGGAGCTCTTTTGGCGGCCGCAGGGGGAGCTGGCTGTTCTGTCTCTGCTCCCCCGCCCCAACGCGCCGCTTAATGAGACTGGGGCCGGAATATGACATCATTTTCCAGCCCCAGTCTCATTAAGCGGCGCGCCAGGGAGCAGAGACAGAACAGCTCCCTATTCGTGTGTGTGTGTCTCTGTCTGTGTCTGTGTCATGCAATGTGTGTCTTTGTCATTGTGTGTGTCTGTGTGTGTGTCTGTCTGTGTCATGCAATGTGTGTCTGTGTCATTGTGTGTGTGTCTGTCATGTAATGTGTGTCTGTCTGTGTCACGGTCTGTCTCTGTCATGGTGTGTGTATGTGTCTTTCTGTATCACAGTGTGTGTGTGTGTGTCACGGTCTCTCTGTGTCATGGTGTGTGTGTGTCTGTGTGTTGTGGTCTGTGTGTCTGTGTGTCATGGTGTGTGTGTCTGTCTGTGTTATGGTGTGTGTGTGTCTGTGTCATGGTGTGTGTGTGTCTGTGTCACAGTCTGTCTGTTATGGTATGTGTGTGTGTCTTTTTTAAGGTGTGTGTCTGTCATGGTATGTGTGTGTGTGTGTGTCTGTCTGTGTCATGGTGTGTCTGTCTGTCATGGTGTGTCTGTGTGTCCGTCAGTGTCACGGTCTGTCTGTGTCATGGTGTGTGTCTGTCATGGTATGTGTGTGTATATGTGTATTTTTACTCACCTTTTATTCCCCCACGTCGTGCTGGTTTCCCCTCGACTGGCCCTGCCTCTATGGCTGAGATCATCAAGCTTGATGATCTCAGCCAATCCGCACTGACACAGGAAACACCTCTAGTGACCATCTGAGTGTCTGTCACTAAGAAGCAAAGTAAACACTGCCTTTTCTCTAAAGAGTCAGTGTTTACATTGAAAAGCTTGCAGGGACAGGCTATAGACATCAGAGCCAATACATTAAGCTGTGTGTGTGTGTGTGCGCCTGCTAGTGAGTAGGCTTGCTTGTGTGTGTGTGTGTGTGTGTGTGTGTGTGCCTGCTACTGAGTGAGCTTGTGTTTTTATGTAATTGACCTTATGTATATCAGTGAGATTGTTTGTCTATGAGGCTGTGTATCAATCAGATTGTGTCAGTGAGATTGTCTGTGTCTGCATGTGAGTATGCTTACTGTATAATTAACAAAATTTACTCTGAAAGGACCAATATTTTATATTGGAAAAAGCTATATATATATATATATATATATATATATATATATATATATATATATATATATATATAATCAATCATCTAGGGTGGCAAGACATAGCCTTACATATTACATGAAACAATATATGGCGCAATGACTTATGGGGCTGGCATAGAGATTTTTTTCCAGGGCTGCTTTGTATCCCCAGTCCGTCCCTGATTCCAGCCAATCAGCAGCAGACCCTCCCTTCCAGACCCTCCCACCTCCTGTACAGCATCTATTTTAGATTCATTCTGAAGCTGCATTCTTAGTGAGAGGAGGGAAAGTGTAGCTTCTGCTGATTTGATAGGGAAATGGATAGCTAGGCTAGTGTATTCAGTGTCCACTACAGTCCTGAAGGACTCATCTGATCTCTGCTGGAAGGACAGCACCCCAAAAAGCCCTTTTTAGGGCTAGAACATCAGTCTGCTTTTTTTTTTCCTGTGTAATCTAATTGCAGTTGCCTGCCTGCCAGCTTCTGTGTGCGGCTCACAGTGGATACTGTGCACACTTGCCCAGTGCCACCACTCATATCTGGTGTCACAATAGCTTGCATTTAAAAACAATTTTTTTTTTCACTGTAATAGATTGAATAGCAGTTAGTTGTCTGCAAGCGTCTGTGTGTCAGGCCAACAGCCTGTACTCTGCCAACCTCTGCCAGTGCACAGTGCCACTCATATCTGGTGTCACAATAGCGTGCATTTAAAAACAAAAATTTTTTTTCACTGTTATAGATTGAATAGCAGTTAGTTGTCTTCAAGCGGGTGTGTCAGGCCTACATCATCTACTCTGCCAACCTCTGCCAGTGCACAGTGCCACTCATAGCTGGTGTCACAACAGCGTGCATTTAAAAACAAAAAAAGTTTTGACTGTAATCTAATAGCAGTCAGTGTCCTACAAGCGGGTGTCAGGCCTACAGCGTGTACTCTGCCAACCTCTGCCAGTGCACAGTGACACTAATATCTGCTGTCACAACAGCTTGCATTTAAAAACAAAAAGGTTTTTGACTGTAATCTAATAGCAGTCAGTGTCCTTCAAGCAGGTGTCAGGCCTACAAAGTTTACTCTGCCAACCTCTGCCAGTGCACAGTGCCACTCATATCTGGTGTCACAATAGCTTGCATTTAAAAACAAAAAAAGTTTTTGACTGTAATATAATAGCAGTCAGTGTCCTTCATAAGTATGTGTCAGGCCTACAGCGTGTACTCTGCCAACCTCTGCCAGTGCACAGTGCCACTCATATCTGGTGTCACAATAGCTTGCATTTAAAAACAAAAAAGTTTTTGACTGTAATATAATAGCAGTCAGTGTCCTTCATAAGTATGTGTCAGGCCTACAGCGTGTACTCTGCCAACCTCTGCCAGTGCACAGTGCCACTCATATCTGGTGTCACAATAGCGTGCATTTAAAAACAAAAAAGTTTTTGACTGTAATATAATAGCAGTCAGTGTCCTTCAAGTGGGTGTCAGGCCTACAAAGTTTACTCTGCCAACCTCTGCCAGTGCACAGTGCCACTCATATATGGTGTCACAATAGCTTGCATTTAAAAACAAAAAAGTTTTTGACTGTAATATAATAGCAGTCAGTGTCCTTCATAAGTGTGTGTCAGGCCTACAGCGTGTACTCTGCCAACCTCTGCCAGTGCACAGTGCCACTCATATCTGGTGTCACAATAGCATGCATTTAAAAACAAAAAAAGTTTTTGACTGTAATATAATAGCAGTCAGTGTCCTTCATAAGTGTGTGTCAGGCCTACAGTGTGTACTCTGCCAACCTCTGCCAGTGCACATTGCCACTCATATCTGGTGTCACAATAGCGTGCATTTATAAACAAAAATGTTTTTCCACTGTTATAGATTGAATAGCAGTTAGTTGTCTTAAAGCGGGTGTGTCAGGCCTACAACGTGTACTCTGCCAACCTCTGCCACTGCACAGTGCCACTCATATCTGGTCTCACAGTAGCTTGCACCGATAGTACCACTAATCCCAAAAAAAATGACAGGCAGAGGCAGGCCACGCCGCAGGGGCCGTCGTGGTCGTGGTGCTTTGCTTCCCTTTTGCCCTAGAATAATGCCCAGTTTTCAGAGGCCCCGTACTCTGAACTTGAAAAGTTCTGAGGACATAGTTGACTGGCTAACACAGGACACCCAATCTTCTACAGCTTCCGCTCGGAACCTTGACGCACCATCCTCCTCCAGCTTAGCTTCGTGCACCTCTCAAGATACCACTCACCAACCTGCCGCCACCACCAACACTAGCACCTCAGCCGCTTCACTTTATCTGTCAGAGGAGTTATTTACACATCCGTTTGAAGAAATGAGTGATGCGCAACTATTATTGCCAGAGGATGTAGATTACAGGGATATGTCTCAGTCAGGCAGCATTACACACATGGACATACGGTGTGATGATGATGATGTTGTACCCGCTGCTGCTTCCTTTGCTGAGTTGTCAGATACAAGTGAAGCGGTTGATGATGACGATGCGTCCATGGATGTCACGTGGGTGCCCGCTCGGCAAGAAGAAGAACAGGGCGAAAGTTCAGATGGGGAGACAAAGAGGAGGAGGAGACGAGTTGGAAGCAGGGGGAGGTCGTCGCAAGGAGCTAGTGGCACAGTCAGACAGCATGCATCGGCACCCGGGGTCAGCCCGACAGCACGCCAATCAACGCATGCTGTGTCCACCACCAGAATGCCGTCATTGCAGAGCTCAGCAGTGTGGCATTTTTTTTGTGTGTCTGCCTCTGACAACAGTGATGCCATTTGCAACCTGTGCCAAAAGAAACTGAGTCGTGGGAAGTCCAACACCCACCTAGGTACAACTGCTTTGCGTAGGCACATGATCGCACATCACAAATGCCTATGGGATAAACACATGAGTACAAGCAGCACACAAACTCAAAGCCGCCATCCTCCTCCTGGTCCAGCATCTTCAGCCACATCAACCACTGCTGTCCTCCTTGCCCCCTCTCAACCATCCACCACTCAGTCTCTCGACTTGAGCAGTTCCCGCACAACTGCCCACAGTCAGATGTTTGTCAAGGACATGTTTGAGCGTAAGAAGCCAATGTCAGAAAGTCACCCACTTGCCCGGCATCTGACAGCTGGCTTGTCTGAACTATTAGCCCGCCAGCTTTTACCATACAAGCTGGTGGAGTCTGAGGCATTTAAAAATTTTTTTAGCTATTGGGACACCGCAGTGGAAGGTACCCGGACAAAATTTATTTTCACAAAAGGCAATCCCCAACCTGTACTCGATTGTGCAAAAGGAAATAATGGCATGTCTGGCACACAGTGTTGGAGCAAGGGTCCATCTGACCACTGATACCTGGTCTGCAAAGCATGGTCAGGGCAGGTATATCACCTACACTGCGCATTGGGTAAACCTGCTGACGGCTACCAAGCATGGAATGCGTGGCTCTGCAGAGGAGTTGGTGACACCGCCACGACTTGCAGGCAGGCCTGCTGCCACCTCCTCTACTCCTCCTACTCTATCTTCTTCCATAACCTACTCGGCTGAGTCCTCTTCTGCTGCTGCGTCTTGCTCCACATCAACGGCACCCCCCCAGCTCCACAGGTACTATTCCACATCCCGGATTCGGCAGTGTCACGCCATCTTCGGTTTGACTTGCTTGAAAGCAGAGAGTCACACCGGACAAGCACTCCTGTCCGCCCTGAACGCACAGGTGGAAAAGTGACTGACTCCGCAGCAACTGGAGATCGGCAAAGGGGTTTGTGACAACGGAACAAATTTGTTGGCATCATTGAATTTGGGCAAGTTGACACATGTGCCGTGCATGGCACATGTGTGTAATCTGATCGTACAACGCTTTGTGCATAAGTACACAGGCTTACAAGACGCCCTGAAGCAGGCCAGGAAGGTGTGTGGCCATTTCAGGCGTTCCTACACAGCCATTGTGCACTTTGCAGATATCCAGCGGCGAAACAACATGCCAGTGAGGCGCTTGATTTGCGACAGCCCGACATGTTGGAATTCAACACTCCTAATGTTCGACCGCCTGCTCCAACAAGAAAAAGCTGTTAATGAATATTTGTATGAGCGGGGTGCTAGGACAGCCTCTGGGGAGCTTGGAATTTTTTTGCCACGTTACTGGACGCTCATGCACAATGCCTGTAGGCTCATGCGTCCTTTTGAGGAGGTGACAAACCTAGTCAGTCGCACCAAGGCACCATCAGCGTCATCATACCATTTGTTTTCTTCCTGGAGCGTGCCCTGCGAAGAGTGCTGGATCAAGCCGTAGATGAGTGTGAAGAGGAAGAGGAAGAGTTGTGGTCACCATCACCACCAGAAACAGCCTTATCAGCATCGCTTGCTGGACCTGCGGCAACGCTGGAAGAGGATTGTGAGGAAGAGGAGTAAGAAGAGGAATGTGGCTTTGAGGAGGAGGAGGAAGACCAACCACAACAGGCATCCCAGGGTGCTCGTTGTCACCTATCTGGTACCCGTGGTGTTGTACTTGGCTGGGGGGAAGAACATACCTTAATTGAGATCACTGAGGAGGAGGAACGGGAAATGAGTCGCTCGGCATCCAACCTTGTGCAAATGTGGTCTTTCATGCTGTCGTGCCTGTTGAGGGACCCTCGTATAAAAAGGCTGAAGGAGAACGACCTGTACTGGGTGTCCACTCTACTAGACCCCCGGTATAAGCAGAAAGTGGCTGAAATGTTACCAAATTACAACAAGTCGGAAAGGATGCAGCATTTGCAAAATAAATTAAAAAGTTTGCTTTACACAGCATATAAGGGTGATGTCACAGCACAATGGGAATCTAACAGGGGAAGAGGTGAAAGAAATCCTCCTACTCCCACGACCACGCCGGCAAGGACAGGATGCTTTACAGACGTGTTGTTGATGGAGGACATGCAGAGCTTTTTAAGTCCTACGCATCGCCACAGCCCTTCGGGATCCACCCTCAGCGAACGACTCGACCGACAGGTAGTAGACTACCTCGCCTTAACTGCAGATATCGACACTCTGAGGAGCGATGAACCCCTTCACTACTGGGTGTGCAGGATTGACCTGTGGCCTGAGCTATCCCAATTTGCGATAGAACTTCTGGCCTGCCCCGCTTCAAGTGTCCTGTCAGAAAGGACCTTCAGTGCAGCAGGAGGTCTTGTCACTGAGAAGAGAAGTTGCCTAGGTCAAAAAAGTCTAGATTACCTCACCTTTATTAAGATGAATGAGGGATGGATCCCGAAGGGACTGACAGTGGGCGATACATTCGACTAAAAAAGGCATGATGAGATGAGCTGCCTTGGGCTAAAAATGGTCCACACGCTGCTGTATTTTAGCTCTGAATGCCGGTTGACTTGCGTGACATATCCGCCACCAACTAGGGTTCAAGCCGCAATGTTTTAGGACACTTTCTGCCTGGGAAACAAACATCAATTTTTCTGGCCGCTGCTACAGTAGCGGCTGAAACAATACCTCATTTTTCAGGCATGTGTACATGCCTAATTTTTCGGGCCTCTGGTGCTGCACTGTGGCTTCAAAAACCAAACCAAAAAAAAGGCACATAACAGGAATAGTACTACTTAACACACCACTCCTATCTGGTGGCACATTAGATTGCACGCGCAGTGCCCCAAATTTGAAGTAGGAGGACCGACCAAGCATCTTTTTCCATCTCCCGCTTCCTAAAATCGATGCCATATACACGTCCCCTGATAGGGCGCTAGCTCGTTATTCTCTTGGGCGCCAGCTCGTTATTCTCTTTTTCACTTCACTAGGGACACTTTACTGCACTATGGGCATTTAGACCCACTCTTTGTCTTGCACAGTGTTATTCCTAGCCAGCATCTGTGATGGGAAATCAGGCAGTCATCTAAACGTTTAGATTGAGCTTTAGCTTAGAACACCCTTGAAGGTGTTTAAGGAGATTAGGGCTAGTTTAGAGGATTCTTCTTAGACCTCTCTGAGTCTTTATAGCCCTTCTACCTATCCAGCATTTCTGGAAACTAGCTAAGAGAAAGGGTGTCTGTGTGTCTGTGATACATTTAACTTTATATCACCTTATTGACACTTTTTATGACAGTATCACTCCGGTCTCCATACTCTGTCTATACCCATCTATTTAGAGGGAATTTCCTTGCCCCTGGCAATATCATATAATAGGTAATAGTATTACCATTATTACACAATTAGCCACTATAGGGGAATGAGTATAGTATCCCTTTGTTATTTATAAATTATATAATAAAGACTTTTGTCCATTACTCAATTTACTTTAACAAAGGGTACTAACCACAGTATTAGGAAGCATTACTCTGCTTTCCCTTTCTCCCTCTATTATACACCTATGCTCAGTAGGATTTGTAGGTATCACTTTATTATAGTTGTCTAACCTTTTCCTACGCCAGTTTTAGATCTCCTTCTTGGGAGATTTTTTCTTTTTTCAGTTTATTAGCATACCTGGGTACAAGCCCTCGGTGGGGCTGGCACCACCACCTGACCACATTTCCTCGTTTCTTCCACTCATACCGCTTTTTCCATCTTTGAAGGGGTTTGGCGAAACAAGGAAATAGTCCTCTACTCGTAACTTGGATTAAACTGATAAGAATAGTACTACTTAACACACCTTATAATAACGCAGAGAGAGGCAATGCAGAGAGAGGAGTCTGAAGAAGAGGAGTCAGAGGAGGAAGGTGGCTTTGAGGAGGTGGAAGACCAAACACAGCAGGCGTCCCAAGGGGCTTGTTGTCACCTTTCGGGGACCCTTGGTGTTGTACGTGGCTGGGTGGAGGAAGAGACCTTCAATGACATCAGTGAGGACAAGGAACGGGACATGGCTAGCTTGGTATCCAACCTTGTGCAAATGGGGAGTTTGAGGTTGTGCAAATTGACTGTTTGTGGTTGTTTTCGGTGCGTTAAATGGGGAGTTTGGTCTGTCACTGTGAAGCAGGCGTAACCCTTACACTACCTGATTGATACAACATCATACAGTAGGTCCCCCCCCCCCTCATTATTTGTATGGCCCCCACCCACCGCTCACGGGTGGGGCGGGCGGGAGGACAGTAGGTTGTCCTTGTGATTTATGGTCACCACCCATCGCGCAAGGGTGGGGGCCGTGGGGGAGGACAGTAGGTGCGTTATTTACTGAATATTCCCCAGAATTTACTGAATATTCCCCTGTATAACAATGTTTGGCATTTAGTGAATATTCCCTATTCTGCTCTGTGTCAGTGTGTATCAGGGTCTCTGAGGACAGGTGTCAATCCATATCTGCCAAGTGACCCTATGTAAGAGGAACAGTCCCTATTCTGCTCTGTGTCAGTGTGTATCAGGGTCCCTGAGGACAGGTGTCAATCCATATCTGCCAAGTGACCCTATGTAGGGGGAACAGTCCCTATTCTGCTCTGTGTCAGTGTGTATCAGGGTCCCTGAGGACAGGTGTCAATCCATATCTGCCAAGTGACCCTATGTAGGGGGAACAGTCTCTATTCTGCTCTGTGTCAGTGTGTATCATGGGCTCTGAGGACAGGTGTTAATCCATATGTCAAGGTGTCAATATGTCATGTCAGGTGTCAATCCATATCCATTGTGATTTAGGAATGTTAGTGATTAAAACCAGACTCTGCATCAACTGTGTAATTTTCCATGGGAGTTTTGCCACGGATCCCCCTCCGGCATGCCACAGTCCAGGTGTTAGTCCCCTTGAAACAACTTTTCCATCACTATTGTGGCCAGAAAGAGTCCATGTGGGTTTTAAAATTCGCCTGCCCATTGAAGTCTATGGCGGTTCGCGAACATTTGCGGAAGTACGAGTTCGCCGTTCGTGAACCGAAAATTTTATGTTCGCGACATCACTACTGCTTAACCCTCAATATGTAGCCTCATCTCGTACTTGTAGGGAACGGCTATATTCACACTGGGGATTGCTATACTTTGTCCTGGATGTCAGAGGTTGAACCAGGGTGGAAGGAAGACGGCGATACTCCAGTTAAGCTACGGCGGTTGTGGAGTCTGCGGTGCTTGTGGAAGTCCAGTGGGGTGCTTATAGTCCTCGGCGTGAGCGGTGGCTGGGGGCCCTAAAGTAAAATAAGGGGGGACCTATTGTCCTCCCCCCGGACCCCACCCCTGAGCGGTGGGTGGGGGCCCTAATGTAAAATAAAAGGTGGGAGGGACCTATTGTCCTGCCCCCTGGCCCCACCCCTGAGCAGCAGGTGGAGGCCCTAAAGTAAAATAAGTGGGAGCCCCCACCCCTGAGCGGTGGGTGGGGGCCCTAAAATACTTCAAAGGGTGATGACCTATTGTCCCCCCCCCCGGCCCCCACCCCTGAGCGGCGGGTGGGGGCCTTAAATAAAAATGCTACCCCCCAGGTGACTAGGGGTCCCCAATCCCCTAGTCTCGCCCTCCCAAAAATATTGAAATCCCTACCTACCCCCTCACCCTAAAAATAGTGAGGGGGAACAATAACTAAGTACCTATAAAAAAACAAAACAAAATACAACTTACCCTTTGATGTCTTCTTTTTTTCTAAAATCATCTTTTTTCAGCCCCAGAAAAGGCCAAATAAAAAATATAATATCCGATCCGCCCTTTAAAAAAAAAAAAAAAACCTGATTGCAAAAAAATATTTTCCCCATGCACATCCCTAATAAAGTGTACCATCTGCCCTGTCTTTTTGTTTGTTTTTCTCCATCTTCCCCCTCACTCTGATCTTCAGAAAGATATTTATGACCCTCTGCAAGAATGTTGTCTATTTTCTATCAAACCTGTGTCTTATCTGCACTCATGTTGCTTTAACCCCTGTATCACAACTCAGCTTTGAATTCTATGTGTCGTCTTGCTCAGAAATGCTTCACTTGAGAAAGGGAGGTTCTCCCGAAAGCTTGTCATTAAAAAATTATGTTAGTCCAATAAAAAAAGGTATTACAAGATACAAATTGCATCTGTTTTTTACATACATACACATATATATATATATATAATAAATAAAAATATAAATATGTGTACCACTCCTGTGGGACACTGCTTTACCCAGCCTAGCCACTCAATGAAGGACCTAAAAATCAAAGTACAGAAAGGGGGTTTTAAAAATACCCAAGAATCAAAAACTTTTGAAACCAGAATTATCAAATTGTTTAACAGCAAGAATAGAAGCTTATCATTAAAAAATTCTGTTAGTCCAATAAAAAAGGTATTACAAGATACAAGTTGTATATGTGTTTATATATATATATATATATATATATATATATATATATAAAATTAAAATATAAATATGTGTACATTTACATATACACATGCATAAAAATAAATGATCACAACACTCCCTTAAAAATAAATAAAAAACAAAAGACTGAACTGGTAGATACAGAAAACAAAAAGTAAAAAATTAGTCTGATCTAATCCTTCATTTAAACCATATGGGCTTAAAGTATTACATTTAAAATCCATTTTGATTCGGCAGCAACAAGGGCTCTTTTTTTTTGTTTTTGCTAGGTCCCCTCTAGCAGGTATCCATTCTATCACCATAGCAGAGCTAAAGGAGGGATCACTATTGTGGACACATGTAAAATGACATGCCACTGAGGATTTTCTAAATTTATATAAAATGGCTGAGCTTTAACCTCTAAACCTAGATTTAAGTGGCCTAAACATTTGCCCCACATACTGTAGTCCACAAGAATATATCAATAAATAGGCTACAAATGCCGTGATGCAATTAATCCTGTTGGTAATGTTTTTTTTTCTCCCACACCGCTGGTCCAAAATGATCAGCTCTATGACATATAAATATAGCTAAGGAACCTTGTGTGTCCACTAGAGTTGAGCGAACCTGGACTGTAAAGTTCAGGTTCGTATCGAACATTAGGTTTTTTGGACCCCAGACCCGAACACGGACATATCACTGTATGTTCGGGATGGAGTTCGGTGTTCAGCTATTTAATGGAGCGTTTTGAAAGGCTGCAGGGCAGCCAATCAACAAGCGTTTGACTCGTGTGCCCTTAGAAGCCATCACAGCCATGCCTACTAATGGCATGGCTGTAATTGGCCAGTGCAGCATGTGACCCAGCCTCTATATATAAGCTGGAGTCGCGTAGCACCGCACGCACATGAGGTCTTATTAGTGTAGGGAGAGGATGCTGCAGCTGTGAGGGGCAGCTTAGGAAAGAATACTGCAAACTAGTACATTAGTGGGCTGCACTTCATATCTGAGAGTCAAATAGAAGCGTCAAATACTGCGGTTACATCAGAGTTTTAAAAAGTCAATAAAATAGAAGCGTCAAATACTGTGGTAAAATCGGAGTTTTAAAAGGTCATTTTTTTGGTGCTAAATAGTAAATTTGGGGCGTGCTCTTCATATCTGAGAGTCAAATAGAAGCATCAAATACTGCTGTCACATTGCAGTTTTAACACTTACAATTTTTTGGGTGCTAAAAAGTACATTAGTGGGGTGAACTTCATACCTGAGAGTCAAATAGAAGCGTCAAATGTTACAGCGAAATTGGAAAAATTATAATTGTTTTGGTGCTAAACTGCTAAATAGTACATTTGGTGCCTGCACTTCATATCTGAGAGTCAAATAGAACCGTCAAATACTGCGGTTACAGCGCAATTGTAAACATTTGAATAGTTTTGGTGCTAAACTGCTAAATAGTACATTTGGGGCGTGCTCTTCATATCTGAGAGTTAAATAGAAGCGTCAAATACTGCGGTTTCAACGCAATTGTAAACATTCTAATTGTTTTGTTGCTAAACTTCTAAATAGTACGTTTGGGGCGTGCTCTTCATACCTGAGAGTCAAATAGAAGCGTCAAATACTGCGGTTACAGCGCAATTGTAAACAATCTTATTTTCTGGGTGCTAATATGCTAAATAGTACATTTGTGGGGTGCACTTAATATCTGAGAGTCAAATAGAAGCGTCAAATACTACGGTTACAGCGCAATTGTAAACATTCTAATTGTTTTTGTGCTAAACTGCTAAATAGTATTTTAGGGGGGTGCACTTCATATCTGAGAGTCAAATAGAAGCGTCAAATACTGTGGTTACAGCGCAATTGTAAACATTCTAATTGATTTGGTGCTAAACTGCTAAATAGTACATTTGGTGCCTGCACTTCATATCTGAGAGTCAAATAGAAGCGTCTAATAGTGCGGTTACAGCGCAATTGTAAACATTCTTATTTTCTGGGTGTTAAACTGCTAAATAGTACATTTGGAGCGTGCTCTTCATATCTGAGAGTCAAATAGAAGCGTCGAATAGTGCTGTGACATAGCAGTTTTAAACATTCAAATTTCTTGGCTGCTAAATAGTAAATGTTTCCGGCCTGCGGTGCATTTCTTGCAGTCCAATAAACTAAAAAAAAAATTGTTGACTATTGGCGGTTACATTGTCACCTGACATAAACCATCTGTTAGTTTGGTCGGTGAAAGCAAACAATTAAAAGAGCGTCAAATAAGGGACGTGGCCCTGTTCGTGGTGCTGCTGGTGTTGGTGGAGCTCCTGTTGCAAGGAGAGGACATGGTTGATCTGTGCCAGCTACACGCACAAGTGAAACACCTTTCAGACTCCTCCTGCTTCCTCTTCTGCTGCTGCCTCAGCCTCTTCTTCCACCTCTGGAGTGACAGTAGCACCTGCCACCCAGCAAACAGAGGATGTGGCAGCAACGCCACCATGTCCGCCACCATCCCCAAGCATCTCCACTCTGTCCCATGGAAGCGTTCAGCTGTCCATCTCCCAAACAATGGAGAGAAAGAGGAAGTATGCCCCTACCCACCCGCAATCCCTGGCCCTGAATGCCAGAATTTCAAAATTCGTGGCCTTTGAAATGCTGTCATTCCATCTGGTAGACAGCCATTAGAAGAGGACTTAACCCTGCAAGATAATTATTGCAGTTTATAAAAACTGCAATAATTACACTTGCAGGGATAAGGGTGATGGGACTTTGCACCCAGACCACTTCAATGGGCTGAAGTGTTCTGGGTGCCTACAGTGTCCCTTTAAATACCAGCCACTGCACACTTCAAAATGAAAGCTGAAATCTGGTAAACCTGATGACAAAGGGCAGAATTATGGAAACAACAAAGTGTTATCTTTTATAGATAAAACTTGTTTCTGTAAATTTAAAGGGACACTATAGCCACCTGAACAACTTTAGCTTAATTAAGCAGTTTTGATGTATAGAACATGTCACTGCAGCCTCACTGCTCAATCCTCTGCCATTTAGGAGTTAAACCCTTTGTTTATAAAACCTAGTCACACCTCCCTGCGTGTGACTTGCACAGCCTTCCATAAACACTTCCTGTAAAGAGAGCCTTATTTAGGCTTTATTTATTGCAAGTTCTGTTTAATTAAGATTGTCTTATCCCCTGCTATGTTAATAGCTTGCTAGACCCTGCAAGAGCCTCCTGTATGTGATTAAAGTTCAATTTAGAGATTGAGATACAATTATTTAAGGTAAATTACATCTGTTTGAAAGTGAAACCAGTTGTTTTTTTTTCACCAGGCTCTGTCAATCATAGCCAGGGGAGGTGTGGCTAGGGCTGCATAAACAGAAACAAAGTGATTTAACTCCTAAATGACAGTGGATTGAGCAGTGAAATTGCAGGGGAATGATCTATACACTAAAACTGCTTTATTAATCTAAAGTAATTTAGGTGACTATAGTGTTCCTTTAAGACATTATGATTATAATGTTTAATTGTATTCATTGTATGCTAATTAGTTAGTTAGATAGTTAGAAATAAATAGATAATACAATAAATGGATAGATGATAGATAGAGATTGATAGATCAATAGATAGATAACAATTACAAATGAAACATGTATGGGAAAAATATAGACAATTTCCTGTCTCTCATTTAGATGAGAAATAAAATCTAATAACTAAGCTGCAGCCCTTTGCAGTGGATTAACATAATCCTTTTTTGATTAGCATTTGAGGTCTAAAATACATTTCCAACATCTAAAAATGCAAAACATTGGGATATGAATTGACTATAAATTTATTTGAATATTAATTTGCTCATGGGTGTCAAACTAATTTCTTCTGCAGGCGCAGTTTAATAATTAAATGATTTTTCTTTGCAGTATTTGATTGATTTGCATAGCTATGTTAGTGTTTGTTTAAGAATAAAGAATTTTTCATGATGTTTCCTGCAGTCCTTATGAAAACAGGTTGGAACCATTTATGTAAGTAATTTGTCACTTAAAAAAGTAAACGTAAAGCAGTATATTCATTTATTCAAATAATAATAATAATTAAAAAAAATAGCTGAATGCATTTGTGATAATTTCTATAATCATATACAAATTACTTGTGCATACATTATTTTTAAAACCTACTATATCTGCAAGAGACATTTTGTTTTATAAAAATAAACTTTTACTAAATAAATATATATGGTTCAAGGAGTCCAATGGACGACAATACTGTCACTTAAAACACATGGGGAGAAACAGGCACATTATCCCCTTGGTTATTTATTTATACTCCAGGTATGATAACCAGCCTGGAGAGCAACACATTTCTTTGCTAGGATAAACTGGATACTCATTTAATGTCTGCAAGTGTGAAGAAAATGTCTACAGTCTCAAGTTTCAATGGGTCCTTTTTTATAATATTTAAATATTTATTGAAATTTTAGGAATTTTAGAAATATACATAATACATAAAAATTACATGCAATTTCATGGAATACATAGATTACAAATAATATATTTGGAATATGTTATTCTGTTGTTTTAACTCTTATATACCTGTGTAATCTATGCATTCAAATTTTCAAGCATTCATGTACATACAAAAAAAACAAAACCTACTAACATTTACTTACACAGACAAAAAAAGAAGATGACTAGACATTACAGGTCACAACAACAAAAAATTCATATGAAATAATAACGTATGCAACAAAGCATGAGGGGCAATCAGGCAGGGGGAATTTTCCATACTCTCATATGAAATTGAAAACATTATCAGCGCTTATACTGCAAGATTGGAGATCTTAGCCCACATTGTCCATATATCTTTGTGAAAAGAAAGTCTACCAGTGTTTCTAAAAAAAACTTTTTCCACACTACCTTAAAAGCTTGTTTAACCCCTTAAGGACACATGACGTGTGTGACACGTCATGATTCCCTTTTATTCCAGAAGTTTGGTCCTTAAGGGGTTAATGAACTATCTCTGACCTCTTCGGGACTGAGGGGACTTTCTAGTTCCTAGCAATACTTAACTTAGTTGCCAAAAGAATGTGTATTAATAAAACTTTATGCTTGAGACTGCAATTTAGGAAGTCTAGATGGAATAAAAATATTTGAAGTGATAACTTTCCTGCATAAGATCGAAAAAACGTTGGAGATTTTTCTCTTCATCTCTCTCAAGTCATTACATTCCCACCACATGTAGAACAATGTACGTGTCAATCTTGTGCACCTCAAACACGTGTCAAACATGTGTCAGGGTAATTATTGTTTACATTTCTTTTTGTGAGGAGTAAGTTACAATATATGGATGATTTTAGAAAAAGATCTCATGAAAACCTAGACTGTGAGTACGTTTCTTAACTGGCATAAAAGCCTCGTCCAATTTGTCCAGAAAAAAATATTCATGACTATTTCCCACGTATTTATCGAGTGAGTTTTGTCTGTGATTGTCTAGCCTCTGCCTTAATATTGCGATAACCAGGTCTGTATGAAAACATGATAAAAACAAGGACCGTCTAGCTTGTCTGGAAGATAAACATTTAGCTTAAGCTACATACAAAAGATTTTTGTGATCCGTGATCACCAATATAGGGTATTTGGAACCTTCTAGTAAGTGTCTCCATTCTTTAAATGCTAACACTATAGCTAGAAGTTCCCTGTTCGCTATATCATAATTCTTTTCTGAATATAACAGTTTCTTAGAAAAAAAACAACGTGGATGTAGAGGTTCTTTAGGAGATTTTCTCTTTGAAAGAACTGCTTCTACACCAGATTCAGAAGTGTCTATTCAGGGGTGGGCTTATGGGTGTGCAAGCTGTGTGGTAGCAGGGGGCGCTGGGAGGCCAACACAGCTCACACATGACCTGGTGTAAATTGGGTTCTCAGGCATGTCCATCTACCCAGGTGGAAGATTTAATTATTCTCCACCCGGGACTATGAAAAAAAACTCCAAAACATGGCGGCAGAGGCGGGACTTACCACATGGTGGAGGCAGAGCTAAAATGTCAGTGGGGGCAGGGCTAGACATGGCCCAGAAGCCGATTCTGCACAGGAAGGGGGAAGCAGGAAGGAGTCCCTGCTCCCCACACAGCTCCAGGAGCTGCAACTAGGAAGGTGTCCCTGCTTCCAGCCCATAATGGAAAGAGATAACTTTTCATTTGTATGATTGACTGTGTGTGACTGAAACTGTGTCTGTGACTGTCTGCCTGTGTGTTACTGTAACTGTGTGTAATTGTAATTGTGTGTGACTGTCTGCCTGCGTGTAATTGCAACTGTGTGTGCAAGTGACATTCTCCCTGTGTGTGTGACTGCAACTGTGTGTGTGTGTGTGTGTGTATGTGAGTGAAACTGTGTGACTGCAACTGTGTGCACGTGTGACTGTCTCCTGTGTGTGTGATTGCAACTGTGTGTGACTCTCTGCCTGTGTGTAACTGTGTGTGTGACTGTAATTGTGTGTGTGAGTGCAACTGTGTGTGACCGCAAACCTATGTTTGTCACTGTAACTGTATATGTGTGTGTGACTGTCTCTTGTGTGTGTGTGACTGTCTGCGACTGTCTGCCTGTGTGTGATTGCAACTGTGTGTGCATGTGACTGTCTCCCTGTATGTGACTGCAACTGTGTGTGTGTGACTGTCTTCCTGTGTACTACTGTAACTGTGTGTAAGACTGTCTGCCTGTGTGTGACTGTAACAGTGTTACTGTCTGTCTGTGTGGGACTGAAAATGTGTGCCTGTCTTCCTGTGTGTGACTGAAACTGTGTGTAAGACTGTCTGCCTGTGTGTGACTGTAACCATGTGACTGTCTGCCTGTGTGTGTGACTGCAACTGTGTGTGCATGTGACTGTCTCCCTGTGTGTGACTGCAACTGTGTGTGTGTGTGTGTGTGTCTTCCTGTGTACTACTGTAACTGTGTGTAAGACTGTCTGCCTGTGTGTGACTGTAACCGTGTGACTGTCTGCCTGTGTGTGACTGCAACTGTGTGTGATTGCAACTGTGTGTGCAAGTTACTGTCTCCCTGTGTGTGTGACTGTCTTCCTGTGTGCTACTGTAACTGTGTGTAAGACTGTCTGCCTGCGTGTGACTGTAACAGTGTTACTGTCTGCCTGTGTGTGACTGAAAATGTGTAAGACTGTCTGCCTGTGTGTGACTGAAAATGTGTAAGACTGTCTGCCTGTGTGTGACTGAAAATGTGTAAGACTGTCTGCCTGTGTTTGACTGAAAATGTGTAAGACTGTCTGCCTGTGTGTGACTGTAACAGTGTTACTGTCTGCCTGTGTGTGACTGAAAATGTGTGTAAGACTATCTGCCTGTGCGCAGGCCTGGACTGGCCATCGGGCACACTGGGCAAATGCTCGGTGGGCCGCAGTGGCCATGGGCCGAGGCCGGCAGGGAGATTACAGGATCTCTCCCCTGCTGGTCTTTGCAGGGCCGGCACTATCCGAGTGCTGGCCCTGCAGTAGTCCATGGCGGGCCGGTGGGGAGATCAGAGACCTCCCTCACCGGCCCACATACAGGATACTGCGGCCGCCGGCGAGGAGAGAGGGAGGGAGTCAGGAGAGGACCCAGCGGAGCTCCTACTTACAGCTCCGCCGGGTTTCACTCGCGAGATTCGGATGCCGAAGTGCCGAATTGCCGAAGTGCCGATTTTCGGAAGTAACAAAGTGCTTCAGTTTTCTGAAAATTGGCAAAACAAGAGAGGGAGTGAAAAGTATGTGAATGATGACAGGGTTAGGGGTTGGGGTAGGGTTAAGGTAGGGTTAGGTGTAGAGTTACGGGTAGGGTTAGGGTAGTGCCAAAGTCCAGAAGTGCCAAAGTCCAGAAGTGCCAAAGTCCAGAAGTGCCAAAGTCCCGAATTGCCAAAGTCCAGAAGTGCCAAAGTCCAGAAGTGCCAAAGTCCCGAATTGCCAAAGTCCCGAATTGCCAAAGTCCAGAAGTGCCAAAGTCCCGAATTTCAGAGGTGCCGAGCCAAAGTGCCGAAGTGCCGAAGTGCCGAAGTCCTGAATTCCCGAAGTCCTGAATTTTGGAAGTGCTGGATTTTTTGCCCATGCACATCCCTAATGTGTATATCATGCCAATATGCCAAACGTGCCTCTAAAAAGCCTGTTAGTTCCATGTGTCCTTAAACTGCCTGCCAGTGCCAATCTCTGCCACCAGCTTCACTGTGCCATATCTCTTCCCTTATAGTGAGGATGACAGTAAGTGTGTGAGTAACAGTTTGAGTGGCATGGTGTGTGGGACAGTGTGTGGGACAGGGTGATACTGTGTGTGAGAGGGTGACAGTATTTGTGCTAGGGTGACATCCATTTCTTCCATCCTTGTCTGTCCCCCCTTCCATCTGTGTTTCTGTTCCCCCCCTTCCATCCCTTTCTCTGTTCCTCCCCCCCTCCCCTCCATGTCCCCTTCCCCCTTCCATCCATGTGTCTCCCCCTTCTGCTCCATGCCCCCTCCACCTGCAATCCGTGTTGTTGCTCCCCTCCCTTCCATGTCCCCCTAACCCTGCCATCCATGTGTCTACCCCTCCCCCTTCTAATCATGACCCCTTCCATCCATGACTCTCCCCCTCCCCTCATGTCCCCCATAGGTTCCATCAATATCTCTCCTCTCTCCATGCCCAGCTCCCATCCATGTCTATCCCCCCTAAATGTCCCCCTTCGCCTGCCATCCATGTCCCTCCCCTCTCTATGTTCCCCTTGCATCCATGGTGCTCCTCCTCCCCTCCATGTCCCCCTGCCCCTGTCATCCTTGTGTCTAACCCTGCCATGTCCCCACCATCCGTATATCTCCCCCTCCTCTCTAACCCCCTCCATGTCCACTTACCCATTCCATCCATGTGTCTATCCTTCCCCAGTTGGCAGGCAGCTGCTTCCCTCACAAGGATATCCCCCATTTTACGTGTCCAGGCAGGGCAGTCTCTCACTGTCTGGCATGCTGTGCCTTCTTCACACTGAGTGCCGGGTAGTCACGAGATACCAAGTGCTCCTGTGCAGAGGGGAGGTGCTCCTCTTCTGGCTTAGTCTGCATACGGTTCCCTTATGGAGCTGCATGCTCCCTGCAGGCAGAGGAAGTGCAAAAATCACTTGTCTGTCTAACAAGTGATTTTTTTGTTGCCCAGGCAGGGGCTGGTTTCAATCCCACCGGCTCAATCCCACCATTGTATCTATGTATCTTGCAAAAAGCACGGGAGAACATTAAGGGGTGTAGATAGCAGTCATTTGTTGGAGATTCCCAGTTTGTTCTTAATTGTATACACTGTAATAATTATGTCAGTCATAATTATGTTAGGATAGGAAATTTAAATATCTTGTATTATTCGTGGTCCAGCCACACCATATTAAATACTGATATTTTAGCACACGTTTCCTATTACATATTTTTCAAAATTGGGTCAGCACTTATAAGAATATCCCATTTTTTAAAGTGGGTACACATATCCTTATAAAGTAGCTCAAATATATCAGGAAAGCATACTCCAAAATCCCTGGCTCTTCTGGTTAAAATCTTATATGAAATTCTAGGTGTTTTACCTCCCCAAATGAAACTCATAAATACTTTCCTAAGCTGAAAGAGTAGATTAAGAGGTACTCTAAGGGGTATCATTCAAAGCATATATAACAATTTTGGCAAACCATATGAAGAAATTGTATTCATTCAGCCCAGCCAGGAATCCTCTAGTCCCCTACATTTCTCAAGATTTTCTTCAAATATGGCTAATAGTGCTTTATAGTTATCTTCCACTATTCTATCCATATTTGTTCTGATTTGAATGCCTAGATAATTAATTGCGTCTTTTCCAGTGCCAGCCATATTCCTCCTTAAGCTCCCTCCAAATTTCTGAATTCACATTAAAAGTTCATGTCTGAGTTTTGTTTACATTTAATTTGTAACCAGAATATTTGCCAAATGTAAGAATTCATTTTCATTGTGTTTGGACAAGACTCCAGTGGATTAGTCAAAGTAAGCAAATAGTCATCAGCATATAGGGTAATTTTATGATCTGCAAGTGTGCAGAAAATGTCTGCATTCTCCTTATTAACAGTAAGGATGTTTCATTGGGTCCTAACATACCTATGGACTAGTAGAACAAAAGGCATTAGCTTTTTGATTCCTGTGGATGTTTGACCCTCTGTCATCTGCTTAATAAGTAATAAAAAATGTTTTGTTTTGTTTTGTTTTAATTTAAAAGCCTGCAGTTCCTATTTTCAATATATTAGCCGAAAAGCAATAACTCAAATGTTGCCACTTAATTGTTTTAAATTCCTATAGTAAGGGAGGTGGGAGGAGTGAATGCCTTACTTTACATTATATTAGCATTCAAAAGAATGATAAAGATTGCTATAGCACTTTCTAAATGGCTTTAATTAAGAAATATACATTGTATCTGTTACATCTGTTGTAATTTTCAATAAGCTGTTCTGGTAACAATGTTTTCAGAGTCCTTTCAAACACCGGTAATAAGGCTGTTTAATTATTTTTAATTATCAGTTTTTTTCACACCTACTTTATGTGAGAGAAATTGTATTTGTTGCTATTTTTATTTTATATCCTTTCACTAAATTTTCTATAAAGTACAAATAAAAAATAATAAGTTTTGATTTATTTAAAAATTTGTCTGTACACAAAATTATTATTATTTTACTTGTTTGTGTGCTTGCGTCACATTTCTTATTTCATATAAATATGATGGTAATATTTTTTCAAACAAAAAGTGCTTGATAGTTAAGGGTTTAAAACTCTCGTCCCTCAGAAAAGGGAGAGAAAAAAAAAAGTTTATTTCACTCTGTAAAATAAAAAAGTAACATATTTATATATATATACATATACATATATATATATATATATATATATATTTATCACTTTGCATAAAGTTTCATGCACTTTATGATATTCACTTTATGATAGCACTCTATGCACTTTCTATGTCATTCACTTTAAATTGTGCTGTGTTCACTTTAGACCAATCACAATGCACTTTAATTAGCTCCATTAAACTGTAAATGGCTCCACTCACTTTATAATGCACTCTATACACTTCATATGGTATATCTATTTAAACACTTTGTACCACACTTTTAGCAGCTGTATATAGCTCTGTATTATCACTATGAAGCCTTGCATATAATTGATATCCACATGGGTTCTATATTTTAAAGTTATTGTTTTTCTGCATATATATGTATACCTTCAATGCTCCAACTAACCCACTTTTATCACCTTTACCATACAGCATTCAGTTATTACCTGCACGAAACAGGAGGACGAAACCTCAGATAAGTTTACTACTTTACAATCTTACCAGATATAATTCATATCTCAATTCATAACTTCATATCTTGAGTTATTTTTTTTTCTCTTCGGTAGCTTACTATACAAAAAAAAAAAAAAAATCAAAACGGCGACATATCCACATTAAATGAAGATAGCTAATGGATGTATAAATATTCTATAACTGTCCTATCTTTATTGCCTAAGTGGCAAACGGGAGATTTATAACATCTGCTATCTCATTAAAACTGATAACTGGGGCCGATTAACTAAGTAGTGACTTCATTATGGCTTCAAGAAAAACCCAAGACAGCAAACTCGCTGGAAAGAAGGATAAAAAAGATATATCCCAAGATAAATCAATGTCTATATACTTCTCTCCACAACAGCAGAAAGATAATACAAAAAATAATAAACATAATTTGGAAGAATCATTGACTAATGTGGGAAACAATATGATTGAAGAAAATGATAAGGATTTGATCACAGTCTCTCAATTACAAGATCGTCTAAGTTTAAACCTGTCTGAAATTAAGAACATAGTAAAGATAAACACCGCTGAAATTAAATCTGATATTAAACAGGAAATGCATGTACTCATGGTCAGATTCCAAAACTTTGAAGATCAAATAGCCAAAATCGATTTCCATATCAACTCGCTCAGAGATGAAAACAAACAAATGAACCCAAAAATTCAAGAACTTGAGCTTAAAATAAATTATATGGAAGATAGAAGTAGACGTAATAATCTGAGGTTTCGAAATTTTCCGGAAACAGGATCGCAGGAAAATCTAAAACAGATTTTATATCAATATTTCCAAGCCTTGAATTTACCTATCAGTGACCCTGACCATATTATAAAACTATGTCATAGGATGCTTAAACCTCAAGCACTACAAGCAGACATACCTAGAGACATTATTGTTTCTTTTATTTCATCTGAATTTAAAGATACAGTACTTTGTCTTGCAAGATCAAATCCGATAAGAACTGGACAATTTGGGAAGATCCAGGCTTTTCATGACTTATCATATGCTACAAGAATGAGATGAAAATCTTTTTCCTCTTCTACACAAATTCTAAGAAAATTTGACATTAGATATAAATGGTTATTTCCTGTAAAAATCGCCCTCACTTTTGAAGGCATCAGGGAGATAGTTGATTCTAACACAAAACTTCTACAATGGTTAAAACTAAAGAATATGATAACAGAATAGGAATATAGAGTGTCTCGATGGGGACTAGGGCGTTCCCTTTTTTTTTCTCTTTCTCTTAAATAGAATGACATTTAAGGTCTGACTATAAAAATTACCGCTATACACTAATACAATATGCTAATGACAATATCTTAAATGATATTATAGATAGAAACATAGAATGTGACGGCAGATAAGAACCATTCGGCCCATCTAGTCTGCCCAGTTTTCTAAATACTTTCATTAGTCCCTGGCCTTATCTTATAGTTAGGATAGCCTTATGCCTATCCCACGCATGCTTAAACTCCTTTACTGTGTTAACCTCTACCACTTCAGCTGGAAGGCTATTCCATGCATCCACTACCCTCTCAGTAAAGTAATACTTCCTGATATTATTTTTAAACCTTTGTCCCTCTAATTTAAGACTATGTCCTCTTGTTGTGGTAGTTTTTCTTCTTTTAAATATAGTCTCCTCCTTTACTGTGTTGATTCCCTTTATGTATTTAAATGTTTCTATCATATCCCCCCTGTCTCGTCTTTCCTCCAAGCTATACATGTTAAGATCCTTTAACCTTTCCTGGTAAGTTTTATCCTGCAATCCATGAACCAGTTTAGTAGCCCTTCTTTGAACTCTCTCTAAGGTATCAATATCCTTCTGAAGATAGGGTCTCCAGTACTGTGTACAGTACTCCAAGTGAGGTCTCACCAGTGTTCTGTACAATGGCATGAGCACTTCCCTCTTTCTACTGCTAATACCTCTCCCTATACAACCAAGCATTCTGCTAGCATTTCCTGCTGCTCTATTACATTGTCTGCCTACCTTTAAGTCATCAGAAATAATCACCCCTAAATCCCTTTCCTCAGATGTTGAGGTTAGGACTCTATCAAATATTTTGCACTCTACCCTTGGGTTTTTACGTCCAAGATGCATTATCTTGCACTTATCCACATTAAATGTCAGTTGCCACAACTCTGACCATTTTTCTAGTTTACCTAAATCATTTTCCATTTGGCTTATCCCTCCTGGAACATCAACCCTGTTACATATCTTAGTATCATCCGCAAAAAGACACACCTTACCATCAAGACCTTCTGCAATATCACTAATAAAAATATTAAAGAGAATGGGTCCAAGTACAGATCCCTGAGGTACCCCACTGGTGACAAGCCCAAGCTTCGAATATACTCCATTGACTACAACCCTCTGTTGCCTGTCACTCAGCCACTGCCTTACCCATTCAACAATATTCGAATCCAAACTCAAAGATTGTAGTTTATTGATAAGCCTTCTATGTGCAACAGTGTCAAAAGCCTTACTGAAATCTAGGTAAGCAATGTCTACTGCACCACCCTGATCTATAATTTTAGTTACCCAATCAAAAAAATCAATAAGATTAGTTTGGCATGATCTCCCTGAAGTAAACCCATGTTGTCTCTGGTCTTGAAATCCATGTGTTTTTAGATGTTCAACAATCCTATCCTTTAACATGGTTTCCATCACTTTCCCCACTACTGAAGTAAGGCTTACTGGCCTATAGTTGCCCGACTCCTCCCTATTACCTTTCTTGTGAATGGGCACAACATTCGCTAACTTCCAATCTTCTGGGACTACTCCTGTTATCAATGATTGGTTAAATAAATCTGTTAATGGTTTTGCTAGTACACCACTAAGCTCTTTTAATAGCTTTGGGTGTATTCCATCAGGTCCCATTGACTTATTTGTCTTTACTTTTGACAGTTGAAATAGAACCTCTTCCTCTGTAAACTCACGTGTAATAAATGACTCATTTATCCTTTTTCTTAACTGAGGTCCCTTTCCTTCATTTTCATCTGTAAATACCGAACAAAAATATTCATTGAGGCAGTCAGCTAGACCTTTATCCTCATCTACATACCTTCCTTCTTTTGTTTTTAATCTAACTAATCCTTGTTTTACTTTTCTTTTAACTTTTATGTATCTAAAAAAAGTTTTGTCCCCCTTTTTTACTGACTGTGCTATTTTCTCTTCTGTGTGGGATTTGGAAGCTCTTATAACTTGCTTAGCCTCTTTCTGCCTAATCTTATAGGTCATTCTGTCTTCCTCACTCTGGGTTTTTTCATAATTACTAAATGCTAACTTTTTGTTTTTTACTATTTTGGCCACATCTGCGGAGTACCACAGTGGTTTCTTGAATTTTTTGCTTTTACTGACAAGCCTAATGCAATTTTCTGTTGCCTTCAGTAGTGCAACTTTTAAATAATCCCATTTCTTTTGGACTCCATATAAATTGCTCCAGTCTGATAATGACTCCTTTACACATATTCTAATTTTAGAAAAGTCTGTTTTTCTAAAGTCTAAAACTTTTGTTTTTGTGTGGTGTGACTCAGTCACTGTTCTTATATTAAACCACACTGACTGATGATCACTGGATCCTAAACTTTCACCTACAGTAATATCTGATACCAAATCTCCATTTGTTAACACTAAATCTAGTATGGCCTCTTTACGAGTTGGCTCCTCAACGACTTGTTTTAGAGACAATCCCAGTAGGGAGTTTAGAATATGTGTGCTCCTGGCACAAGTAGCTATTTTTGTTTTCCAATTCACATCAGGAAGATTAAAGTCACCCATGATGATAACTTCCCCCTTCATTGTCATTTTAGCTATTTCTTCAACTAGTAGATTATCTAACTCTTCAATTTGTCCTGGGGGCCTATAAATCACACCTACACGAGTTACTGTGTGATTACCAAATTCTAACGTAACCCAAACGGACTCTATGTTCGCCTCACTAACCTTTATTAGGCTAGATTTTATGCTATCCTTTACATACAGGGCCACCCCTCCCCCTTTCTTGCCTTCCCTGTCTTTTCTATATAAAGAGTACCCTGGTATTGCTATGTCCCAGTCATTTTTCTCATTATACCATGTCTCGGTAACAGCGACTAAATCTACACTATCAGTTGCCATTATTGCCACAAGTTCATGGATCTTATTCCCTAAACTGCGAGCATTTGTAGACATGACTCTAAGCTTATCATTTTTTAACACACTTGCTACAGGCACCTTCTGTCCTTGTTTTGGGGGACAATTGGATTGATGTTTTATCACCCTTTTGCCCCCCCCTCCTAGTTTAAAAACATCCTAGCAAAACCTCTGAACTGCTCACTGAGAACATTTGTTCCCTTTTGAGAAAGATGCAAACCATCTTTTTTGTACAGTTTATTTCCATTCCAAACAGAGCTACCATGAGCAATAAAGCCAAATCCTTGCTCCCGACACCATTCACCAAGCCACAAGTTAAAGTCCCTAATACGCATCCGCCTGTCGTTCTGAGTGTTATGCACAGGCAGAACTTCAGAGAATGACAGTGTGGAAGCAACCTGCCGTATATCATTGGCAAAAACACTAAAAACTTCCTTAACCTCTGAAACCTCATTGCAAGCCAAGTCATTTGTCCCTAAATGGACAAGTACATCCAATTCCCCTTCCTGCTTTGTTTGCTTAACAATATTACAGATACGTCTCCTGTCTCTGTGAGCAGTAGCTCCGGGAAGACACCTCACAAGACCACCATTGTCCATCTCCACACCTCTTATGATGGAATCCCCCAACAACAACTGCTTTCTATTAGGCCTCACCATAGTCTTCAAGCCTCTCTGCACAACACCACTAGCCTCAGTGCCTCTCTGCACAACACCACTAGCCTCAGTGCCTCTCTGCACAACACCACTTGCCTCAGTGCCTCTCTGCACAACACCACTAGCCTCAGTGCCTCTCTGCACAACACCACTAGCCTCAGTGCCTCTCTGCACAACACCACTAGCCTCAGTGCCTCTCTGCACAACACCACTAGCCTCAGTGCCTCTCTGCACAACACCACTAGCCTCAGTGCCTCTCTGCACAACACCACTAGCCTCAGTTCTGTCAGGATCGGGACAGGGATCCAACACGCAGAGTACAAAGAGTGGAAAGGTACGTATACCGGGCCTTAGAATGGCCGGACTAACGTACCGAGAGTAATAGAGAATAGTCAGAGACAAGCCGAGGTCGAGGGAACGGGAAGACAGATAAGCGAGAGACAAGCCGGGTCAAGGGAGAACAGAGAAGCAGGGTAGTACAACAAGCCGAGTCAAAACCAAATAGAGTAAACTAGAATACCAGAGCACTGAGTGACTAGACAAGCTAGAACCACGACAGGGCAATGAGCTGACGAGAGAAGTAAGCTTAAATACCCTGGCTCTGGATGGTAATCACGCCTCTGACAAGTGCCGATTGGATATCGGACACTTGAGTGACAGGTCGCTCGTGATAGCGTCATGACGTCACGTATTGAGCGTCCCGCTAGAAAAGGACGTGGATTCCTCGCGGCCGGTGTTTAAGTGACTGGATGAACCGCGAGGAACGAAGGAAACAGCTCGCCTGGACGGGCAAACCACCAAATCTCTACCTCCCTTAGAGGTAGAGGCCTCAGGTACCCTGACAAGTTCCTCTCTGCACAACACCACTAGCCTCAGTGCCTCTCTGCACAACACCACTAGCCTCAGTGCCTCTCTGCACAACACCACTAGCCTCAGTGCCTCTCTGCACAACACCACTAGCCTCAGTGCCTCTCTGCACAACACCACTAGCCTCAGTGCCTCTCTGCACAACACCACTAGCCTCAGTGCCTCTCTGCACAACACCACTAGCCTCAGTGCCTCTCTGCACAACACCACTAGCCTCAGTGCCTCTCTGCACAACACCACTAGCCTCAGTGCCTCTCTGCACAACACCACTAGCCTCAGTGCCTCTCTGCACAATACCACTAGCCTCAGTGCCTCTCTGCACAACACCACTAGCCTCAGTGCCTATCTCCAGGACACCACTACACTCTGAAAGTGCAGAAAATGAATTATGTAGAACAACAGACTGTGCAATATGCCTTTTATCCACAACTCTAGATATTCCTCATTTATGTTCACTTCAGAAACTAGGACAAATTCCTTTACACTCCTCACTGATTGATTGATTATGATACATCACTAACACATTGTAACTATACACTTATATTGAGGGTAATCTCTTTTGGCCCATTAATAATCGTATGATAAATATACACTATTTACACACTGCTATCTTAAACTCTTATATTGACTTTGACAATACAAGGCTTATAAATCACAAACTTAACTCTTACATATACATTATATTATTCTTCAAATATAACCACTTAAGCTATTTGTTACTTACGAGGTCTGTATCTTTTCCTGAAAACCTAATTGTTTTTTTTTTTTTTTCTTCTCTCCCACAGAGCCTTTCCCACTCTATATGTAGTTTTACTACATTTATTCCAGGAGACCTCATGGGCTCCAATGGATACGGTAGAAATATCTACCGAAGGTATGAGATATTTCCGGGTTGGGTCAGACCCCAATCGGCCTGCCCTTCCCGAAAATTAGGAATAAATTGTTGTATGTACGTTTGTCAGACTGAAATGATAGATCACCTAAACTTTGAAACACACATACTTTGAGAATATTGAGTTCTAATGTGCAGGGCTTAAATACGAATAATAAGAGGAATAGGTTGTATCACTCTTTAATCCAAGATAAAATTCTAATTGCTTTCATTCAAGAGTCTCACTGGCTTAAAAACTCTAGACAAAGTTGGGGAGGAGACCTATATTCAAAAATCATTCATGCTTCTATGATTGACAGGAAAAAAGGGGTGTCACAATTATATTTAGGAATGATCTTAGATTGGAGGTTATTCACTGTGAATTGGACAAAGAGGCTAGATATATTATCTTAATCTGTTATAGTGACAATTAGCTATATACGCTGGTGAATTTGTATCTACCTAATTTAGACCCAATGACTACTTTTTCCCATATAATGACCAAGGTTGATAAAATCTCTAATGGTATTTTGATCATTGCCGGAGATTTTAATTGTGTATTAAATCCTACTATGGATCAACAATCTCATGTACTGATTAATACAGACACAAAAATACACAAACAAGCTAAAAGATTCAGTAATATATGTAAACTATACAATCTCTGTGATGCATGGCGTATTTATAACCCCAGTGAGAGAGACCATACTCATTACTCGAATGTACATGGTTCATTTTCCATGATCGACTTATGCCTAACTAATGCAAACTCCCTAAAAAACTATCCATACAGTTAGGATTAAGCAAAACGTATGGGCTGATAATAGTTTCATTATTATGGAAATAGGAGCTGTTCCCCATCCAGGAATCTCTACTTGGAGACTTAATAATTTACTAATCGAAAATGAGAAAAACAGAAACGAATTATTGTCTCTAATAACCCATTTTTTTGAGGAAAATTGCCCTCAGGATACTTCTTGTTCGACTAATTGGTGTACACAAAAAGCTGTAACAAGATGTTACCTGATTAAAATGGGGCATATTTTCAAAAAAAATAATGGACAATCTTTGGCAGACTTATATATTGAATTTTATAGGCTCTCCAATTTAAATAAAAAAAATCTTCAGAGGAACTAAGAGCTTTATTAAAACAAACACAAAATTTAATTAATCTTAAAGAAGAACAAAGAATTCAAATTAATATAAACAAATTAAAAGTGAATTACTATCATATGGGGAATAGAGCCTCTAAAAATCTAACAAAAAGAGTACAAATTCACCAAGCTAGAAAAAGAGTGGAAAAATGAATCGATGGAAATAATATCTATACTACTCCATCCCAAATCGGAGAAAAATTTAATCAGTATTACAAACAACTATATAATCTTAATGATACTCCTCTTCACAGTGATGTTTTAAAATATCTTGCAAATATTCAGATCCCTAACATTTCTTCTTCAGAATTAGTGTTTCTTAATTCAACATTTACTCATGAAGAAGTACAACAACAAATTGAAAAATTACAATGGAATAAGACTCCTGGCCCTGATGGCTTTACAAATGCTTTTTATAAATATATGATGTCAGTACTGGTTAGTCCTCTAACTGATATGTTTAATGAGATCATTGAAAAGAATTACTCCAATCTAACATAATTCCTATCTTAAAGCCTAATAAAGACCCTAATGATCCGAAAAATTATAGACCTATTGCTCTAATAAACGTGGACATGAAGATCTATTCCGCAATTATTGCTGCTAGAATAAATACTGTTATCGACAACTTGATCCATCGTGACCAAATTGGGTTTGTACCAGGCCGCATGTCCTCTAATAATACCAGAAGAATAATAGACATATTGGACAAGGCCAGTAGACACGATATTCCCCTCCTGACCCTGTCTTTAGACGCTGATAAAGCGTTTGACAGGGTCGGGTGGGGATATCTTAGGGAGGTACTGACTGCATTTGGTTTCCAGGGCATAATTAGTAATGCAATTATGGCATTGTATTACAACCCTTCTGCTAGGACAGTGGGCCCTAATATCTTAGCTGGATGGTTTTTACTTTGAAATGATACCAGACAGGGATGCCCACTGTCCCCACTTCTATATATTCTAACTCTGGAACCTTTGGCTATTGCTATAAGGAATAATCATAATATTAAAGGATTCCCCACTGCACATACCGAAATAAAAATATCTCTGTATGCGGATGATGCTCTGATATCATTAACCTCCCCAGAAACATCTTTGCCCTTTCTTATGCAAGAAATAGATTCTTATAGTTTGGTTTCCAATTTCAAGCTTAATATCTCGAAATCAGTTGCCATGCATACCAACTTATCACAGAAAGCGGTTAAGAGATTATCGGATCTATATAATTTTATTTGGTCTAACAAGGAAATAGGATATCTTGGGATTGTTATACCTGTACGTATAGAGGATATAATGGAGATTAATATTCTTAGAATGATCAAAGATATGAATTATAAATTACAAAAATGGAAAAATCTGGAGAATGAGAATTAGTTCTAAAATTTTGTCCAAAAAAAATCAACGAATGGGGGCTTAAATTTCCCCAATATTATTATTACATATTATGCAAATATGATAAGACATATTTCTCATCTCCAAGATCCACAATTCTTTGACGAACCTTGGTATATTTTGGAGTCACAGGCCGCTATGCCTAACAAATTGAAATTTTTGATTTGGAAAGAATTACTGGGTAAATCTCAATTTTTTACTCAGATTGAATCACATATACTTAGCCAATCGTTATATATTTGGCAAGAAATCAAAAAATTGTTGGGTTATGTAAACAAGATACCAAAGACTTGTTCTTTGGCGGTAATTGAACAGAATGTAACCGACATATCGTTAAATACATGGATCGACCATGGTATAGATATTATTTCTGATATTATGACTGACAATAGATTAATAACATTCCAACAGATCGTAGATACTTATAATTTACCATCTAGAGAAATCTTTACATATCTATGGATTAAACATTATTTACACTCCTCTAATATTGATAACATATCCCCAATTTCTAATCAATTGGAAAATATTTTTGTAATAGATCTAAGAAAAAAGTCACTTCATTAGCGAACGCCCTGTTAAAAGAAATAGGTCAGATACCTATCAAGATCATAGACTTTTGGGAAAAAGAACTAGACATATTAATATCAGAAAAACAATGGTGTTCTTCTATTTCCCAGCTGACAAAATGCATTCATGGCTTAAATTTGGTTGAATGTCATTTTAAATTAATATATAAATGGTATTATACTCCCTCTAGATTATCTAAGATGTATCCACATTTACAGAATACATGTTGGAGGTGTGGTTCTTCAGTTGGGACATATATACACACATGGTGGGAGTGTCCGATTGTAAAAATACTATGGTCATGGACCTTTGATATTTTGTATGAGTTGTCTCACAAAAGATTGGAACAAAATCCAGCCGTAGCTATTTTACATTATAATTGGAATTTGGATACACAAAAAACTAAATGTATAGCTTCACACTGTTTTGTGGCTACCAAAATTATAATTGTCAGAAACTGGAAATCATCTATTTCTTTCCAAAAAAGGCATCTTATTAATCAAATCAAATTCCAACTATCGATGGAAAATAATCTTACAAACAACATATCGAGCTCAACTCTTAAAAAAGGTATTTACAAATTGTGGCTAGATAAGGTAATATCAATATATGAATGAAAATGGATAGTTTCCAACTATATGCCAATTGAAATGAATAATGCAATGTGCCTAAGGTAGTGAAATACGGGAAATTTTACTCCACCCTTATGTTCTAATCCCAAGATAAATAAGAATTGTGGGACTGATTCTTACCTATTCTCGCTTACCTGTTCATTCCCTGTGCAGAAATATTGATATGGTCCTAGTCGATTATGAGTTGTGCACAACTAAGATGTTATATAGGACAAGATTATAATGACTCTTGCCTAAGGGTAAGACCTCTATAGACAATTATCAATCTCAATGAAAAATAACTTAAGACTTAAAATGTCTATTGTTATCAACGTTGCCTCTTTGTCTAAAAATCCCTGCTCATATTGAATCTACAATATAGACGAGTTTTCTGGTTTCTTCTTTTCTGTGTTCGATTGATGATATTTGATTGGGGTGGATCTATCTCTCAGTCTGAATGTATGAATGATTGTTTGAATGTTGTATTTATGTCTTGGAAGGTTAATCAACTTATGCTTTATGGTGTTTTTCCCCGATACACTTATTATATTAGGGCAACACATTTGTGATATGAATATATTGTAATCTAAAAGCAAACTTGACAAATGTATTTGCTATGTTTATTAATTCCCTTCCAAGATACTGGCTGATTGTAAAAACCAAAAAATTATTAAATAAAGAGGATTAAAAAAAATAAAAAAAAAAAAACAATACACAAGATCCAGCGCACTCTCCTATCTACTAAACAGCAACTTCAATGTCGACAGATTTTATCAGTTTTTGAAAAAGTTTTTTCCAAAGGTTTTTTTTAAAAAAACACCTAATCTAGGCAAAAAATAATGGGGATTTAGTTACATTATATGATCATACATTGCATAAGCCTGCCGCAACGTCAATGTACCCCATCTTTGGCAGGTCCTACTCTCACAGTCTAATGTCTACTCTTATGTGAATAACTCACTTACTTGGGGAAAAAAATCCATCTGAGGCTCTCTGCAGTACAAGGCTAAATAGGGACCTGAGATGAGGCACCTGTAACAGGAGGGGTGCAAAACCAATATATATCTAAATATGAAACACGGGGAGGTGGTTGCACTCAGTATGTATGATCATATAATGTAATTAAATCCCCATTATTTTTTGCGTAGATTAGGTGTTTAAAAAAAAACAAAACAAAAAAAACCTTTGGAAAAAACTTTTAAAAAAACTAATAAAATCTGTCAACATTAAAGTTGCTGTTTAGTAGATAGGAGAGTGCGCTGGACAGGGCCGGCCTTAGGGGTGTGCGAGCTGTGCGGCCGCACAGGGCGCCATGCAGCAGGGGGCGCCATGTAGCCGGCACAGCTCGCACATGGCTGGGTGAGTGCAGGGGGAGCTGAAGCAAGTCCCCGGTTGGAGAGTTCATAATTTCCCACCGGGGACTATGAAAGCAAAGGGGCGGGGCTTACCGGATGGTGGGGCGGAGCTTGCCGCATGGAGGAGGCGGGGCTGAAAAGCAGCCGGGGAGGAGCTTGCAGCTAACTGGAGCTCCAAGTACTTGCTGCAGAGAAAATAATCCCTGCTTCCACTCCTCCCTTCCCTAACGGTGTGTGTGACTGTAGTGTGTGTGTGTGAAGCTGTACTCTGTGTGTGACTAACAGTGTGTGTGTGTGTGTGTGTGTGTGTGGAACTGTACTCTGTGTGTGAGTGTGTCTGTATGCCTGTGTGTGTGTGTGTGTGAGAGAGACTGTACTCTGTGTGTGACTGTCTGTAGCAGTGTCTTACTGTCTGCCTTGTGTGTGTGTGTGTGTGTGAGAGACTGTACTCTGTGTGTGAGTGTCTGCCTGAGTGAGTGTCTGCCTGTGTGTGTGTCTGCCTGTGTGTGTGTCTGCCTGTGTGTGTGTCTGCCTGTGTGTGTGTGTGTGACTGTACTCTGTGTGTGGCTGACTGTCTGTCTGTGTGTGGCTGACTGACTGTCTGTGTGTGAGACTGTACTCTGTGCATGAGTGTCTGTAACAGTGTCTGACTGTCTGCCTGTGTGAGAGACTGTACTCGGTGTGTGACTGTCTGCCTGTGTGTGTGTGAGACTGTACTCTGTGTGACTGTCTGTAGCAGTGTCTGACTGTCTTCCTGTGTGTGTGTGTGTGTGTGTGAGACTGTACTCTGTGTATGGCTGTCTGTGTGTGTGAGACTGTACCTGACTGTCTGCCTTTTTGTGTGACTGTAACCAGGGCTGGCCTTTGGGGTGTGTGAGCAGTGCGGCCAGGTGGCCAACACAGCTCGCAGTCAGTCACTGACAAACCGGCCCGAATTGGAATGCAGGAGAAGCGTGGGGGCCCGACGTCTGAAGGATCCACTCAGTGGGTGTCAGGGCGGCAGGTGCTCTTCAGTCGAAACGTCAGGCAGAGTAGGAAAAACTGACAGCTGGATCCAGGGAGCAGCAGCCTTTAATGTAAGTGCTTGTCCTTATTGATATATATATATATATATATATATAACGATTGCGTTTAATTGAAGTGAGCAGGTGGCTAGTGATAAAGGGGGCAGGGGGCTAGTAATATAAGGGGAAGGGGAATGGTGATAAAGTGGGGCAGGGATTTGTTGAAGAGGGTGCAGGCGACAGATTGTGAATGTGCCTGAAATTGTCTAGAGGGGGCCCACAAAATTGTCTTGCACAGGGCGCCTGAACACCTAAGGCCGGCCCTGGCTCTTGTGTATTGTTTATTGTATAATATGGCCCCCAGCAGCACCCCATTTAAGCATGTTCAGGTGAGTTCAACCACCTCCCCATGTATATGTATATGTATATGTATATGTATATGTATATTCCAAAGAAATGAGAGCACTCACTGGATTTAGAAAAATGTATATTTAAATACTAGGCAAACAAATCAACGTTTTGACCGTCAAGCGGTCTTTATCAGGCCTCTCCTGGGTGTTCAGCTCTCTGAGGCTGTACCTACACCGCCAGCTCCACCAGCTCCGTTAACCCACCAACAGAGATGAACCGCCGAACTCTCACCTCCCCAAACTTCCGGGTTACAGCTCTCTGGGTCCCGTTCGTATACACCAACAGTGAGTTTGCCCGAAAGGGTTCCCATTCACACGGCATTCATGCCAAACACTCAGTATACACTCATACGAAGTTGTCCATTCAGAACCACACATGTGTACTCACCTTTTTCATCCTAAGTTTCGTACGCTGTTCGGCAAGTTGGTTGTTCAAAATTATCATACGAACAAGTCACTCTAGGCAAGCAATCTCAATGCCCGCGTTTGTTTGTTCATCTACGACGTCTAGCGGCCAAAATACATTATGTCATCATTTAAAATACTACTCTTCATATACCATTGTAGTTACCTGGATTCTCTTGTTAAATAAAACGTATTTTACTCATGTTATGTTTCTGTCATCAGGTCACCGTTAATATTGGAAATATGTTAGAAGTAATGTCAAAACATCTGACAATAGAGTAGTTGCACGTTGGTTAGAGTAATTTTTATCCATCTGCTCTGTTATATTATACAGTATTAAGTTTACGTCTTTTGTTCTTGGACTTACCTAAACTCTCTAATTACCTGTCCCCCACGCTAGGTATTTATCAAAAAAATGTTTTACTCCTCGCAGTGGCATTCGACTGCCTTCATTTCACCAATATACCCCTTAAAGACGTATATCTTTTCCATTCATACGGTATGTATAATCATGTGTTTTTGTTAGCAAATCGTTATCATTTTCATATGAATACCCCATGTCTCATCTATCCCATAAAATTCTCTTTATCCATAGTCACAAATGTTCCAACACACTATTACTACTTGTCGCCAATGGCTATGCACTGGCCACACTCCTACGTAATTGCAAGCTCCTTTACCCTTTCCCTTAATTCTCTGCAATTCCTAAGTATACTGCTAACAATTTTAGCACACTAAAGCTTATTCCTCACAGTAATGTCCAATTACCTCCCTGTGCTTACTTTTGCATGCATGAGAGTGACCACAAGTTTCCTCATGTTCTTTTTGTTACCATCACTACTCTCCCCCAGAATTTTGGGGACTTCATTGGATTCTTACTTCTATCACGTTACAGGTATACCTAGTGTCACCTCATCTCTTGTCTTTATATACCTTACCATATTGTTAAGAGGATAACTATAGTTTTATCAGATAACCACTAATAGCAATTCCCTACAGAATCACTGTCATCATTCCACAGGTGAGTTTTACTCACAATATGGTGGTAAAAAAATTAGGCCCAACTCAGACCTCCATTAGTTTAAATATACATCTTCCCTCACCTTACCGCTGATGGTCTGGCGAGTCACCCCTCCCACCACTTCCTCTATACATATCACCCTCTAAGGTGGGCCCACTTTTTATTACAGGCCTACTTTGTCAGTTCCGGCACACCACAACCTATGGTGCAAAGTTATTGATGTTATGGTTATAATATGCTAGGTTTCTGTCTTTACGGCTATATTGCCCCTACTACACACACACATATATATATATATATATATATATATATATCCTAACAGCTCTGTGTTGAGGCAAGACCTCTAAATGTGTCCTCAGGTATCTGGCACCAAGACATTTGCAGCAGATCCTTATGTACTATGCACACGCACGTGGCCATCCACCTGACCTAAAAGAAAACATGGTTCACCAGAACATCTTTTTCCATTGCTCCATGGTGGACAGGGGTCCTCATGGGCACTCTGACTGGTCGGTGTCTACACAAAAAGCTTTTCCAATTATTTAATATTTTTGGATAAATGTTTAAGATAATAAAAAAAATTCTTAACAATATCAATAATTGTTTAAATATTAACCCCTCAAGGAGGTGTTAGGTACGTCCGGCTAAAAACAGTCCTTAAGGACCACGGACGTACCTAGTACGTCTGTGGCAAATATGAGTGCTGGAAGCTATAGTGATCGTTTCCAGCCGCTCTAAGGGTATTGCAGCGATGCCTCAATGTTGTTTCTCAGATACATCATTAGATACAGTGTCTGCTGCTAGTCTTGTTTCTAGTGGTATATGTGTGGCTGCTAGGCCTCCTGCCAGAAGGAGACGTGCTGCTCCAGCTGGCAGTGCTGCTGAGGAGTGGGTAGCGCCCCATCGCCCGAAGCCAGATATCCCACCCTTCACTGAAAATCCTAGCATCAATGTGGAAGTCGCAGGATTTAGCCCCCAACAGTTTATGGAGGTGTTTCTGGGCGATGATGTATTTGGGAACAAAACTAATTTATATGTCCATCAGTTCCGTGCTTTAAAGCCTAACTCTTTTTTTGGCAAAGCCGCAATGGGCCCCGATCGATGTGCCAGAATTAAAAAAATTCTGGACATTGCCTATGCTGATGGGCATCATAAAGAAGCCCTACTGGGGTAGTAGCCCCATCTGCTCTACGCCCATTTACTCACAGTGTATCTCGAGGAAAAGGTATGAAATGATTTTACATTACATGCACTTCACTTTTCAGAGGCTTATACATCTGGAATAATCCCTGATGAAGTATAGGGGAAGTCTGGGATTCAAGCAGTATATTCCTTCCAAGCGCTCCAGGTATGGTGTAAAGGTGTATAAGCCCTGTGAGAGCGAGACTGGATAAACTCAGGCCTTCCGGGTGTACAATGGAAAGGATAGCCACCTTGACCTTCCAGGTTGCCCAGAACATATGGGAACCAGTGGCAAGATTGTCTGGGACCTGATATTTCCCCTGATGAACAAAGGGTATCACTTGTATATAGGCGATTTTTATACAAGTGTCCCTTAGTGTCCCTTTGTTCAAGCTACTGTATTATTTTGATACAGTAGCTTGCAGTACAATCAGAAATAATTGCAATTTACTTAATGCAGATTGCAACCCACAACGCTTTTTTGTTGTTCAAAAAAGCAAACCCTGGAATGAAACTGACTTTTTTACAGTTTCAGCTCAAGATCATTTTGTAGATTTTGTACCAAGATGCATCTGCTCCCCGGGCAGTGATGGGAGAGAGCAGAGTTGCGGCTACCCACTTTATTTTTAAAATCTCCCCTACTGCGGAAAAGCAGAATCCTCAAAAAAGATGCAGAGTCTGTTTCAAGATTGCCCTGGACTCTGCATTGGGGTCTGCTTCAAGCGATATCACACACTGGTCTGTATTTAAATTTTTGTTTTTACATTTGCCGTTCACTTTATTGGGGGGGTTACGTTTACTGTTCCTAAGTTGTTGTTTTTTTTATTTTGCAGAAAACAACCTGGAGTGTTTTCTTGCAATAACCAAAAACAGGCTCCCCTAAATCACACACAAATGTGTGTGTAAAACTAAAAAATGACACCACACATTTTCTCCAATTTTTTTTGGCTAGGATCGTTGCATCAAAGGCATCAAAACACTCCATATACAATACCTTGGGGTGACAACTTTTCAAATATATGCATGTTCATGGCAAGAAAATAAATTGGGATATGTTAAAAGGCCCAACATAAAAAAGATAGGCAAAGTAGATATGTCAAATTTGAAAAAACACCTCAGATGTTTGGCATTGCACCCCCCAAACCTATGCATAGGTGGTATCACTGTACACAGGAGATGCTGCTGAAGACATTTTGGGGTGTTCTTTGACAGTAATACATAACAGGAGCTGATAATACATGCCTAAAATATGTGTGTAAAAAAAAAAATACTACCCAAATGTTTGAAAAAACTGGTGGTAAAATTAGTGTATGGAAATTGTTAAAATACTACCATTTGAAATACCCTAGGGTATCTATTTTTTAAAAAAATATATAGTTTGATGGGGTAAATAACATTGGCCGGCTTCAAAAATCTCCCAAATGGGACATGGGTGCATGATGACCAGCTGTAAAAAAAATCCAACTTGGAATACTGGAATGCGTACCCTCCAAATAAGGTCATTTAGCCCCTAGAGAACCCAACACACCTATACATGGGTGGTATCAAAGTACTCAGAAGATGTTGCTGAACACATATTGGGGTGTTCTTTGGCAGTAACCTTGAAAGTCTCAGTACATGTATTCTTAAATTGCAATGAGTGTCAATGATTTTTATATGTTTTTTTTAATTTGGCATAGATTGGTGGTAAAATGGTTTGATGGAAAGAGTCAACATACCCCAAGTTTAATACCTTAGGTTGTCTTCTTTTTAAAAATATATACATGTGAAGGGTTTTTCAGGGATTCCAGACAGATATCAGTGTTACAATGTAACTTTCGTTAATTTTGAAATAAAAATAGGTTGGAAAAGCAAAGTGCTACTTGTACTTATTGCCCTATAACTTGCAAATAAAAAGCTATGAAGATGTTAAAAGGACAACTATAGTCACCCAGACCACTTCAGCTCAATGAAGTGGTCTGGGTGCCAGGTCTCTCAGGTTTTAACCCTTCTGTTGTAAACATAGCAGTTTCCAAGAAACTGCTTAGTTTACATAGCAGAGTTAATCCAACCTCTAGTGGCTGTCTTCCTGAGAGCCGCTAGAGGCGCTTCTGTGACACTGGATGCGATTTTTGCATCCAGTGTGCAGAGGGTCCATAAGAAAGCATTGAGAAATGCTTTCCTATGGACTGTTTAAATGCGAGCAGGGCACTTGCCACACATGCGCATTCCGCTCCACTCGGGAGCTGATGCCGGCAGGGCAGGAGAGGTCACCAGCACCGAGGGAGCCCAGCACTGGATTAAGGTAAGTAACTGAAGGGGTTTTAACCCCTTCAGCGCCACAGGAGGGGGGTCCTGAGGGTGGGGGCACCCTTAGGGCACTATAGTGTCAGGAAAACGGGTTTGTTTTCCTGACACTATAGTGATCTTTTAACATTGGGTATTTTTGAACTCAGGACAAAATTTAAAAACTATTTAGCACAAATGTTTTTTAGCAGTTGTAGATATGTAATAGATTTAGGGGGTTTTAAAAAAAAATTCATCATATTTTAGAATTGTTTTTATAGAAAGTTATATGGCAATAAGTACAAGATATGATGAAAATAATGGTATCTTTACAAAGATACTTTAATGGCGAGAAAAACTGTATATAATATCTGTGGGTACAGTAAATGAGTAATAGGAAAATAACAGCTAAACACAAACACTAGTGTTGTCGCGAACACGAAATTTTCGGTTCGCGAACGGCGAACGCGAACTTCCGCAAATGTTCGCGAACCGGCGAACCGCGCGAACCGCCATTGACTTCAATGGGCAGGCGAATTTTAAAACCAACAGGGACTCTTTCTGGCCACAATAGTGAAGGAAAAGTTGTTTCAAGGGGACTAACACCTGGACTGTGGCATGCCAGAGGGGGATCCATGGCAAAACTCCCATGGAAAATTGCACAGTTGATGCAGAGTCTGCTTTTAATCCATAAAGGGCAGAAATCACCTAACATTGACACCTGTCCTCAAAGCCCAGCCCTGATACACACTGACACAGAGCAGAATAGAGACTGTTCCCCCTACATAGGGTCACTTGGCAGATATGGATTGACACCTGTCCTCAAAACCCCTGATACACACTGACACAGAGCAGAAAAGGGACTGTTCCCCCTACATAGGGTCACTTGGCAGATATGGATTGACACCTGTCCTCAAAACCCCTGATACACACTGACACAGAGCAGAATAGGGACTGTTCCCTGTCCACAGAGACCATGATACACACTGACACAGAGCAGAATAGAGACTGTCCCCCCTACATAGGGTCACTTGGCAGATATGGATTGACACCTGTCCTCAAAACCCCTGATACACACTGACACAGAGCAGAATAGGGACTGTTCCCCCTACATAGGGTCACTTGGCAGATATGGATTGACACCTGTCCTCAAAACCCCTGATACACACTGACACAGAGCAGAATAGAGACTGTTCCCTGTCCACAGAGACCATGATACACACTGACAGAGCAGAATAGAGACTGTTCACCGTCCACAGAGACCATGATACACACTGACACAGAGCAGAATAGGGACTGTTCCTCCTACATAGGGTCACTTGGCAGATATGGATTGACACCTGTTCTCAAAACCCCTGATACACACTGACACAGAGCAGAATAGGGACTGTTCCCCCTACATAGGGTCACTTGGCAGATATGGATTGACACCTGTCCTCAAAACCCCTGATACACACTGACACAGAGCAGAATAGAGACTGTTCCCTGTCCACAGAGACCATGATACACACTGACACAGAGCAGAATAGAGACTGTTCACCGTCCACAGAGACCATGATACACACTGACACAGAGCAGAATAGAGACTGTTCCCTGTCCACAGACACCATGATACACACTGACACAGAGTGTCCGCGTGAAATAGGGCCGTGAGTAATGACGTCACGGGTAGCCTGCCCATAGTATCGCATAGGGTGGAAGAGCTGATAGGACATCTGAAACGTATTGGAATGGAGATGCTTAATTGTTCTCCAAAATGCTTGACACCACCCCATAGTGAATCTCTGCAAACTTTAATACCATCAGAGGAGGAAGAATGTGGCAGCCCACTGGGATTATTCGAAAAATTTCAAATTGATGATTTTCCAGACCCTGGTGTTGACATTAGTCCAGATTTACATCTTGTGACCCATGAGGATGTTCCAGGCACTACTTGTGAAATAAAGACAGATAATAAAGTGAATGATCCTTCTCCTTGGGACTTGCACCCTGTCGTTGAAGGTGGAGTAGGCAATGGCAAGAGCATGCTGTGGGTAGTCAGTGCAAACACTCTCTTCCCGGTGAATAATGAGGAGACTAACTATGATGACGTTATTTGCGTTGAAAGTAATGATGCCAGAGATCTTTTGAAACCATATGGAAGGAACGAATTGGTTAAAATAAAGGCAAGAGACCACCTGCATATAGACAAGAATACGCATAAGAGAAAGAAGAGAACAGGTGAAAAAGAGAAGCTGCAGACTGCCTATCTGCAAATAGTTGAGTTATGTCCTGAAGATGTCGGTGTTACCACAGTGCAGATTCTGTTTGATACACTACTGAGGAGAGTCAGAGAAACCCCAGATCTTCACGTATTGGATGAGTCGGTGCGTGGAGTTGCAGAGAACGTAGAACAAGAAATATTTAAACTTTTCCTGTGTACTGACAGCAGATATACATAGGGTCACTTGGCAGATATGGATTGACACCTGTCCTCAAAACCCCTGATACACACTGACACAGAGCAGAATAGAGACTGTTCCCTGTCCACAGAGACCATGATACACACTGACACAGAGCAGAATAGGGACTGTTACCCCTACATAGGGTCACTTGGCAGATATGGATTGACAAATCCCTGACAAACAGCTACCACATGCAAGGAAGGCAGCAGGGGCGCAAATGACCCACTCCCGACGCGGGAAGGTAGTGACGACAAATAACAATACAGGACTCTTTAGAGGCCCTGTAATTGTAATCAGTCCACTTGAAATCCTTTAACTTTGATCAATTGGAGGGAAGTCTGGTGCAGAGCCACTGACCCATGCGCAGGGCCAGCCTTAGGCCTTTGGGCGCCCTGTGCAAGAAATCTTCACCCTGTCACACCCATGTGCAAGAAATCTTCACCCTGTCATAGGGTCACTTGGCAGATATGGATTGACAAATCCCTGACAAACAGCTACCACATGCAAGGAAGGCAGCAGGGGCGCAAATGACCCACTCCCGACGCGGGAAGGTAGTGACGACAAATAACAATACAGGACTCTTTAGAGGCCCTGTAATTGTAATCAGTCCACTTGAAATCATTTAACTTGCGCAGGGCCAGCCTTAGGCCTTTGGGCGCCCTGTGCAAGAAATCTTCACCCTGTCACACCCATGTGCAAGAAATCTTCACCCTGTCACACACACACACACACACAGGCAGACAGCCATACACACGCACACACACAACCGCGACTGACTAGGTTTGTCACCTCCTCAAAAGGACGCATGAGCCTACAGGCATTGCGCATGAGCGTCCAGTAACGTGGCAAAAAATTCCCACCTCCCCAGAGGCTGTCCTAGCACCCCGGTCATACAAATATTCATTAACAGCTTTTTCTTATTGGAGCAGGCGGTCAAACATTAGGAGTGTTGAATTCCAACGTGTAGGGCTGTCGCAAATCAAGCGCCTCACTGGCATGTTGTTTCGCCGCTGGATATCGGCAAAGTGAGCCATGGCCGTGTAGGAACGCCTGAAATGGCCACACACCTTCCTGGCCTGCTTCAGGACGTCCTGTAAGCCTGTGTACTTATGCACAAAGCGTTGTACGATCAGATTACACACATGTGCCATGCACGGCACATGTGTCAACTTGCCCAACTTCAATGCCGCTATCAAATTTTTTCCGTTGTCACACACCACTTTGCCGATATCCAGTTGCTGCGGAGTCAGCCACTTTTCCACCTGTGCGTTCAGGGCGGACAGGAGTGCTTGTCCGGTGTGACTCTCTGCTTTCAAGCAAGTAAAACCCAAGACGGCGTGACACTGCCGTATCCGGGATGTGGAATAGTACCTGGGGAGCTGGGGGGGTGCCGTTGATGTGGAGCAAGAAGCAGCGGCACAAGAGGACTCAGCCGAGGAGGTTATGGAAGAGGATGGAGTAGGAGGAGTAAAGGAGGTGGCAGCAGGACTGCCTGCAATTCGTGACGGTGTCACCAACTCCTCTGCAATGCCACTCATTCCTTGCTTGTCAGCCGTCAGCAGGTTTACCCAATGCGCAGTGTAGGTGATATACCTGCCCTGACCATGCTTTGCAGACCAGGTATCAGTGGTCAGATGGACCCTTGCCCCAACACTGTGTGCCAGACATGCCATGACTTCCTTTTGCACAATCGAGTACAAGTTGGGGATTGCCTTTTGTGAAAAAAAATTCCGGCCGGGTACCTTCCACTGCGGTGTCCCAATAGCTACAAATTTTTTGAACGCCTCAGACTCAACCAGATTGTATGGTAAAAGCTGGCGGGCTAATAGTTTGGACAAGCCAGCTGTCAGACGCTGGGCAAGGGGGTGACTTGGTGACATTGGCTTCTTACGCTCAAACATGTCCTTGACAGAAACACATGACTGTGGGCAGATGAGCGGAACTGCTCAAGGCGGGAGACGGAGTGGCGGATGGTTGAGAGGGGGCAAGAAGAACAGCAGTGGTTGACGTGGCTAAAGATGCTGGACCAGGAGGAGGATGGCGGCTTAGAGTAGGCGTGCTGCTTGTACTCATGTGTTGATCCCATAGGCGTTTGTGATGTGAGATCATGTGCCTACGCAAAGCAGTTGTACCTAGGTGGGTGTTGGACCTCCCACGACTCAGTTTCCTTTGGCACAGGTTGCAAATGGCATCGCTGTTGTCCGAGGCAGACACACAAAAAAAATGCCACACTGCTGAGCTCTGCAATGACGGCATTCTGGTGGTGGACACAGCATGCGTTGATTGGCGTGCTGTCGGGCTGACCCCGGGTGCCGATGCATGCTGTCTGACTGTGCCACTAGCTCCTTGCGACGACCCCCCCCCTGCTTCCAACTCGTCTCCTCCTCCTCCTCTCTGTCTCCCCATCTGAACTTTCGCCCTGTTCTTCTTCTTGCCGAGCGGGCACCCACGTGACATCCATGGACGCATCGTCATCATCATCCGCTTCGCTTGTATCTGACAACTCAGAAAAGGAAGCAGCAGCGGGTACAACATCATCATCATCACACCGTACCTCCATGTGTTTAATGCTGCCTGCCTGAGACATATCCCTGTTATCTACATCCTCTAGCAATAATGGTTGCGCATCACTCATTTCTTCAAACGGGTGTGTGAATAACTCCTCTGACATACCAAGTAAAGCGGCTGTGGTGCTAGTTTTGGTGGTGGCGGCAGGCGGGTGAGTGCTATCTTGAGAGGTGCCTGAAGCTAAGCTGGAGGAGGATGGTGCGTCAAAGTTCCGAGCGGAGGCTGTACAAGATTGGGTGTCCTGTGTTAGCCAGTCAACTATGTCCTCAGAACTTTTCAAGTTCAGGGTACGTGGCTTCTGAAAACTGGGCATTATTCTAGGGCACAGCACTATGACCACGACGGCCCCTGCGGGGTGGCCTGCCTCTGCCTGTCATTTTTTTGGGGATTAGTGGTACTATGCGTGCAAGCTACTGTGAGACCAGATATGATTGGCAATGTGAACTGTAACAGTTCTGCAGAGCACACACTGTAGGCCTGAGACACCCGCTTGAAGACAAGTAACTGCTATTCAATCTATAACAGTGAAAAATAATTTTTGGTTTTAAAAGCACGCTATAGAGACACCAAATATGATTGGCAACTGTCAAAGCACGCTGGAACAGGTCTACAGAGCACACGCTGAAGTAGGCCTGACACCCAGACGCTTGCAGACAACTAACTGATCTTCTATTACAGTGAAAAAAAATGATTTCTTTAAAATCTAAAGCTTAAGCTATTGTTAAAACAGATATGAGTGGTGGCACTGACTGTGCAAATGGGCAAGGCATCCAACCTGACACAGAAGCTGGCAGGCAGGCAACTGCTCTTCTATTACAGTGAAAAAAAAATATTTATTTTAAATCTAAAGCTTAACCAATTGTTAAAACAGATATGAGTGGTGGCACTGGGCTAGTGGGCACAGTATCCAATGTGAACCTCACACAGAAGCTGGCAGGCAGGCAACTGCTCTTCTATTACAGTGGAAACAAAATTTTGGTTGTAAAAGCACGCTATAGAGAGACAAGATATGAGTGGCAACTGTCAAAGCACGCTGGCACAGGTCTGCAGAGCACACGCTGAAGTAGGCCTGAAACACAGACGCTTGCAGACAACTAACTGCTCTTCTATTACAGTGAAAAAACAATATTTATTTTAAATCTAAAGCTTAACCAATTGTTAAAACAGATATGAGTGGTGGCACTGGGCTAGTGGGCACAGTATCCAATGTGAACCTCACACAGAAGCTGGCAGGCAGGCAACTGCTCTTCTATTACAGTGGAAACAAAATTTTGGTTGTAAAAGCACGCTATAGAGACACAAGATATGAGTGGCAACTGTCAAAGCACGCTGGCAGGGTTGTGCAGGGCACACGCTGAAGGAAGGCCTGACAGAGCCGCTTGAAGGACACTGACTGTCTGCTATTAGCTTACACTGGAAACCGTTTTTCTTTGTAAAAGCACGCTAAAGAGACACCAGATATGAGTGGCAACTGTCAAAGCACGCTGGCACAGGTCTGCAGAGCACGCGCTGAAGTAGGCCTGAAACACAGACGCTTGCAGACAACTAACTGCTCTTCTATTACAGTGAAAAAAAAATATTTATTTTAAATCTAAAGCTTAACCAATTGTTAAAACAGATATGAGTGGTGGCACTGACTGTGCAAATGGGCAAGGCATCCAACCTCACACAGAAGCTGGCAGGCAGGCAACTGCTCTTCTATTACAGTGAAAAAAATGATTTATTTAAAATCTAAAGCTTAAGCTATTGTTAAAACAGATATGAGTGGTGGCACTGGGCAAATAGGCACAGTATCCAATGTGAACCTCACACAGAAGCTGGCAGGCAGGCAACTGCTCTTCTATTACAGTGAAAAAAATGATTTATTTAAAATCTAAAGCTTAACCAATTGTTAAAACAGATATGAGTGGTGGCACTGACTGTGCAAATGGGCAAGGCATCCAACCTCACACAGAAGCTGGCAGGCAGGCAACTGCTCTTCTATTACAGTGAAAAAAATGATTTATTTAAAATCTAAAGCTTAAGCTATTGTTAAAACAGATATGAGTGGTGGCACTGGGCAAATAGGCACAGTATCCAATGTGAACCTCACACAGAAGCTGGCAGGCAGGCACCTGCAATTACATTACACAGGAAAAAAAAAAGCAGCCTGATGTTATAGCCCTAAAAAGGGCTTTTTGGGGTGCTGTCCTTACAGCAGAGATCAGATGAGTCCTTCAGGATTGTAGTGGACACTGAATACCCTAGCCTAGCTATCAATTTCCCTATCTAATCAGCAGCAGCTAAACTTTCCCTCCTCTCACTAAGCATGCATCTTCCGAATGAATCGAAAATGGATGCTGGGAGGGAGGTTGGAGGGTGTGGAAGGGAGGGAGTGCTGCTGATTGGCTGGAATGTGTCTGCTGACCGAGAGGCACAGGGTCAAAGTTTGCCCAATGATGACGAATAGGGGGCGGATCGAACTGCGCATGTGTCCGCCCGCCGCGGCGAACGCGAACACGCTAATTTCGCCGGGAACTGTTCGCCGGCGGACAGTTCGGTACATCACTAACAAACACCACAGAAATGTAAAAACAGCCCTGGTCCTTAACGGTAAGAAAATTGAAAAACTGTCTTTCTTTCTAAATTTAAATACATTGAAAAGTTTCTCCAAAATATGAAATCATTGGAAAAGCTTATTAAAAAATATTAAATTGAGGTACTCATGACTATCCGCACAAATTGTTCTGATTACAATTCTTATTCTTTTTTTTTTCTTTTATATAGCTTCAGTTTCACTAAAATGTGTTCTGGCTTAAACATTTTTTGTTTGTCTGTCATTCATGAACACACATTTTGAGTTTGACAGTTCATGAAGCTCAATAACAGACATTCGTACTGACTGGATGTGCTAGTGATCACAAAGGTGCAATTACAATGCTGTAGTGTTCAGTGAGTTCACAAAGGCAATTCAGTCCAAGTTGTCAGAAGAAAAGACATAAGACAGAGTAAGATATGCAAAGGTCAGATAAGTCAGTTGGAAAGAGAATATGAGCTAGAGGCTTGAGGTTAAATACAAGAATCAGTTGAGAGTATGGTGATACATTTTATACACTGCTCAAAAAAATAAAGGGAACACAAAAATAACACATCCTAGATCTGAATGAATTAAATATTCTTCTGAAATACTTTGTTCTTTACATAGTTGAATGTGCTGAAAACAAAATCACACACAAATAAAAAAAATGGAAATCAAATTTTGAACCCATGGAGGTCTGGATTTGGAGTACCACTAAAAATTAAAGTCGAAAAACACACTACAGGCTGATCCAACTTTGATGTAATGTCCTTAAAACAAGTCAAAATGAGGCTCAGTAGTGTGTGTGGCCTCCACATGCCTGTATGACCTCCCTACAATGCCTGTGCATGCTCCTGATGATGTGGCGGATGGTTTCCTGAGGGATCTCCTCCCAGACCTGGACTAAAGCATCTGCCAACTCCTGGACAGTCTGTGGTGCAACGTGACGTTGGTGGATGGAGTGAGACATGATGTCCCAGATGTGCTCAATTGGATTCAGGTCTGGGTAACGGGCGGGTCAGTCCATAGCATCAATGCCTTCGTCTTGCAGGAACTGCTGGCACACTCCAGCCACATGAGGTCTAGCATTGTCTTGCATTAGGAGGAACCCAGGGCAAACCGCACCAGCATATGGTCTCACAAGGGGTCTGAGGATCTCATCTCGGTACCTAATAGCAGTCAAGCTACCTCTGGTGAGCACATGGAGGGCTGTGCGGCCCCCCAAAGAAATGCCACTCCACACCATTACTGACCCACTGCCAAACCGGTCATGCTGGAGGATGTTGCAGGCAGCAGAACGTTCTCCACGGCGTCTCCAGACTCTGTCACATGTGCTCAGTGTGAACCTGCTTTCATCTGTGAAGAGCAGAGGGCACCAGTGTCAAATTTACCAATCTAGGTGTTCTCTGGCAAATGCCAAACGCCCTGCACGGTGTTGGGCTGTAAGAACAACCCCCACCTGTGGACGTCGGCCCTCATACCCCTCATGGAGTCTGTTTCTGACATTTTGAGCAGACCCATGCACATTTGTGGCCTGCTGGAGGTCATTTTGCAGGGCTCTGGCAGTGCTCCTCCTGTTCCTCCTTGCACAAAGGCGGAGGTAGCGGTCCTGCTGCTGGGTTGTTGCCCTCCTACGGCCTCCTCCACGTCTCCTAATGTACTGGCCTGTCTCCTGGTAGCGCCTCCATGCTCTGGACACTACGCTGACAGACACAGCAAACCTTCTTGCCACAGCTCGCATTGATGTGCCATCCTGGATGAGCTGCACTACCTGAGCCACTTGTGTGTTTTGTAGACTCCGTCTCATGCTTCCACTAGAGTGAAAGCACCGCCAGCATTCAAAAGTGACCAAAACATCAGCCAGGAAGCATAGGAACTGAGAAGTGGTCTGTGGTCACCACCTACAGAACCACTCCTTTATTGGGGGTGTCTTGCTAATTGCCTATAATTTCCACCTGTTGTCTTTCCCATTTGCACAACAGCATGTGAAATTGATTGTCACTCAGTGTTGCTTCCTACGTGGACAGTTTGATTTCACAGACGTGTGATTGACTTTGAGTTACATTGTGTTGTTTAAGTGTTCCCTTTATTTTTTTTGAGCAGTGTATAAATAGACAAGAGGAGAAAGAGTATGGGAAGCAACATGAAATAGCCTAATTTATTAGCTCACTGATTAAGAAGTTCAGCTCAGTGGATAGTTTCATATTTAACAAAGATAACAGTTGAAAAAAACAGTTATGAAAAATTATATATAGGTAAAAAAAAATTGAGAAATAAGCTTAAAGGAACACTCCAGATCACTAAAGCACTTCAGCTTAAAGAACTGCTTCATGTGTGAAGAGTTTGTACTCTTTTTCCTTTCTATAAAATGTGCAGATTATTAATAGAAATTGGCACTTTTATAAATTAATCATGTTACAGGCACAAAATAAGCAGTCTACAGAGCAATAATAACCACAAATTAACATAGGTCGATCGGCACAATGTCCAAGCACCAGAAAGTCAAAACAGCAAAGGCAGACAGTCTTTTTTCCTGGCTAAAGCCACAGCACTCAAACTGTGGGAAGGCCCCAACTTTGTGCAAGACACGTGATCAAGAGAGAGCTCATTGTTGCCCCCGGCCTTTCCAGGCACTCCTACAGAAGAGCAACCTCTGCAAGTGACAGCTATGCATGCCATGATGTCTGAATTCTCAGATGCCATCAACATAACATCAAGAAGCAGATACAAACCCTAGCCTCTGAGCTAAGGAAAGAAATACAAGAGATCAGAAACCGTAACTCCCAAATTTAGACTAAAATGGATAAGTTTGCAGTCGCACACAATAGTCTAGCTTATAAGCTCCAAGAATTTGACAACACCTTGGAAATTCACAGACTCAGGCTGGCAGATATTGAGGACAGGTCCAGATGCAATCATCTTCGTTTCGACCCTTATAAGCGGACACCCCAAGGACTCTATAGATGCAGAATTTCCATGGACTAAGTGTTAAACTAGTCCCCTTGGGGATACCCATGACTACAGAACTCCCCGACCCAGCGATGCTTGCGTGTCCCAGGTGTCAGGGTACCTGAAGTCTCTACCTCCGAGAGAGGTAGAGACTTAGACGTTCATCCGTCCGGGCGGACTGTTTCCTCTGTTCCTCAGGGTCCATCCGGTCACGTAAACGCCGGCCGCGAGGGACTCACTTCCTTTTCTAGCATGACGTCCGGAAACCGACGTCATGACGCCAACCCGGAACGACCTGTCACTCAATCCTTCAGAGACTAATCAGGACTCGTCGGAGGCGTGTCTATCCCTCCGAGCCAGGGTATTTAAACTTGCTTCTCCCATTTGCTCATTGCCCTGTCGTGGTTCTAGTCTGCCTAGTCACACAGTGCTCTTGTATTTCTGTTATCCCTTTGGTTCTGACCCAGCTTGTTTGACTTACTCTGTTTATCTCTGTTACCCTTGACCCGGCTTGTTCCTCGCTTACCTGTCTTCTCGTTCCCTCGACCTCGGCTTGTCTTTTACTATTCTCTATATTCTCCGTACGTTAGTCCGGCCATTCTAAGGTCCGGTATACGTATCCTGTACCTGTTTGTACTCTGCGTGTTGGATCCCTGTCCCGATCCTGACACCAGGGTGACAACTAATCAGACTTTTAACTACCACAGTCATGCAATACCTGTACATCTGTTTAACATAGAAACATTATTTCAAGCATTTTTAGTATGATTTAGTTTATTACTTATAATCTTATATCTAGTATGTACTACTAGTCTCAATACCGAGCCTTACCTGCAGGGGCGGACTGACCACTCGGGCACATCGGTCATGGACCGAGGGCCTGTGGCAGTCAGGGGCCCGGGGCAGCTATGGCTGGGCTGGGAAGATAAGATGATCTCCCCAACCATCCCAGCATTAAGGCAGCAAAGTTAGTGAGGCCAGTTCCCCAGCCGGAGCGCTCTGTGTTGGAATAGAGGAGGGGATAAGTAGTGACATCACATCCCCTCCTCTCTCTTACACAGATACAGAGCTCCCACCGCATGTGTGAAGGGGGAGGAGCAGCTGTGATGGTAACAGCAACATGCTGCTCAGGGGAGGACGGAGAGTCAGCCTGGAATACAAGAAATGATGGGGCAGAGATAGCAGTGTAGGCACCAGAGGAGGGCTCGGGGAGGAAGAGGATAATTTGAGGGAATTGGGGGCATGGTGAGAGACAAACAAAGGGTGATTGCAAAATAAGTAGACTTACCAGACTTTCACACAAACACAATCAGACATGCACTCAAACTGACACACTGCTCTATATTCACAATTTCACACACACTGACACACTGACACACTGCTCTGTATTCACAATCTCACACACACTGACACACTGACACACTGCTCTGTATTCACAATCTCACACACACTGACACACTGCTCTGTATTCACAATCTCACACACACTGACACACTGCTCTGTATTCACAATCTCACACACACTGACAAACTGCTCTGTATTCACAATATCACACACACTGACAAACTGCTCTGTATTCACAATATCACACACACTGACAAACTGCTCTGTATTCACAATCTCACACATACTGACAAACTGCTCTGTATTCACAATCTCACACACACTGACACACTGCTCTGTATTCACAATCTCACACACACTGACACACTGCTCTGTATTCACAATCTCACACACACTGACAAACTGCTCTGTATTCACAATATCACACACACTGACAAACTGCTCTGTATTCACAATATCACACACACTGACAAACTGCTCTGTATTCACAATATCACACACACTGACAAACTGCTCTGTATTCACAATCTCACACACACTGACAAACTGCTCTATATTCACAATCTCACACACACTGACAAACTGCTCTGTATTCACAATCTCACACACACTGACAAACTGCTCTGTATTCACAATATCACACACACTGACAAACTGCTCTGTATTCACAATATCACACACACTGACAAACTGCTCTGTATTCACAATATCACACACACTGACAAACTGCTCTGTATTCACAATAGCACACACTGACAAACTGCTCTGTATTCACAATATCACACACACTGACATGCCATAAAAATCTATCCTTTATTCAAACACCAGCATTTACAAACATACCTTACATCAGGGGCTGATCCAAGGGAGGGGGACATCAAGGCAAGTGCCCTCTGAATGTCCTGGGAAGCTGCTGTCCAAATTCCCTCCTCCCTCAGTTCCCCCTGCCCCCCAAAATAAAACACAGCCCCCTGGCAGCTTCTCCCTTACAGCAGCACCCCTTAAACAAGCTGCAGGGGCTAAAGTCAGCAGCACCTAAGCTCCACCCCCAGCTTCAACCATGTGGCCATGCTGACAGGAACAACCTGGGAGACTAGGAGCAATTGGCAGCTCTTCAACCACAGCAAGGGGTGAGACAGTGATCTTGTGTGTGCTAGTGTGCTTTGTGTAGTGGCCTTCTGTGTGCATGTTGTGAGCTGTGTGTGTGTGTGTGTGTGTGTGTGTGTGTGTCAGTGAGCTGTCTGTAGTGAACTGTGGGATCTTGCATGATTTTGTATATTAGTGAGCTTGTGTGTAGTGAGCTGTTTTTACTGAGCTTGTATGTATCCAAAAGCTTTCTGCAGTGAACTGTATGTCCTGAGTTTTCTGTAGTGAGCTTGTGTGTCTGTGGCTGAGCTTGATAATGTGTCAGTGAGCTTGTGCGTATTGACATTGTGTACATATCAGTGAGCTGTCTGTGGTGAGCTTGGGATCTAGTGTGTGTGTGTGTATGTCAGTGAACTTTCTGTAGTGCGCTGTGTGTAGTGAGCGTGTGTGCGCGTCAGTGAGCCGTCTATAGTGAGCTCTGTAAGTTTGTGTGTAGTTAACTGCTTGTGCATTTACACCATGCTGGAAGTATGTATATACAAAACTGCAAATGCATTGACGTGGACAAAGTGCAACAGTGTTTACAATGATTTTAACACTAAGATACAAACATGCCTTCATACACATACCCTCACACCATATACAAATTAAAAACATGCACACTTATTTGAAACATAAGGGGCCCTATAGGGGATTTTGCCCAGAGGCCCAGAAGGCTGCAGTCCGCCCCTGCTTACCTGTGACCTTCACGCATGTTAATCTATATGTTTTCAGCACTGGGCATAGCCTACATGTTCAATACCTACTAACTGGCTTTACATAGCTGCTTGGATAAAGTGACTTACTTTAATATGTAAACTGGAACAGCCCCACATAGGAGAATATATGTTGTTGTTTTTCTTTCTGCTTAATTACTCTAGCCTGCCATGTTCTATAAGATCTTGAAATCGCATGTACAACCACAGCCTATTTTATACTATATTGGTCATCTACTGTAACCTAGCCTGAAATCGCTGGTCTAGCCTGTGATGGAGTAATCCTACCAATACCTCTGCAGAAAGCTAACCCCCTGTAAGCATACCCCACTAAGTGCTGTGCCCCGTTAATCGCATGGGGTACATGCTGTTTCCCTGCAGATTTTTAAGGTTCGACTGTACCCAATAATGTGACTACACCTGCATCTACCGGTTTAACCTGTATAGTAATACACTGTTGTGGCATTCAAAGCAACTTAAGCGACTATATCATGCCTGCCCATTGATATGCCTTATAACGAGACAGATCGCCTTACCGCATTTGAACAGGCGTATATGACTATTGACACAAGTCTGTTGCCCTAACGTGCCTTACCACCTCAGATACGCTGCATCAACCTATACTACTTTAACTTTATTTGCCTACAACTATGCACCTACTTTTTGCTGTGTTAATTAGTTAGCATGTTACCATTCGGATCATATGATCCATAATTTGTACTTTCAAACTCTAGGTCAACGACAAAACTTTAAAAAAACAAACAACCTGTCTAGCTTGTATAGTACTACTGTAACGTTCATAAAATGAGGCCGTCTTACCCGGGATTACATGCACAATTGTACAATCAGTTACGCATTCCGTACGTATTACATGCATTAACCCCTTGTTTTATTTTCTGTACTGACCCATCTTATGCCTCAATAAAAACAAAAAAATTAAAAATTAAAAATAAAGAATATATAGATGTGTGTTATTTCGTTCTAACTGTATTTTAATATATATATATATATATATATATATATATATATATATATATACACATACATACACACACACACATATACACACACATATACATACACACATATACATGTATATACACATATATTAATTCTACACATGCCGAAAGTAAAGGGAATTTAATTTGCTAGCACTATATTTTAAAAAACCTTTTTTTTCGGGGATAAACATTTTCATAGATCAGCAGAATTGAAGGCAGCATTGGACTTATTACAATAATGACCCCTTTAAGAACAACCTTTCTATTTAATCTTTCAGTTATGTTTTCTGTTCGCATTTCATGTTAGCATCAAATAAGTTAGATGCAGACTGTAGCACTTTAGTTTATTGAAATCCTAAAAATAATTTGTATTGATCTATGTTTGCAACATTGCTTACTTATATGTCTGCAAAGTCCTTCTTATTCAAAATTTAGACACTGCACAGCAACCATGTCTCATTTAGCACAATGATGCTTTCAGATTTGTATCCCTTGGTTTAACTAATAATGAAACCTCTGTTTCAAAATTCCCACTCATTTAGTTAATCTGTGCGATGCTACACAGCAATATGTCAACACACAATGATTTTTACAGAATACATGGTTTTGTTAGAAACAAAAGCACAACATTTCTTAAGAAAAATGAGAGCATATGGGAAATTAACAAACAGTCCTTTGGCCTTTGAACTGTTATTCATCAGTTTGTTGTAAAGATGCAATGTACTGGAGCCACCACATACTGTGTTAATGTGTTATTGATAAGTTAAAACTGCAAAATGGAAAACTTAGCAATCCATATATTTATGTAATATACAATTGGTTCTGTGATGGCTGCTTCAAGTATTCAATATTACAATTTGCTCCTGCGCTTCAATAGCCTAGCTATAATTAAGGCACTATATATAATTAGCTTTGATGAATATAACTGAAATGAACTGCCTCTTACCATCCGTTTTATATTTCTTAAACCTAATCTTTAGGATTCTTTCTCTCAACCCTTTTGGATTTCCTATAACATATTTTTGAAAGACACCTGGAAAGAAACATAGAAACATACAATGTGACAGCAGAAAATAACCATTCGGCCCATCTAGTCTGCCCAATTTTCGAAATACTTTCATTAGTACTTGGCCTTATCTGAAGTCTAGAATAGCCTTAAGCCTATCCCACGCATGCTTAAACTCCTTCACTGTGTTAACCTCTACCACCTTAGCTTGAAAGCTATTCCATGCATCCACTACCCTCTCAGTAAGAAAGCTCTCTACTCAATGCATACTGGAAATCTTAGCTCCACTGGCATCAATGGATAATTGTGACTCCTGTTTCTTGTGGTATAAGTGTCAAGGGTTCAAGAGCAGATATATATTTCCCTGTATGACATAATTGGGATTACTGAGGCTCGGTGAGATGAAACACTTCATTGGGCTATTAATTTAAATGGATATACATAATTTAGGAATGATAGAAAAAAAAAAGAAAAGATGTCAGGTATGTCTTTATGTTAAACCTGATCCGGAGCCAAGTGTTAAAGAAATTGTATTTGATTATACAGGTAAAGATGTGGAAGCCCAATGAATAGAAATATGCATAAGAGGAACCAGTAGATATCCATTAATAGTAGGAATATATTATAAGCCCCCAAACTTCAATACTGATGGAAAAAAATGCTATCTCAAATAATACAGATACACAACTGGGTAATTTGTTCATCATTGAGACTTTATGTATTCCGACATTGATTGGGTCAGAGAGACTAGTAGTACAGTTAAGGAAAACAGTTTTTTTTTTAGCCTGATAAACAATAATTTCATGTCTCAATTAGTAAAAGCACCAACTAGAATAGATGCTTGTTTGAATCTTGTCATAACTAGTAATGTTGACTTATTGTCAAACATTCACAGTAAGGAGTTCTTGGGAAATACTAATCATAATATGGTATCATTTGAGAAAAAAAAAAAAAAAACTATTTCATATGAGCTGTACAAAAATGCTTACTTTAAAAAATGACTAAGGGGGCGGGGCCGAACCGCAGAGCTGAACAGCAGCAAACCTTGCCAGCTCCTGAATCCAGAGCCAAAAAAGCGACATAACCCTCCTAAAACGGCACTTAACAACCAGATTGGCGCTCCCAGGCGATGGGGGAAATCGGGACACACAAAGCGGTACCTTCCAAGCGACGATCAACCCGACCAAACCCCCACATGCCGTTGAGGCCTACTGGCATGGCGGCCGCGGGGGAGACGGCCGCTCTCCCGCCGCCGAGGACAAGGAGAGCACAGACTCGGAGCCCCTATCCCCCCCCCTCTGGACCGGTGGGGGTCATCCCGGTCCTAGCTCAAGTGACTAACCGGCCACGCAAGTCTTAAGCGACAGGACCACGCAGCCCAGGGGCCACGGGCGAAGCCCATAAGATGGCGGTCGGCCCATGCTATACTGCCGTGCACACGACCGAGAGAGAGGTGGAGCTCAGATACGACAGAATATTCAGGGCCACCTGGAAGAAGCTAAAGGCTTATAAAAATGGTGCAAGAACTAACCTAAACCCTAATGTTATAAATGTTTCTTGAAAAGCATGAGGACTGCCGTTGGGGTACCACATGCCCGATTGTTATATCTTAATGCACTGAAAAATAAAGAATTTAAAATAAAAAATGACTAAATCTAATAGGATATAGGCATCTTTGCAACAAACTGATTGGCAGGAATTTTTCACTGGCAAAAGCACGGAGGATAAATAAATGGTCTTAAAACAAATTCTACAAAAGTACTTCTTGATACATCCAACTAGGAAACATATATTAAAGAAACAAATAAAAACCACCATGGCTTAGTAAAAAAGTTTGTCAAGTAAAAAAAGATAAGTAAAGGACATTTAAATCAGAGGGGTCAATAGCATCCTATAACAAATATAAGCATGCCAATAAGTCTTGCAAAATAAAAAATATATGGATGTATATTTGCATATCCCTGCTATAAAAGCCTTACAGCAAACAGATGATTTGTTAAAAAAAGGATAACGTTCTACAGAAATAAAATAAAGATCATGTAAACAAAGTCCTAGGGCCAGATGGTATTCACCCACATATGCTTAGCATATAAATATACATACCACTGTTATTAATTTCTCAGGATTCTTTTCTTTCAGGAATTGTACTAGATGAGTGGAGAAAAGCAATGGTGCTTGTATTTAAAAAGGGTTCAAAAGCTCAAACTGGAAACTACAGAGCTATGATCATAACATCTGTGGTTGTGAAATTTTTTGAAGGGCTGTTAAAGTATAATATTCAAGTATTCAATTTGATCAATAATATCATAAGCAGGGATCAACATGGTTTTATGAAAGACAGGTCATGTCAAACTAGCATAATTGCATTATATGCAGAAGTTAGTAGATATATAGATCAGGGTAATTCAGTAAATGTGATCTTCTTGGATTTTGCTAAGGCATTTGATGCGGTTCCACACAAACTGTTGCTATTAAAACTAAAATTAGTTGGTTTAGATGAAAAAGTGTGTTCTTGGATTGAACAGTGTGTTAAAGATAGTACAAGCTGCTATGTGCTAACCTGTTCATTAACAGGAATATACAACAGGTCACCCATTGAGATTGGAGGAAATGGTTCTTTATAATAAGAACAATAAAGATTCTCTACCCAAAAAGGTTGTTTTATCAGATGCAATACATATATTATTTTTGTTAATACAAGGCTTCAAGGATATACTTGATATATATCTAAAAAGGTTCTTGATCCAATGAGAAATCTGATTGCATTATGGAGTCAATGAGTAATGTTTTTCCTTTTTGTAGTATTATTGGAAATGTCTAAATTTTTTGCCTTCTTTTGGATCAATAGCATAGGATAGGTTTCAAGGCTGAAGTTGAAACCTAGACAACTATGTAACTATGTATGCTTCTGCAGTCCTTACCGATTTATCAGTAAATGGTTAGAATAAGTAACTTGGCAGCAATGGAAGAAAGAATATTTATTGAGGTTAACTATGTAACTTAGAATCATAAAGTAGTGGTATTATTTACTGTCTTAAAGTAACAAAAGTCTGAGTGAGATATTTTCACGTTAGGCAAATCAGTTTGTTTTAGTGACGTTTTAGCAAATTAGTGAACTCTCCAGGGTTTAATGCATACTGGTAATTTCCTCCCTCAGAAGAACAGTCTCTGAATGATAAACAAGATGTTGAAGGTATTGATTAAATTGTTTTAGATAATTGCACAGGAGTTAAACTTTGTTGATTGAACACCTTGGCAGTTTTGCATCATTGCAAGGTTTGTGATATGCATAGCACTTGGCTTATATCTCAACTATTTGGAAAAAAGCTGTAGCTATAATTGGGCTCCCATTGCTGAAATGGCCATAAGAATTTTATTTAATTTGAGGAGCTGGATTTCCCATTAGGCAGAGTAGGCTTTGTTTCTCTTTATGCAGCCCTTGCCACACCTCCCCTGGCTCTGATTGACACAGCCTGCACAAAAAAATGGTTTAACTTTCAATCAGATTTAATTTACCTTAAACAATTTTATCTCTTGCTCTGTAAATTGATCTTTAATCACATACAAGAGACTCTTGCAGGGTCTAGCAAGCTATTAACATAGCAGGGGATAAGAAAATCTAAATTAAACAGAACTTGCAATAAAGGAAGGATAAACATTAGATTAATATTTACAGGAAGTGTTTATGAAGGCTGTGCTAATCACATGCAGGGAGGTGTGACTAGGGTTCATAAACAAAGTGACTTAACTCCTTGTTTAGAGAATTGAGCAGTGAGACTGCAGGGGCATGATCTATACACCAAAACTGTTTCATTAAGCTAAAGTTGTTTTGGTGACTATAGTGTCCCTTTAAGTTAGTTAACAACACTGTAGCATGAGGAATACACACCTATATTCCTAAAGTTATAGTGTTCTCCTCTTTAGTTTGATTTAAGGCTCCCCTAAAATTAATAACATTTTTGGGGAAAAAGTGTACCTTTTTTCCAGTGCCAAGAATGAGCTCTGCAGCCGCATCTAACAGTTCAATCCAATGCTCCTCATAATGAAGCATTGGGGACTAAAAGTGTATATGTGGCAGCATTGCACTTCTGCTGGAGGATAGTGTGAGAACCGAGATTAACTTGATTCTCACAGCGGAAGTGCCTCCAGTGTCTGTCGGGTAGACAGCCACTAGAACCATATTTAACCCTTCAATGTAAGCATAACCAAATGGCAATGTTTTACATTGCAGGGTTAAAGGACCATGGAACCCAGACTACTTTACTAAGTTGAAGTGGTTTGGGTGCCTTTAGTGGTCCTTTAATATGTCTCAAACTCCCTGCTCCATCAGAGACTTAGATCATTCCTGCAAAGCTGAAGCATCGAGGCTGACAATCCAGCCAGTACCAACTTCACATATTCACCAAAGATGGAGAAGCAAGGGGTTATATAATTATGATATGCATATATACATCACAAGGTCATATTATTGACACCTTCCTTGTTAAAGTGTCAGCTGTTTGTTATATTTAGCATGTGCTTGAAAAGTAATATTTAAAGAACGTGTTAACTAAAAGAGGATATACGCTCATTGCAAGATGAAAGTGAAAACAAACAAAAGTAACATTTTCCGTCATATGTAGATTATTTTTCACAGCTTTGAACTGATGTTCAACAAGTTTAATGGGGATTTACTGCTGTAAGTGCTAGCTTGAAATGGCGTTTTTTTGTTTTTTTTCTACTGGTAGATAATCTTTACAAGAGGAACTAGAGTGACTGTGATAGATGATGTGCCAAAACAACAGGCATGAATAACTACATGTTTGGATGTCAGAGCAAATAAATATAGATCTTCATAGCAAAAGACAATATGGTTCTTAAGTTAATGCTCTTATGTATTATGATGAATGAAAAACTGTTCTGTTTTCTTTTCTTATTGCTCTGTGGTTAATATTTACATAATGTATTTTTATTTAGATAGTTTTGATGCTACAAATTCATCATATGGTTGTGTACTGTTATGTAAGCCATATCACTGTCGGTATATAAATACAAAATATTGGTGAATGCACTTATATAGGAAAAACATTTAATGCATATAAAGTAGTTTTAGTTGCAGATGTGGTAATTAAAGGACCACTCTAGGCACCCAGACCACTTCAGCTTAATGAAGTGGTCTGGGTGCCAGGTCAAGCTAGGGTTAACTAATTGTTTTATAAACATAGCAGTTTCAGAGAAACTGCTATGTTTATCAATTAGTTAAGCCTTCCCCTATTTCCTCTAGTGGCTGTCTTATTGACAGCCGCTAGAGGCGCTTGCGTGATTCTGACTGTGAAAATCACAGTGAGAGCACGCAAGCGTCCATAGGAAAGCATTATGAATGCTTTCCTATGTGACCGGCTGAATGCGCGCGCAGCTCTTGCCGCGCGTGCGCATTCAGCCGACGGGGAGGAACGGAGGCGGAGAGGAGGAGGAGAGCTCCCCGCCCAGCGCTGGAAAAAGGTAAGTTTTTACCCCTTTCCCCTTTCCAGAGCCGGGCGGGAGGGGGTCCCTGAGGGTGGGGGCACCCTCAGGGCACTCTAGTGCCAGGAAAACGAGTATGCTTTCCTGGCACTAGAGTGGTCCTTTAAGTAAGTGACTCTGCTTTGAGAATCAATTCAAATAATTGATTCTCAATTGAAGGGTTAATAAAGGCACCATGATTTACTTCAATGATTTAAAGTGGTCATTGTGTCTTGAAACTGTATGTGCCGCATTTTGCTTTGAAACACTGCACAAACTGAGTTCAACCTCTCTGCTGCTGGAGGTGTAACTCCACACCATGTACCATCATTGGGGTGCCACCAGCCAGCCCAGAACTAGAACTCCATGTTGTCTAATGTCAATTGTGTGCAAATTTTGATATACAGAATCTAATCAATTTAATCATGCATTGTCTAAAAATCATAAATTCTGTAGATGTCACCAAGAAAGGGGGTGGGGCCAGCACCGACAGACATGCACAACACTGGAAATAGGGTACGTTTTAACCCCTTCTAAGAAGGTAAAGGGGAGCAAGCCACCTAAATGCGGTTTGTAACCCTTTTGAGGGTCAGGTATACATGTTTGTGTTCCTGGCCCCTATAGTGTTCCTTTCACTGCTCAAAATATTACACCTCTAAATAAAATATAGAATATCACCTATAACTCATGTTTACTTGTTAACTCTATTTACCCTGTTTCAGCAATCTCTATGCTTGCTCCCAGTTTCCTTTTAATAGACATGCCCTGATTTATATCTGAGTCAGTATGGAGTTCCTATGTGGTATCTTATATTACATAATGACATATATTTTTCTTTTAATTAGTCTGTGACCTGGTTTTATTCCACAGCTTTGCTGAATGAACCTAATATCAAAGTAGTGTTAGTTTTCAAATAGGCAGTCTAAAATGTATAGTCCAAACACGATAACTAAATGCTGCCTGCATAGCGCACAGAGATCCCATCATCCTGGCTTCCTTTTTTTCCTATGGGAAAGCATTTAGTTGGCTGAAATCGACAAGGAGGCGGGATGGGGGCAGGGCCAAACATCAGCTTGGTCAATCAGCACCTCCTGATAGAGATGCATTGAATCAATTCATCTCCATGAGGAAAATTGAGTGTTTCCATGCAGAGCGTGGAGACGCTAAACAACAGTGCTGCGCACTGTGCAGCACTTACCCATCTGAGGAGTGGCCACTGGAGTTATCCCTAGGGGGCAATGTAAACATGACCTTTTCTCTGAAAATACAGTGTTTGCATGAAAATGCCTTCAGGGAATGATTATACTCACCAGAACATCTACATTAGACAATAGTTGTTCTGGTGACCATAGTGTCCCTTTAAAAAGCAGACAAATTGTTTGTAGTGTCATAAATAAAGTTCATGATAAATTAAATAAACATTTTCTATTAGAATATCCTCTTTATAAATCAGTATACAGAATGAATATTAAACAAAAAATTAAAGCAAGTCTATGCACTTCAATGGAAAATTCAATGTTAAGGCAGTCTCTAAACTAGATTGTCCTAAGCAAGCAGTTTCTCTTTTCTCGGATTAAATCATACATGTAAGAAGAGTGGCATAGGAGATAAATGCAGATCACACATAGAGTATTGTTTTAACTATTAATGCAATTTTATTAAAACTCCCAATTATATTCTTACATTAACAATATTATAATCGGGATATCATGTAAAGTCTCCATTAATTCCCTCTGGATGTGCTGTTTAGTCCGATTAACATCTGTGAGGATTGCAGTCCTTTGTAGACAACGGGCTCAAATCTTGGTAGCTGTGTGTAGTGTGATATATTTCTTGACAAACACATTTTATCAATGGCATATAATACTTTATTAAGGTATCTAAGTATATACATCTTTCTCCTTATACATATATTCAGGCGGGTAGGGGACAGCGCTGTTGAGCATGTACAAATTGTCTTAAAAATAAATAAATATACATTATTCATCCCATCTACTTATTGAATATAAATGCAAAAACAGAAACTGATTTAAGAAAAAAACTAAACAGCTTGGATTCACAGGTTTCCATAGCAACCAACATAACCCTGTATTTGAAATCTCCCGGTGGTTTAAATTACTATACAGTGCAGTCTGCATTTTAGTCGACATTACCCCCTTTGCACTGCCGGGCGTTCTATGCCGTCCTGAAAAAGCCGGGCTTTAACTCCACAGGGCAGCAAAGAACTCCCGGCGGTTTGGCAGTCTGCTCGGCGATCAAGACTTACCCCCTTCTTTATCCCAGTTGGAGGGAATGCCTGAGAGTCCACATAGTCCTCCTGCAGCACCTCTGGCTCGCTGAGACCCCGCAGCCCTGTGATTTAGATATCAGGCAGTCCCTCTAGTGTCTGAAATGAAAAAATACAAATAAATTAGTAAGACAATATATATTTAAATGTTATTATATATTTATTATATATACATATATTAGTTTCCCTGAAAACAAGACTTATATTAATTTTTCCCTAGAAAAACGCATTCAGGATTATTTTAGGGGGATGTCTTAATTCAGGGAAAAATGATAGCAAGCATGCTCTGGAAAGCAAGTCTACATTCGGGGGAATTTCCCCAATCATAGACCAGTTCAATAGTACATCCTGCGTATCTATGTTCGGGGAAACGTGTGTGTATATGGGGAAATATGTGTATATTTATGTAATCTTTTCACATAAGCCCTATATTTATGTATTAAATGTATGTAATATTTTCATATAAGCCCTATATTTAACCCTATAACTTTCCAAAACACTATAAAACCTGTACATTGGGGTACTGTTTTACTTGTCAGACATCGCTGAACACAAATGAATTTTTTGAAACAGTAAAATGTATCACGATGATAATATCATGAGAGGCAGTTTTTGTGTAAAAAATGCAAAAAACAAAAATGAATGCTTACTTTGGCTAGGGTTTGTGACTAAATGGCTCCAAAAAACGGATATACCCCAATTTGAATAGCCTGGGTTGTCTACTATTTTAAATGGTATGCCATGATGGGGATAATTCTCATTTCTTGGCTGCCATATGGTCTCAAAGACAACATAATCAATCAGGCAAATTTTAAGGTGTAAAAACTGAACAGGGAAAGCCTTGTATTTGATCTTGTAACTTTCCAAAACATCATAAAACCTGAACATGGAGGGTACTGTTGTACTTGTGAGACACTGCTAAACACAAGTATGTGTATTTTATTGCAGTTAAAGCTAACAGTATTGTGACATTCACAGTTAAATTGCCGATAAAGAACTAAGAAAGTAACAGAATTTCTTAATTTCTCACACTTTTTTCAGATTTTATTCCTATTAAATCATGTTTTATATCTAAATATTTAATGTGAAAAAAAAGTCCTGTTTCTCCTAAACAACATTATATTCAACCCCTTCCGACCTCGGACGTGCAGGGTACATTCGACAAAAAAAGTCGTTAATGACCGCGGACGTACCCTGCACGTCTGCGGCTAAAATGACCCGGGTACTCACCTGGACCGGTAATCCGCGGCGATCCCAGTCCAGGGTGACTTCCTGAGACCCCAGCAGTCCCCTGACTGCAGCTCCGTCCTCTGCAGCCTTCCAGGGCCATGTGATCACCATGATCACATGGCCGCAATGGAAGTCTATGGAGCTGCCAGCAGGGGGACTGCCTGATCAATCAGGCAGTCTCCCAGGCACCTAAAAGTGTAATATATATATATATATATATATATAGTACATATGTTAGATATGTATAATATATTATAAAATAATTAAATACTTGTATAATATAGTATATATATATGAGTGCATTATACATGTACATTGAGATATATACACATATATCTCAAAATACACTTATAATGTAATCATATATGCATTATATATTAATCTTGCAATCAGAGCCCTTCAAGAAGGTAAACGACCTGTTGAGGAAATTGTATCGCCGAGTTCAAAGGATGGGCTGTAGATACCCAATGGAACAATATCACCTTATGGAATCAGTTTTGTCTGGGCTTACCCGAGGTTGTAAAAGATGAGTTGTCCAGAAACGAACTCCCTTTTATTCTTGATCCCCTCATGCAACTTACCATTAGCATTGATAGATGAATTAGAGAACGTAAGGCAGAGAAAGCACTCTCCAACTCCTACCGGAAAAATACTCCTGTTCCTACAAGAGTGGTTGAGATAACTCCTACTCACACTGAACCTTTGGATATAGGCATTATGAGGGGTCTTTTGACTTCTTAATAAAAGATGAGAAGGAGAAATTTGCATGGATTGTGCCTCTAATGAACATCTCCTAGAAGATTGTCACTAAAACTCTCCAACGGTGGTAAGCATACAAACCAATCTTCTATATTGAATGTGGTTCCTGTGTTGCCTTTGGCTCATTTTGTTATCTCTCTACTTTTGCAGTGGGACAAAGAAAATATCCTAACTGAGGCCATCATTGACTCTTTGGCTGCTGGGTGTTTCTTGATTCATCATTTGTGGAAAATAATAAAGTTCCATGTGTGCAAAAAAGCTCCTTTGTTTCTGTGAGAGTTGTTTATGGTTCTCTGATTCTCTCTGGTCCTATAAAACAGGAGACAATCCCTTTAAGGATGACCATAAACCATAACAATTCTTAATTCTTAGTTTTTGATGTAGTAGAGTCCTCTAATGCAATGGTGTCCTTTTCTCATCGATTTCAAGTCCAACTACTGTACCGATACATGTTTCACCCATACTCCTATTCTTTAACTCACTGAAGAAAAAAGTATACCTGAATATTATTCTGAATTCATTGATGTCTTCAATAAGAAAGAGGCAGAAATGCTTCCCCCTCATAGGATCTACGATTGTCCTGTTGAACTGCTCCCTGGTCCTTCCATTGCTTTTGGTAACATTCACCCACTTTCTGAGACAGAATTAAAACCTTTAAATGATTATCTTGAGGGAAATCTCAGTAAAGGCTTTATAAGATCTTTCACTTCTCCTGCTGCATTATGGATGTTCTTCGTGAGGAATAAAGATAAAACGATACGTCCTATCGTTGACTATCAGGAGTTGAATAAAGGAACAATCAAAAATTGTTATCCTCTTCCATTGCTACCAGAATTAATTGAAAGATTAAGAACCGCTACTATCTATACTAAACTTGACCTTCGTGGGGCATAGAACCCGATTAGAATAAGTCAAGGTGACAAATAGAAAACATAATTTCTTACTAAATATGGACTTTTTTTAATATCTTGTTATGCCATTCTGACTCTGTAATTCTCCAGCCACATTTCAAATTTTGATCAACAACATCTTCAGAGACCTTTTAGACATCAGTGTCATTATTTACTTAGACAATATTCTAATTTATTCAGATGATCTCAAAGAACACAGAAAACATGGTGTGTGGGTGGGTCTTATCAAGATTAAGAACTTACAACCTCGATGCAAAGCCAGAAACATGTCTGTTTGAAAAAAGTGAACTAACTTTTCTTGAATATATGTCATTTATCCTCATAAAATAAGAATGGATGATTCAAAAATTAAATGTATTCTAAACTGGCCTACTCCTACTTCTATCAAAGACATCCAAAGATTTCCTGGATTTGACAGTTTATTAAGCATTTCTCATAGCTCATCCTCTTAATCTTCTCAATAGCAATAAAAAAGCCTTTTCTTGGAATAAAAGTACCAAACGTGCCTTTGATGTTCTAAAACAGAGATTTACGACAGCTCCTATTCTACATATGCCATATCCATCTCTTCCATATATCCTCAAAGTAGACGCATCTTAAACAGCCATCAGAGCTGTTATATCCCAACAAATAACTCCAAATGATCATATCCATCCTGTTGCTTTCTTCTTAAGAACATTAACTTCCCTAGAAAGAAATTATCCTGGAATTATTAGGAATAAAAGCAGCCTTATGTGAATTGGGGTCATCTCACCAGAAGGGAATGAGACTCCTATTGTTGTTTGTACAGACTACAAGAATCTTGAATATCTCCAATCAAACAAAACATTGTCTGCCAGACAAGTCAGTCTTTATTTTGACCATTTCAATATCCACATAACTTATAGAACCGGTTCTAGAAACAAAAAGGCTGACACTCTATCCAGAATTTCATATGTATTCTATTCCGTGGATAAACCAACATCAATCCTTCCTTCAAGAAAATTCATTGGGACAACTTCCACATTTTGTGATGAATTAAAACGCCTAAAGCTAGAAGAGCTTGATTTACCTTCAAAACCTAAATTACCCGAAAAAGAAGTTATCTATTATTCCAAATATAGAATCTATATTCATTCTGTTTTGAGGAATGAAATTCTTAAAATGATCCATGACTTTCCAAGTGCAGGACATCCTATCAAGAAAACACTTAAATTATCAAAAATATATTATTGGTGGCTTCATCAACAAGAAACTCCTGAGGAAATCATCTCTGACAGAGGTACCCAATTTACCTTTTGGTTCTGAAAGGAATATGTTCATCCCTGCAAACACAACAAAAATGAACTTCTGGCGGGGCCGGGCCGCCGGGCCGACTGGCAGCCATGAGCGTTAGCTCCAGACCTGAGCACAAGAAAAAGGCACTAAAAGTGGGTGCTGAACACCCCAAAGTCGACAACTCCGCACTACCGGCAATGAGCATAACCCCAGCATCAGACAGACACCCGAAAACCACCATTGGCAAACTGGAAGGTGGGTGCTGATAACCCCGGCCTACTCCTAGCTGGGAGCCTCGAGAGGCAATTGAGCAGGGCCGACGGCGTGAGAGAGCCCTATGCGCCAACGATGAGTGACTGACATTACGCGGCCGGTGCCTGCCGGCGGCGCGGCCCCGCTCCCCCCCATGGTCGGCGGGGGTTACCCCGACCTCATGGCGGCGGCCCTCATGGCGGCGGGAATCCCCGGGCTGGTGTTGTGCCGATCGCCTACACTGGCAAAGGCTGCCTGCAGAACAGCCTGTCAGGAGACTGCACTGTACCGATATGGGTACAGCCACAGCGGAAGTTACCTTACAAAAGACTGTTTGGAACCCCATTAACTGCGCTCCAGACCGCTCTGAGACAGGACACAGCAAAACATACTCACCTACCGTGGGGGCCCGGCTTGGACAGTGCGTGTGGCCTTCAGTGCTGCCGGCCCCCGGATGGATTCTCCGGCAACCAGCTCGCAGGGGGAGTAGATGCCCTGGCCTCTGGATCTGAGGGGTCCCCAGAGGAAGTTGTCCCTGTTGCCGTGAGCCCTGTGGACCAGGTGGTGGCGGGCTGTCCGGCAGACCGGTGGCCGTGACCGACGTGCACCATCCCCAAGAGTGTGGCCGGCGACAGGAGAGACATGGGGGCACACGCTCCGCAGGGTCTTGAGAGGTTCTGGGGAGGTGCAGGAGGCAGACAGTTCGTAGACTCTAGGTGTGGGGGGTCATGTGGACGGCACCTGCCTCTGAGTGCCCACAGAGCCATGGAGAGCCCTGCTGGCGGGCTGAGACCTGCCTGGGGGAGACGGATGGGGGCTCGGCGGGCTGGGGGTCATATTGCTGCTGTGCCACAGACGGCCCTTACCCGACTATTATAACGTCCTGTACGGCTATAATACCCATTTGATTATTCTTCCATGTATGCAATGTTCCGTAGATCTGAAGAAACTATATATATATAGTTTATTTGTTTGTTTACCTATGCTTAACCCTCTAAGAAGCATTCTTCTTCTATAATGCTAGTTACCACCTGCATTTCCAGGCACTATTTGAAGTTAAATAACGGTTGAGTCTTTTTTCTGAAATGTCCATACTGGTAATATTACACTGCATCCTTTTACATAAACCAGTGTACCATTGTTTAAGTTGTCAAGTTACCAGCAGCTAATGCACAATTTGTTTTGCTTAAAACCGCTAGAAAACTCCTACAGGGGCCAAAGTTTACTGATAAAAATTGAATTATAATGGCTGTGCATGACCTGACCAAACGCAACGAAATGCACGCTACCAAAAACGTGTATGCCTACCACAATGCTTCTGCTAAGATAAATCCGCCCTAGCGCAGGCGACAATATGCATGCCTTGTTATGTGCTAGTCCTTACAGATTTTATGATATGCCAAAATAGCCTCACGATGCCAGGCAAAGGCACCGCTTCTGTTACAAAAGTTTTACAGTTTTTATATTACAGCCTCAAGCCATACACAGTTAAATATACAGGGTACAGCATGTTAAATAATATATGGCAGTAGTTAATGTTGACAGCGTTTTAAATATAGAAAGCCAGAGATGAGACGCGCAATGAGCGACCAATGCACCTACTATAAGTTCTTGATGCATATTAAGGTTTTTAGTCTTAACGTTTTTTTTTTTTTTCAATTCATGACTGATGCGAACATTTTCTCACTATGTCAATTAGACACAGTTTAAGCTGCTTAGCAACCGGCAGCAATTGCATATTTGTATTGCTTAGAATGGCTAAAATGCCCTTACAGGGGCTAAATTATACTGTTAACTGTTTAGTCACACAGCCGTATACGTCACAGCTACATTGACATACTAGAGTGACTCTCCGCATTACCTCTAGTATGCATAAGTCATCTATGGTTGCTTATTAAAATGGCCAGACGATAGCATTGCACAACGTAAACCATTACGCCTCAACCTAATCATAGATATAACTATGCTCATTGAGGCATATATTCGTAAACTAACAGCTCTGATGATATTGCACTCAATCTGCGACATGCTTATTTTGCATTTAACTGGCCGCTGCCATAATGCTTATAGATAGGATTATTCAATACATTGAGACGCCTTCCTTTTATAATACTGTTTTTATATACGATTACCGTACCGTACTGCACGTTGTATTAAATTCTCAGAAATGCTTGTTTATTCTGATATATATGCCTCTGCGCAGGCAACCACATACTACATTTATCGCTTTAAATTGTGCCTGCTCAAGATCTTTTGAGCAACCAATAAAAATATTCAAAACAAAAATGAACTTCTTCATACCATCCCCAAATAAACAGTCAAACAGCAAATCAATGCCTGAACAATACCTTAGATGTTATTGTACCTATCTACAAGACAACTGGATCACATGGATATTAAAAGAAGACCTACTTACTGAGCAATTATAATCTAATAGAATACTAGCTTCTATTATTGCTGATAGACTAAAAATAGTAATACCACAATTAATTAATAATGACCAAGCTGGATTCATATCAGGGAGATCTCCAATTAATAATCTTAGAAAAATAATAAACATATTAGAAGAAACAGAGAACAATAAAACCCCTCTAATATTTCTGTCAATAGACCAGAAAAAACATTTTGACAGGGTTGGATGGGATTTCATGTTTGCTACGTTAACCCCTTAAGGACCAAACTTCTGGAATAAAAGGGAATCATGACATGTCACACATGTCATGTGTACTTAAGGGGTTAAACCAGTTTGGAATCACTGGATCAATTTCAGAAGCTGTGCCTGCTCTCTACAGCTCTCCATCAGCTAAGGTAACAGGCTCAGGATTTACATCACAAAACTTTAATATCAAAAATGGGACTAGACGAGGATGCCCTCTTCCCCCTCTACTGTATATACTGGTGTTACAACCCCTAGCGATTTTATAAAGACAAAACAAAAAAATCAAAGGATTTACGAATTTGCTAGGACAAACCAAATTAAGCATTTATGCAGATGATATTTTACTAACATTAGAAGAACCAAATATTTCAGTCCCAGATAGTGATGTACCGAACTGTTCGCTGGCGAATAGTTCCCGGCGAACATAGCGTCTTCGTGTTTGCCACGGTGGGCGAACACATGCACGGTTCGATCCGCCCCCTATTCGTCATCATTGACTAAACTTTGACCCTGTGCCTCACTGTCAGCAGACACATTCCAGCAAATTAGCAGCAGACCCTCCCTTCCAGACCCTCCCACCTCCCTCCCAGCATCCATTTTAGATTCATTCTGAAGCTGCATTCTTAGATAGAGAAGGGAAAGTGTAGCTGCTGCTCATTTGATAGGGAAGTGGATAGCTAGGCTAGGGTATTCAGTGTCCACTACAGTCCTGAAGGACTCATCTGATCTCTGCTGTAAGGACAGCAGCCCAAAAAGCCCTTTTTAGGGCTAGAACATCAGTCTGTTTTTTTTTTGTTGTGTGTAATGTAATTGCAGTTGCCTGCCTGCCAGCTTCTGTGTCAGACTCACAGTGGATACTGTGCCCACTTGCCCAGTGCCACCACTCATATCTGGTGTCACAATAGCTTGTATTTAAAAACAATTTTTTTTTCACTATAATAGATTGAATAGCAGTTAGTTGTCTGCAAGCGTCTGGGTGTCAGGCCTTCAGCGTGTACTCTGCCGACTTCTGTCAGTCCACTTTGCCACTTATATCTGGTGTCACAATAGCGTGCCTTTAAAAAGAAAAACAGTTTTTCACTGTAAGCTAATAGCAGTCAGTGTCCTTCAAGCGGGTGTCAGGCCTTCAGCGTGTACTCTGCCAACTTCTGCCAATCCACTTTGCCACTCATATCTGGTGTCACAATAGCGTGCCTTTAAAAAGAAAAACAGTTTTTCACTGTAAGCTAGTAGCAGTCAGTGTCCTTCAAGCGGGTGTCAGGCCTTCAGCGTGTACTCTGCCAACTTCTGCCAATCCACTTTGCCACTCATATCTGGTGTCACAATAGCATGCCTTTAAAAAGAAAAACAGTTTTTCACTGTAAGCTAATAGCAGTCAGTGTCCTTCAAGCGGGTGTCAGGCCTTCATCGTGTACTCTGCCAACCTCTGCCAGTGTACTTTGCCACTCATATCTGGTGTCACAATAGCGTGCCTTTAAAAAGAAAAAAAGTTTTTCACTGTAAGCTAATAGCAGTCAGTGTCCTTCAAGCGGGTGTCAGGCCTTCAGCGTGTACTCTGCCAATCTCTGCCAGTGTACTTTTCCACTCATATCTGGTGTCACAATAGTGTGCCTTTAAAAAGAAAAAACGTTTTTCACTGTAAGCTAATAGCAGTCAGTGTCCTTCAAGCGGGTGTCAGTGTGGCGAAACCGACCTCGCCACGTGTCCTTGGAGGGGGCTGATTGCCCGCCTCTTGCCTTTGGACTATGGACCAGACTTTATGGGAGTGTGATACCCCAGATAGCCATACCATGGAGCCTATTCATATAATGAAAGACTATGGGAAAGACTTTAGCTCCATGGCAATTGTACTGTGTGAGTAGGATCTGCGCGCTATTCGGTAGTTTTGTGCGTGCAGATCCCAGCTATCTGGGGATAGGTGAAATGTCTGTGTGTTATGTGTAAATGTGACGTTATGTATTTTAAAGTGTTTTATGTTGTTTTGCAACCATGTGGTTAATGGAGTCTGCCTTTAGTTCTGGGTAATTGGATTACTTCTCCAATTAACTCCAGGGCAGAAGGGAGGAAATCAGGGTGCATTGTGGGGATGTTTTTCTGCCAGCCAGAAAGGAACAAAAGATACTTTTAGTAACTTTTGTTTCCCTGGTCGGATTCATGCCATTTTTTAATATGTTGTTCCCCTGAATGGATTGATTGTGGATATGTATTTTTATGTGAATGTGATGTATGGTTTTAAAGTTATGAAAGTTGTGTAAAAGTATATTTTGAACTGTATGCATAATGGGATTATGTGTCACACTAAGGGGAGGGGATGTGTGGGAGGTAACATCTATGTCATTGGTTCTTTTATGCCTCCCCCTGGGTGTGGCCTGTATGTGTGAGGTGGAAATAAAAGCCAGGCTGGATGAGCCAGTGGAGAGTTCCTGTTTTACCCTCAAAGTGATGTGTCGTCTCATTATTGGGGGGAAGGATTTATTGAGTGCTGTTCCAGTTGACTGCTAGGAGTACAAGCCTATTCGTATGGTTCCTATTCAATGGTCTACAGCATTCATATGCTTGGGAGAATTTAAAAGGTTTCTCGGATTCGGTGATTGTGGTGTCTGCCAGAGTGCTTGGAGTCCTCAGGAAGCACTAGGAGCATCCATTAACGGAGGTACCAAGTCGGGGTGCCAGGTGATCCGTTACATTGGTGGCAAGCGGTGGGATGGCGTCCTAGTGTGAGGTAAAGCAGCTCGGAGACACAGTTCGTTTGAATTACAAAGGGAGGGCAACGCTAGTGCCCGTACAGCGCCCCTATCTACAAAAGAAGCAACGTCGGCAGGGCAAGCATGGCGCCCAGTTACAGTCAACAGGAGTTTGACTCTATGATGAAAATGCTGCTGGCTTTCTTTGGACCAGAACCCCCGGAGGAGAAATACATACAGAGCACAAGGAAAGTAGCGGCAGCGTATCTGCAGGGTCTAGCAGACAAAAAAGCAGCTGAAGGTGTCGTCCTTCCTCCCCAGCGGCAGTCTACGGTTCAGGGAGAGGAGCCAGTTATCCCCTCTCCCCAGCGGCTGAAAGTGTGTAAGGGAGAGGAGTTTGTTACCCCCTCTCCCCAGCGGCAGCTTAGCACACCAAGGGGAGATAGTAAGCCCCTCACCAGCGCAGATGGGACCGTGGTCTCTGCGCCCTGCCTACAGGGAGTACAGAGGGTCAGCCCTGCTCCCCAGCGGCAGTCTACGGTGCAGGGTGAGGAGCCTGTTATCCCCTCTCCCCAGCGGCTGAAGGGAGAGGAGTTTGTTACCCCCTCCCCCCAGCGGCAGCTTAGCGCACCAAGGGGAGACAGTAAGCCCCACACCAGCGCAGATGGGACCGTGGTCTCTGCGCCCAAGTTACAGGGAGCTGAAGAGGCCGTCCTCCCTCCCCAGCAGCAGCGTGATTTATTGGGAATTGGGAGCCCAGTCTCCATTCCCCAGCGGAAGGCTGAGTTACAGGGGGCAGAGGTAGTTGGTCCTACCCCCCAGCAGCAGCGTGATTTTTTGGGAATAGAGAGCCCAGTCTCTATTCCCCAGGAGCAGGACACTGAATTGGGAGGAGAGACAGTCGGTCTCCCTCCACAAAGACTGAAAGTAGGCATGGGAGAGGAGATTGTTACCACCTCTCCCCAGCGGCGGATCATCAATGGGCAGAGTGTTCTAATGGGAGAGGAGCTGGTTACCACCTCTCCCCAGCGGCAGCTTAATGTACCAGGGGGAGACTGTAAGCCCCACACTTGTGCAGATGGGACCGTGGTCTCTGCACTTCCAGCACAGGGGGTAGGGACGGTCGGTCCTGCCCCCCCACAACAGGGCTGTTTAGCCAAAGGGGAGACAGTCTGTCTCCAGCAGCAGAGTTGTGTAACTCAAGGGGAGACAGTCGGTCTCCAGCAGCAGAGCGGTGTATTTAAAGGGGAGACAGTCTGTCTCCAGCAGCAGAGCTGTGTAACTAAAGGGGAGACAGTCGGTCTCCAGCAGCAGAGCTGTGTAACTCAAGGGGAGACAGTCGGTCTCCAGCAGCAGAGCGGTGTAACTCAAGGGGAGACAGTCGGTCTCCAGCAGCAGAGCGGTGTATTTAAAGGGGAGACAGTCGGTCTCCAGCAACCAGGCTCCAACCAGACTACTCCCGTGGTAGTGCTGGCAACAGGACAGAGTACCGCTGGTCTCTGCCCCCTCAGCAACCTACCAAGGCAGCCTACCAGTCCCCCACACAGCCGTGGTGAGGCACCTGAACCTGGACAGGATTCTCCCTCACCCAGGTGTAGTAACTGTTTATTGTGGGTGGGCTGCTCTGCTGTTTCTGTCTTGTGGGTGGGCTGCTGGACTAACAAGGGCACTGACCGGCAGGAGGTCAAGTACTCTGTTAGTCTGGGGGGGTAAAGGGGAGAAGTGTGGCGAAACCGACCTCGCCACGTGTCCTTGGAGGGGGCTGATTGCCCGCCTCTTGCCTTTGGACTATGGACCAGACTTTATGGGAGTGTGATACCCCAGATAGCCATACCATGGAGCCTATTCATATAATGAAAGACTATGGGAAAGACTTTAGCTCCATGGCAATTGTACTGTGTGAGTAGGATCTGCGCGCTATTCGGTAGTTTTGTGCGTGCAGATCCCAGCTATCTGGGGATAGGTGAAATGTCTGTGTGTTATGTGTAAATGTGACGTTATGTATTTTAAAGTGTTTTATGTTGTTTTGCAACCATGTGGTTAATGGAGTCTGCCTTTAGTTCTGGGTAATTGGATTACTTCTCCAATTAACTCCAGGGCAGAAGGGAGGAAACCAGGGTGCATTGTGGGGATGTTTTTCTGCCAGCCAGAAAGGAACAAAAGATACTTTTAGTAACTTTTGTTTCCCTGGTCGGATTCATGCCATTTTTTAATATGTTGTTCCCCTGAATGGATTGATTGTGGATATGTATTTTTATGTGAATGTGATGTATGGTTTTAAAGTTATGAAAGTTGTGTAAAAGTATATTTTACACTGTATGCATAATGGGATTATGTGTCACACTAAGGGGAGGGGATGTGTGGGAGGTAACATCTATGTCATTGGTTCTTTTATGCCTCCCCCTGGGTGTGGCCTGTATGTGTGAGGTGGAAATAAAAGCCAGGCTGGATGAGCCAGTGGAGAGTTCCTGTTTTACCCTCAAAGTGATGTGTCGTCTCATTATTGGGGGGAAGGATTTATTGAGTGCTGTTCCAGTTGACTGCTAGGAGTACAAGCCTATTCGTATGGTTCCTATTCAATGGTCTACAGCATTCATATGCTTGGGAGAATTTAAAAGGTTTCTCGGATTCGGTGATTGTGGTGTCTGCCAGAGTGCTTGGAGTCCTCAGGAAGCACTAGGAGCATCCTTTAACGGAGGTACCAAGTCGGGGTGCCAGGTGATCCGTTACAGTCAGGCCTTCAGCATGTACTCTGCCAGTGTACTTTTCCAATCATATCTGGTGTCACAATAGCGTGCCTTTAAAAAGAAAAACAGTTTTTCACTGTAAGCTAATAGCAGTCAGTGTCCTTCAAGCGGGTGTCAGGCCTTCAGCGTGTACTCTGCCAACCTCTGACAGTCCCAGGGCGCGAGGTGAAGGATAATACGATTCGGGCCCTCAACCTCATCCATGCCACTAAGACTGCCGCCCGTGGGGGCCTCCTGCTCTCCACGGACGCCGAGAAGGCTTTTGACAGTGTCGACTGGCAGTTCATGGGTGAGACCCTGCAGGCGATGGGCTTTGGCCCCAACATTCGGACCTGGATAGAGGCCCTATATATGGCCCCGAAGGCCAGCCAGAGGATAAATGGTGCACTGTCCCCAGCCTTCTCGATTAGCAATGGTACGCGACAGGGGTGTCCCCTGTCCCCCCTCCTGTTTGCCCTCACGCTAGAGCCTTTCCTGGCGGTGGTCAGACGGGATGGGGGTATTACGGGGATAGCGGTGGCGGGAGAAGAACACAAGGTAGCTGCCTACGCTGATGACCTGCTATTTTTTGTTGCAAACCCGACGGTGACACTGCCCATTCTGCTTCAGGCATTCCGAACATACGGAGCACTCTCCAACCTACGACTGAATATGGATAAGTCCGAGGCGCTGCCCCTAGAGCTATCTCCGGGCCTGACGGCCCAACTGAAGGCTAATTTTCCTTTTAGGTGGTGCACGCAGCGCATTAAATACCTTGGCATCTGGCTGACGAGGGATCTGACCAGGTTGTTCCCTGAAAACTTGCTTCCCCTTCTGAAGACATTAGGCACGGATATGAAGAGATGGGGTGCGACATGTGTGTCCTGGTTTGGGAGGTTAAACGCGGTGAAGATGAACCTCCTGCCGCGGCTCCTGTACCTATTCCAGGCAATTCCCATTCGCCTCCCCAAGACCTACTTCAGCTCCGTGACTACGGCCATCAGTCAATTCCTATGGGCAGCGGGTGCAGTCAGACTCCGACACACTCAGTTGATCAGACCAAAGTGCCAAGGTGGCGTGGCACTGCCCTCGATCCAAACCTACTACCAGGCAGCAAACCTCCTGCAGGTGGTAGACTGGCATACTACATTTATCGCTTTAAATTGTGCCTGCTCAAGATCTTTTGAGCAACCAATAAAAATATTCAAAACAAAAATGAACTTCTTCATACCATCCCCAAATAAACAGTCAAACAGCAAATCAATGCCTGAACAATACCTTAGATGTTATTGTACCTATCTACAAGACAACTGGATCACATGGATATTAAAAGAAGACCTACTTACTGAGCAATTATAATCTAATAGAATACTAGCTTCTATTATTGCTGATAGACTAAAAATAGTAATACCACAATTAATTAATAATGACCAAGCTGGATTCATATCAGGGAGATCTCCAATTAATAATCTTAGAAAAATAATAAACATATTAGAAGAAACAGAGAACAATAAAACCCCTCTAATATTTCTGTCAATAGACCAGAAAAAACATTTTGACAGGGTTGGATGGGATTTCATGTTTGCTACGTTAACCCCTTAAGGACCAAACTTCTGGAATAAAAGGGAATCATGACATGTCACACATGTCATGTGTACTTAAGGGGTTAAACCAGTTTGGAATCACTGGATCAATTTCAGAAGCTGTGCCTGCTCTCTACAGCTCTCCATCAGCTAAGGTAACAGGCTCAGGATTTACATCACAAAACTTTAATATCAAAAATGGGACTAGACGAGGATGCCCTCTTCCCCCTCTACTGTATATACTGGTGTTACAACCCCTAGCGATTTTATAAAGACAAAACAAAAAAATCAAAGGATTTACGAATTTGCTAGGACAAACCAAATTAAGCATTTATGCAGATGATATTTTACTAACATTAGAAGAACCAAATATTTCAGTCCCAGATAGTGATGTACCGAACTGTTCGCTGGCGAATAGTTCCCGGCGAACATAGCGTCTTCGTGTTTGCCACGGTGGGCGAACACATGCACGGTTCGATCCGCCCCCTATTCGTCATCATTGACTAAACTTTGACCCTGTGCCTCACTGTCAGCAGACACATTCCAGCAAATTAGCAGCAGACCCTCCCTTCCAGACCCTCCCACCTCCCTCCCAGCATCCATTTTAGATTCATTCTGAAGCTGCATTCTTAGATAGAGAAGGGAAAGTGTAGCTGCTGCTCATTTGATAGGGAAGTGGATAGCTAGGCTAGGGTATTCAGTGTCCACTACAGTCCTGAAGGACTCATCTGATCTCTGCTGTAAGGACAGCAGCCCAAAAAGCCCTTTTTAGGGCTAGAACATCAGTCTGTTTTTTTTTTGTTGTGTGTAATGTAATTGCAGTTGCCTGCCTGCCAGCTTCTGTGTCAGACTCACAGTGGATACTGTGCCCACTTGCCCAGTGCCACCACTCATATCTGGTGTCACAATAGCTTGTATTTAAAAACAATTTTTTTTTTCACTATAATAGATTGAATAGCAGTTAGTTGTCTGCAAGCGTCTGGGTGTCAGGCCTTCAGCGTGTACTCTGCCGACTTCTGTCAGTCCACTTTGCCACTTATATCTGGTGTCACAATAGCGTGCCTTTAAAAAGAAAAACTGTTTTTCACTGTAAGCTAATAGCAGTCAGTGTCCTTCAAGCGGGTGTCAGGCCTTCAGCGTGTACTCTGCCAACTTCTGCCAATCCACTTTGCCACTCATATCTGGTGTCACAATAGCGTGCCTTTAAAAAGAAAAACAGTTTTTCACTGTAAGCTAGTAGCAGTCAGTGTCCTTCAAGCGGGTGTCAGGCCTTCAGCGTGTACTCTGCCAACTTCTGCCAATCCACTTTGCCACTCATATCTGGTGTCACAATAGCATGCCTTTAAAAAGAAAAACAGTTTTTCACTGTAAGCTAATAGCAGTCAGTGTCCTTCAAGCGGGTGTCAGGCCTTCATCGTGTACTCTGCCAACCTCTGCCAGTGTACTTTGCCACTCATATCTGGTGTCACAATAGCGTGCCTTTAAAAAGAAAAAAAGTTTTTCACTGTAAGCTAATAGCAGTCAGTGTCCTTCAAGCGGGTGTCAGGCCTTCAGCGTGTACTCTGCCAATCTCTGCCAGTGTACTTTTCCACTCATATCTGGTGTCACAATAGTGTGCCTTTAAAAAGAAAAAACGTTTTTCACTGTAAGCTAATAGCAGTCAGTGTCCTTCAAGCGGGTGTCAGGCCTTCAGCATGTACTCTGCCAGTGTACTTTTCCAATCATATCTGGTGTCACAATAGCGTGCCTTTAAAAAGAAAAACAGTTTTTCACTGTAAGCTAATAGCAGTCAGTGTCCTTCAAGCGGGTGTCAGGCCTTCAGCGTGTACTCTGCCAACCTCTGACAGTCCCAGGGCGCGAGGTGAAGGATAATACGATTCGGGCCCTCAACCTCATCCATGCCACTAAGACTGCCGCCCGTGGGGGCCTCCTGCTCTCCACGGACGCCGAGAAGGCTTTTGACAGGGTCGACTGGCAGTTCATGGGTGAGACCCTGCAGGCGATGGGCTTTGGCCCCAACATTCGGACCTGGATAGAGGCCCTATATATGGCCCCGAAGGCCAGCCAGAGGATAAATGGTGCACTGTCCCCAGCCTTCTCGATTAGCAATGGTACGCGACAGGGGTGTCCCCTGTCCCCCCTCCTGTTTGCCCTCACGCTAGAGCCTTTCCTGGCGGTGGTCAGACGGGATGGGGGTATTACGGGGATAGCGGTGGCGGGAGAAGAACACAAGGTAGCTGCCTACGCTGATGACCTGCTATTTTTTGTTGCAAACCCGACGGTGACACTGCCCATTCTGCTTCAGGCATTCCGAACATACGGAGCACTCTCCAACCTACGACTGAATATGGATAAGTCCGAGGCGCTGCCCCTAGAGCTATCTCCGGGCCTGACGGCCCAACTGAAGGCTAATTTTCCTTTTAGGTGGTGCACGCAGCGCATTAAATACCTTGGCATCTGGCTGACGAGGGATCTGACCAGGTTGTTCCCTGAAAACTTGCTTCCCCTTCTGAAGACATTAGGCACGGATATGAAGAGATGGGGTGCGACATGTGTGTCCTGGTTTGGGAGGTTAAACGCGGTGAAGATGAACCTCCTGCCGCGGCTCCTGTACCTATTCCAGGCAATTCCCATTCGCCTCCCCAAGACCTACTTCAGCTCCGTGACTACGGCCATCAGTCAATTCATATGGGCAGCGGGTGCAGTCAGACTCCGACACACTCAGTTGATCAGACCAAAGTGCCAAGGTGGCGTGGCACTGCCCTCGATCCAAACCTACTACCAGGCAGCAAACCTCCTGCGGGTGGTAGACTGGCATACTACATTTATCGCTTTAAATTGTGCCTGCTCAAGATCTTTTGAGCAACCAATAAAAATATTCAAAACAAAAATGAACTTCTTCATACCATCCCCAAATAAACAGTCAAACAGCAAATCAATGCCTGAACAATACCTTAGATGTTATTGTACCTATCTACAAGACAACTGGATCACATGGATATTAAAAGAAGACCTACTTACTGAGCAATTATAATCTAATAGAATACTAGCTTCTATTATTGCTGATAGACTAAAAATAGTAATACCACAATTAATTAATAATGACCAAGCTGGATTCATATCAGGGAGATCTCCAATTAATAATCTTAGAAAAATAATAAACATATTAGAAGAAACAGAGAACAATAAAACCCCTCTAATATTTCTGTCAATAGACCAGAAAAAACATTTTGACAGGGTTGGATGGGATTTCATGTTTGCTACGTTAACCCCTTAAGGACCAAACTTCTGGAATAAAAGGGAATCATGACATGTCACACATGTCATGTGTACTTAAGGGGTTAAACCAGTTTGGAATCACTGGATCAATTTCAGAAGCTGTGCCTGCTCTCTACAGCTCTCCATCAGCTAAGGTAACAGGCTCAGGATTTACATCACAAAACTTTAATATCAAAAATGGGACTAGACGAGGATGCCCTCTTCCCCCTCTACTGTATATACTGGTGTTACAACCCCTAGCGATTTTATAAAGACAAAACAAAAAAATCAAAGGATTTACGAATTTGCTAGGACAAACCAAATTAAGCATTTATGCAGATGATATTTTACTAACATTAGAAGAACCAAATATTTCAGTCCCAGATAGTGATGTACCGAACTGTTCGCTGGCGAATAGTTCCCGGCGAACATAGCGTCTTCGTGTTTGCCACGGTGGGCGAACACATGCACGGTTCGATCCGCCCCCTATTCGTCATCATTGACTAAACTTTGACCCTGTGCCTCACTGTCAGCAGACACATTCCAGCAAATTAGCAGCAGACCCTCCCTTCCAGACCCTCCCACCTCCCTCCCAGCATCCATTTTAGATTCATTCTGAAGCTGCATTCTTAGATAGAGAAGGGAAAGTGTAGCTGCTGCTCATTTGATAGGGAAGTGGATAGCTAGGCTAGGGTATTCAGTGTCCACTACAGTCCTGAAGGACTCATCTGATCTCTGCTGTAAGGACAGCAGCCCAAAAAGCCCTTTTTAGGGCTAGAACATCAGTCTGTTTTTTTTTTGTTGTGTGTAATGTAATTGCAGTTGCCTGCCTGCCAGCTTCTGTGTCAGACTCACAGTGGATACTGTGCCCACTTGCCCAGTGCCACCACTCATATCTGGTGTCACAATAGCTTGTATTTAAAAACAATTTTTTTTTTCACTATAATAGATTGAATAGCAGTTAGTTGTCTGCAAGCGTCTGGGTGTCAGGCCTTCAGCGTTTTCTCTGCCGACTTCTGTCAGTCCACTTTGCCACTTATATCTGGTGTCACAATAGCGTGCCTTTAAAAAGAAAAACTGTTTTTCACTGTAAGCTAATAGCAGTCAGTGTCCTTCAAGCGGGTGTCAGGCCTTCAGCGTGTACTCTGCCAACTTCTGCCAATCCACTTTGCCACTCATATCTGGTGTCACAATAGCGTGCCTTTAAAAAGAAAAACAGTTTTTCACTGTAAGCTAGTAGCAGTCAGTGTCCTTCAAGCGGGTGTCAGGCCTTCAGCGTGTACTCTGCCAACTTCTGCCAATCCACTTTGCCACTCATATCTGGTGTCACAATAGCATGCCTTTAAAAAGAAAAACAGTTTTTCACTGTAAGCTAATAGCAGTCAGTGTCCTTCAAGCGGGTGTCAGGCCTTCATCGTGTACTCTGCCAACCTCTGCCAGTGTACTTTGCCACTCATATCTGGTGTCACAATAGCGTGCCTTTAAAAAGAAAAAAAGTTTTTCACTGTAAGCTAATAGCAGTCAGTGTCCTTCAAGCGGGTGTCAGGCCTTCAGCGTGTACTCTGCCAATCTCTGCCAGTGTACTTTTCCACTCATATCTGGTGTCACAATAGTGTGCCTTTAAAAAGAAAAAACGTTTTTCACTGTAAGCTAATAGCAGTCAGTGTCCTTCAAGCGGGTGTCAGGCCTTCAGCATGTACTCTGCCAGTGTACTTTTCCAATCATATCTGGTGTCACAATAGCGTGCCTTTAAAAAGAAAAACAGTTTTTCACTGTAAGCTAATAGCAGTCAGTGTCCTTCAAGCGGGTGTCAGGCCTTCAGCGTGTACTCTGCCAACCTCTGACAGTCCCAGGGCGCGAGGTGAAGGATAATACGATTCGGGCCCTCAACCTCATCCATGCCACTAAGACTGCCGCCCGTGGGGGCCTCCTGCTCTCCACGGACGCCGAGAAGGCTTTTGACAGGGTCGACTGGCAGTTCATGGGTGAGACCCTGCAGGCGATGGGCTTCGGCCCCAACATTCGGACCTGGATAGAGGCCCTATATATGGCCCCGAAGGCCAGCCAGAGGATAAATGGTGCACTGTCCCCAGCCTTCTCGATTAGCAATGGTACGCGACAGGGGTGTCCCCTGTCCCCCCTCCTGTTTGCCCTCACGCTAGAGCCTTTCCTGGCGGTGGTCAGGCGGGATGGGGGTATTACGGGGATAGCGGTGGCGGGAGAAGAACACAAGGTAGCTGCCTACGCTGATGACCTGCTATTTTTTGTTGCAAACCCGACGGTGACACTGCCCATTCTGCTTCAGGCATTCCGAACATACGGAGCACTCTCCAACCTACGACTGAATATGGATAAGTCCGAGGCGCTGCCCCTAGAGCTATCTCAGGGCCTGACGGCCCAACTGAAGGCTAATTTTCCTTTTAGGTGGTGCACGCAGCGCATTAAATACCTTGGCATCTGGCTGACGAGGGATCTGACCAGGTTGTTCCCTGAAAACTTGCTTCCCCTTCTGAAGACATTAGGCGCGGATATGAAGAGATGGGGTGCGACATGTGTGTCCTGGTTTGGGAGGTTAAACGCGGTGAAGATGAACCTCCTGCCGCGGCTCCTGTACCTATTCCAGGCAATTCCCATTCGCCTCCCCAAGACCTACTTCAGCTCCGTGACTACGGCCATCAGTCAATTCATATGGGCAGCGGGTGCAGTCAGACTCCGACACACTCAGTTGATCAGACCAAAGTGCCAAGGTGGCGTGGCACTGCCCTCAATCCAAACCTACTACCAGGCAGCAAACCTCCTGCGGGTGGTAGACTGGCATACTACATTTATCGCTTTAAATTGTGCCTGCTCAAGATCTTTTGAGCAACCAATAAAAATATTCAAAACAAAAATGAACTTCTTCATACCATCCCCAAATAAACAGTCAAACAGCAAATCAATGCCTGAACAATACCTTAGATGTTATTGTACCTATCTACAAGACAACTGGATCACATGGATATTAAAAGAAGACCTACTTACTGAGCAATTATAATCTAATAGAATACTAGCTTCTATTATTGCTGATAGACTAAAAATAGTAATACCACAATTAATTAATAATGACCAAGCTGGATTCATATCAGGGAGATCCCCAATTAATAATCTTAGAAAAATAATAAACATATTAGAAGAAACAGAGAACAATAAAACCCCTCTAATATTTCTGTCAATAGACCAGAAAAAACATTTTGACAGGGTTGGATGGGATTTCATGTTTGCTACGTTAACCCCTTAAGGACCAAACTTCTGGAATAAAAGGGAATCATGACATGTCACACATGTCATGTGTACTTAAGGGGTTAAACCAGTTTGGAATCACTGGATCAATTTCAGAAGCTGTGCCCGCTCTCTACAGCTCTCCATCAGCTAAGGTAACAGGCTCAGGATTTACATCACAAAACTTTAATATCAAAAATGGGACTAGACGAGGATGCCCTCTTCCCCCTCTACTGTATATACTGGTGTTACAACCCCTAGCGATTTTATAAAGACAAAACAAAAAAATCAAAGGATTTACGAATTTGCTAGGACAAACCAAATTAAGCATTTATGCAGATGATATTTTACTAACATTAGAAGAACCAAATATTTCAGTCCCAGATAGTGATGTACCGAACTGTTCGCTGGCGAATAGTTCCCGGCGAACATAGCGTCTTCGCGTTTGCCACGGTGGGCGAACACATGCACGGTTCGATCCGCCCCCTATTCGTCATCATTGACTAAACTTTGACCCTGTGCCTCACTGTCAGCAGACACATTCCAGCAAATTAGCAGCAGACCCTCCCTTCCAGACCCTCCCACCTCCCTCCCAGCATCCATTTTAGATTCATTCTGAAGCTGCATTCTTAGATAGAGAAGGGAAAGTGTAGCTGCTGCTCATTTGATAGGGAAGTGGATAGCTAGGCTAGGGTATTCAGTGTCCACTACAGTCCTGAAGGACTCATCTGATCTCTGCTGTAAGGACAGCAGCCCAAAAAGCCCTTTTTAGGGCTAGAACATCAGTCTGTTTTTTTTTTGTTGTGTGTAATGTAATTGCAGTTGCCTGCCTGCCAGCTTCTGTGTCAGACTCACAGTGGATACTGTGCCCACTTGCCCAGTGCCACCACTCATATCTGGTGTCACAATAGCTTGTATTTAAAAACAATTTTTTTTTTCACTATAATAGATTGAATAGCAGTTAGTTGTCTGCAAGCGTCTGGGTGTCAGGCCTTCAGCGTGTACTCTGCCGACTTCTGTCAGTCCACTTTGCCACTTATATCTGGTGTCACAATAGCGTGCCTTTAAAAAGAAAAACTGTTTTTCACTGTAAGCTAATAGCAGTCAGTGTCCTTCAAGCGGGTGTCAGGCCTTCAGCGTGTACTCTGCCAACTTCTGCCAATCCACTTTGCCACTCATATCTGGTGTCACAATAGCGTGCCTTTAAAAAGAAAAACAGTTTTTCACTGTAAGCTAGTAGCAGTCAGTGTCCTTCAAGCGGGTGTCAGGCCTTCAGCGTGTACTCTGCCAACTTCTGCCAATCCACTTTGCCACTCATATCTGGTGTCACAATAGCATGCCTTTAAAAAGAAAAACAGTTTTTCACTGTAAGCTAATAGCAGTCAGTGTCCTTCAAGCGGGTGTCAGGCCTTCATCGTGTACTCTGCCAACCTCTGCCAGTGTACTTTGCCACTCATATCTGGTGTCACAATAGCGTGCCTTTAAAAAGAAAAAAAGTTTTTCACTGTAAGCTAATAGCAGTCAGTGTCCTTCAAGCGGGTGTCAGGCCTTCAGCGTGTACTCTGCCAATCTCTGCCAGTGTACTTTTCCACTCATATCTGGTGTCACAATAGTGTGCCTTTAAAAAGAAAAAACGTTTTTCACTGTAAGCTAATAGCAGTCAGTGTCCTTCAAGCGGGTGTCAGGCCTTCAGCATGTACTCTGCCAGTGTACTTTTCCAATCATATCTGGTGTCACAATAGCGTGCCTTTAAAAAGAAAAACAGTTTTTCACTGTAAGCTAATAGCAGTCAGTGTCCTTCAAGCGGGTGTCAGGCCTTCAGCGTGTACTCTGCCAACCTCTGACAGTCCCAGGGCGCGAGGTGAAGGAGGTTAAACGCGGTGAAGATGAACCTCCTGCCGCGGCTCCTGTACCTATTCCAGGCAATTCCCATTCGCCTCCCCAAGACCTACTTCAGCTCCGTGACTACGGCCATCAGTCAATTCATATGGGCAGCGGGTGCAGTCAGACTCCGACACACTCAGTTGATCAGACCAAAGTGCCAAGGTGGCGTGGCACTGCCCTCGATCCAAACCTACTACCAGGCAGCAAACCTCCTGCGGGTGGTAGACTGGCATGTGCCCGACACCGACAAGCAATGGGTCAGACTGGAACACGCACAGGTCAAGGAGCGATTACCTTGTATTGCGTGGCTACTGAAATCCATGCAGATGAGTGAAATCCGGATGCACCCGCTCATAGGGGCTACCCTCCAGGTGTGGTCCACTATATGCTACAAACTCGACCTTACTACTAACCCGACCCCGCTGTCTCCGGTGATCTATAACCTTGAGATTGCGGGAGGACTGGCACCCAGAGACGTAACGGGTCTGGGGAGCCCGGGCAAACCATATCTTGGGGACTGGTGCGCTGGAGCACAGCTGAAACCCTTTGAAACTTTAACCTCCCTAGCACCCCTGATGGGGCTGGCCCACTTCCGATATCATCAAGTCCGGCACTATTATCAATCCCTTCCAGGCAAGCAGCTGGTTCACAGGGAGAAGACCAGCTTCGAGGCCCTCTGTGCGGAGGGAAGGCACCTATCGGAATCTCCACACTGTATTCCATGATACTGACGGCTACCAGATACCCCCGGCGACATACCAATCTAAATGGGAACAGGCCATGGGTGTCGCGCTCTCGAACCTCGAGTGGGAGAAGATACACGTCCTTACACATCAGGGTACGACTAGTGAGAAGCTCCAGGAGATGAACTACAAGCTCATGACTGGATGGTATAGGACGCCCTACCGGCTTTTCCGGATGGGCCTGGCGACAATGGCCAGATGCTGGAGATGCGGGGTGGACAACGGCACAGACCTGCACATCTGGTGGTCATGCCCGCCTATAGAGGCCTTTTGGCAACAAGTACACGCGAGACTACGGGAGATTCTAGACTCAGACATACCGATGCAACCCCTGCCGATGCTCCTCCACCATACCACAATGCCCCTGGGTGCGTACAAGAAATCTCTCACAAGACACTTCCTGAACGCCGCCAAGAGTCTGATCCCGGCCCGCTGGAAGTCAACGGCTGTACCGATGATGGCAAGCTGGAAGGAAACAGTGGAAGAAATATACAGCATGGAGAGCCTCACGGCGGACTTGAGGGGGACGGGAGAAAAATGCACCCGCCTCTGGGCTCCCTGGATCGAATACATGGCTCGTAGGCTGGAAGGACAGCGGGAGCGGGGGACCGAATAGACGGGTGACCGAGGATACGCGCGGGGCTGGGACATGGGTGGCTGGGGTGCTGGCGGATTCCCCCCTTCCCCCCACGCTGTAGCTGACATCCCCCCCACACCCCTCTCTTCTCTCTTTACCCTTTCCCCGCACCCATGACAGACCTTCACCACCACCTACTCCTTGACGGAATACAAGTACGCACAATTCATACAGAGCCAGGAGCTCCAGCACACATACATGCACATAGACCGTATACCCTCACGTTAGGATGATCACACGACCCAGACAAATAATGAGGACGGGCATAGGCCATTCAGACTAGTCCCCCTTGACCCGACCCCCCTTTGGGGGGTCGTTCGAGACAGGTTATAAAGTTCCGAGTGCGCAGTTGCGCCTGATTGTTTAATTCACATAAAGGGGCTGGAAGTGAGGCTACAACCATACGAAAGTGAGCTAGGGTTGCAGCTTAGGATATACATACACTCAAACCTGCAAGCTCTTATGCTCTCTATTCGCTGCTCCCAAGCATTCTGGGCTTTAATGACAACGAAACCAGACACGAATACAGGCAAGGGGGAGGTGATAATATAGTCCACGTACACGTCAGTCCAAACCAGACCTACACAGACCATGCACCCTAATACTATGTGCAGTACCTTAAAGGTACTAAGATTAACCGGGACACGTAGTCTGTATACTGGAACATGTACTTCATACCATTATTAATGAGTCCCTCAAGATCAACCATCATCTACTGCATGTCACCCCGCATTGATGATGATAGCTTGAATTTTACCCTGGCCGTATGCTTGACTTACGCAGCCCACTGTTTTACCTCACCCTTGTTTGTTTCCTTCAACTAAAAATGAGGCTTGCCTACTCTCTTAGGGTTCATGCATTTACAGTGCATTGATGATCTATATGCATTTACTTCTGCTCATGTATTGACCATTATTGTACATTCTGCAAACGTTGTTACTGTACCACTGTATTGTCTTTTCTTTTCATCCATACCTCAATAAAAAACACAGAATGCCCCCCCCCCCAAAAAAAAAAGCCAATTTCCTTAATATAAGGGATTGGAAAGCCAAGGGATTGAAAAGGCATGGGCTTTTCTTGGTCGGGTAGGATTAACATTCTAAAAGCATACATTTTGCCAAAATGGTTATACTTGTGCAATATGATTCCCATTAATTTCCTAGAAAATTGGCTATCGTCACATTACTTCAAATGGGGTGTCAGGAAACCAAGAGTTAAAACGAAAGTTCTTGCCAGATCAAAGCAGAACGGAGGCTTCGGGTGCCCAGAAATTTTGCAATGCTATCAGGCAAGTACACTTTTCCATATATACGCACACAGTGAAGCAGCAACTCAAGAAATATGGTATAAAATGGAAAAAGCTAAAACTGGGGTTGGAAATTTAGCCTCACTATTTTGGGATGTAGAGGTAAACAAAAAATATATTAGAGATGCTCGAACCAAATCCCAGATAATTAAAGCGTTAACGAGATGGTGGGACAAATTTACAAATAATAAAGGTCTTAGGAATAAAATAATAGATGCACTCCCACTCTCAATTATTTCAGTTCTTTTAGAAATTATAAATATAGATATTTGGCTATCAAGGGGATAAGGGAATTTAAAGATATAGTAGTAGAACATAATCTCAAACCTTTAACCAAATTAGGAAGGAATTTTATATTCCCCCCATTCCCCATGGTGCAAATTAAGAGCTTCTTAACAGAACAAAGGGGAGAACACTATAAACCTTATACATCTATTTAAACTAAAAAAAAACTATACAAATTTACTGGCAAAATGTGCCAAAGTTGTGTATGCATGGAGACATGATAAACCAATAACATTGATTAGCAAATGGGGAAAATAACTTCAATACATGAAGAAGAAGAATGGATACATTCCTTAAACAAACTAAAAAAAACACATATACACTGTCTATACCTTACAGAAACTCAATTTAAACTAGCAAATAGATGGTATTTAACACCAATTTTTTTTTTTTTTTTAAATTTACCCAGAGTTATCAGATAGATGCTGGAAATGTAATATTGATGAAGGTAATTTGATCCATAGCTGGTGGCACTGCACATTCATAAACACATTTTTGAAAGAAGTAATCAGGAAAATATATTAAATAACGGAAATAAAACTACCCTTCAACCCTGAAGTGGTCCTACTAAATATGAACTGGCCAAATATGACAAAAAAACATTAGTATTAATACTACACATAATCACGGCAGCTAAATTACTCTTACCACGAAACTTGAAAACAAGGAAAATCCCATGCATTAATGAACTAATAAAACAAGCTATATGGCAGGCAAGAATGGAAATGGGTATTCTGGTGAATTTAGGAAACAGATATAAGCAAATAGAAGACTGGGACACATGGATAAAAAAAATGGATGACATAACAGAATTTGATCAGAATAACTAATAGAGAGAGAGCGCACGCTCAGTTTCAGGGAAAGGAAATACTAGATTAAACGAAGGGAGAAGAAAAAAAAAAATAGAACCCCAAAACAGGCAGATAAAGAGAATAACAAAACATGATAAAATAGGTTCTCTCTCTCTCTCCAAGACCAGATGAACAAAGTAAATAGATAAAAACCTATATTAGGAATTAATTAATAGGGATAGGTGGGGATCCAGGTGGGAGGCTTTAGTACGATTATAAGAATTGTAAGATATATATTTATGACATATTTATGATATTGATGTGACACTGTACCAAGGCCTGAACTATATAAGTATCATCAAAACTTACATAAGGCAGGTACGCGTCTAAAAAGACCTTCTCCACCATACAAAGTTGATGATTCATTATGGCTCTCCTCAAGAAACATCAAAACTAATTGACCTTCCAAAAAACGTAGTTCCCTTTTTATTGGTCCTTACCCTATTGAATCCATCATCAACAGCAACGCTGTTAGGTTTGGTAATGCTTCCTTCCTCTGTTAAATTGCATCCTGTTTTTCATGTCTCTCTATTAAAAGCGCATATATCTGACCCTTTCAGGAGGGAGAAACTACCAGTTCCTGATCCAATTACAATGGATGGCCTGAAAAAATATGAAGTACATAAAATCCCTGACTCTAGAATACACTGTGGTTTCTTACAGTATCTCATTAGATGGAAAGGCCATGGTGCTAAAGGAAATTTCTACTAATGTCAATGCCGATAGATTGGTTTCTGCTTTCCACAAACATTATCCTGACAAACCAAAAGTATAGCACCCGGAGCATGCGCCTTGGAGAGTGGGACCTGTCAGATTTTATCGTTGCTTTGTTTAAATTACACTTCCGGGTATAGCAGGGAAGTCACACTGCCCACCTCTATGATGCGATTTTCCCATGCCTGATAGGGAAGCCACACCAGATTTGAAGTGCTTAGTTATTTTGTAAGTTTCCACTGAGTTACTTGTGTCGGCTAAGCTCCTCTTCTCAAGATTTTGTTTGTGTACCGAACCTTTGGATTATTAAACAGATACTGCTGCCTTCTCCAACCCTTTGATCTTGGACTGTCTGAAACTTCTCTGTCGTTTTCTCCAAGTTTCACATCTAGGGATTGGAAGGCACCAGATTTCATAATTGTTGTAGTAGGTGTTTTGAAAATGATTGGATAAGTTTTGTGAGTTGAGTTGTATATTTCTTGGGTCTTAGTCCAGGTTTTGTAGTAGTTTACATCGGACATCTGTAATGTTTCCTTTTGTAATGTAGTCCTGGGTGTTCATGACAATTACTGCTCCACCCTTGTAAGATGGCTTGATAATGTTTATTTCCTGATACCCACATACTAGCATACAGTACCACCTAACCTGAGATTAAGATTAGTTTGCAGCAAACTGACCACAGAACAGGAGCTCACACAGAATGGCACTGTACAATGCAACAAATCACTCTGCAAACTGTGCCAACATATATGTGGCAATAACACAGCCAGGCACAATAACAAATAATACAACATTCCGGTATCATATTTGTGCTCATCTGCAGATGTGGTGTACATGATACAGTGCACCGTGTGACAAAAGTTGGCCTTATTTGTATCTCAGAAAGAACTTACACAGACACTCAATCAAGGACCACAAGGAAAATTAATATTATAGTGTTGGTCATCACTTCACCCAGAATGACACTCCATCCAAAACCTAAAGATTACAATTCTTTAATTTTTAAAAACTCTCATGAACGGAAGAAACTTGAAATGAAAACAATCACACATTTCAACACCATAAATAAAGGACTTAATGTAGACTCTGGCTTTTTGACACACTACCAAAACTTAATGTCTTATTTAGTTATTTTTCAATACTCCCACTTCACGTTTTTGATCAATATATATATATATATATATATATATATATATATATATATATATATATATATAAGCAGTTGTATATTTGCATGTCCTGCTCCACTGTTTATTTGTTTTGTTTTCTTTAAAACTAGCTCATTGACTCTCCTCTGTAGATTAACTTGTTCTGGCTATTTTCAACCAATCTGCACATTTCACTCTTAGGCACATCTTCTGCTTTTTATGATAACCCACTCACCCCCTCCTCTTCTCTAACAGCATCTGTTGTTTAAGTGTCAAACTCTCTATCAGATTGTTCAGTATTGCTTCAGACCTAAGGAAGAAAGGAAAACTCTCAAAAGCCTGTCTTTTAAGTATTTTGTTAGTCCAATAAAAAAAGGTATATAATAAAACTCTGCTGTCTTGTCTACTGGATTAACATTACTAAGCCAGCCTACACACCAGGACTACATATACATAGTATAGAAACCCATAGCACAATGATGTCACGTACAGGAAATTCAAAATTAATTGTTTAACCTTTGAATGCTGCTAATGTGAATGAGGATTCCCCATTAAGGATGACTAATGTTTGTGAGTAGAAGGGCACATTCAGTACATGTATATTCAGTTCAGGTATAAATAGGGTATGTGACCATATGTTCTTGAGATGCCCTTGAGGAAGGCACTAGCTAAAATATTGGGGTATTTTGGTCTCCAGCTCTGGGTCAGTACTCTTGATACTCCACTATTAAGTAAATGCCTTTGCACTTTTTTATACTTACAGTGTATGTATTTATAATGTTATGCACGTTACACTTTTGTACTCTTCTCTTATTTGGATATTATATATATATATATACACTTTTAATTTTATTAAAATCTGTTTTTTTTGTTATGTTGTTGTTATGGGTTTTTATATTTGTTAATTCTAGTTGGGTGGATTGCCATGTTTCCTTATCTTTGGGTATACTTTTACTTTGGAACTTGTAGATGAGTGCAGCTTGTAGCAATTGCTTTAATTAGCTTCTGTAGTCTGTGGCATTGGTTTCTTTCTTTTTTTTCTCTATTTGTATGTTTGCCGGGTTTATACATGATACCTGGTTGCCCTGGCATTGAGAAAGGGCAATCTGCTCGAGATGTTTGTATGTTCTGGTGTTCCTATAATAAATTTTGGTTGCTCAAGTGCATTCTGCATACCCTAGGTGTCTTCAGACATACCTATTTGTATTTGTAATGTAGACATCTGTCTTTCTTCTCATCAATGAAACTATCAGTGGAAGCCTGTATAAGGTTTGGGTTTATGTTATTACAGATTCAGTCAGTGCATTTCATTGGTAAGCATATTCCAGTGCTTCCAGTTTGTCATTAGAGGTTGGTAATCAGCATTAAAATGTTTAATATTACACAATATTACATTTTTAACCAACAGCTCCTTTTTATTATTTAGTGTGTTTATTAAGTAAACCCCAAGGTAAAATTGTTTCCATGAGAAATCCTCTTTTGAATTGTCTAACATTCTTTAATTATTTAGAATTTTAGTCTTTGCAGTCATGTAAGGAATACTAAAATATTCTTGCAAGAAAAATAAAATAAAATGCAAATTATTACACAGAATACTTTAATTTGAAGTTAGAAGCAAATTCTCTAATTTAAAAAACAATGTTGCTCACACATTGCATTTTGATAACATAGCATACAATAAGTATTTACTAAGCAATTACATCTGTGCTGTAAACAAAATATCCTATATAACATAAAGTGATAGGTTCCATTATTGTTTGTCAGAATTGCTGCTCCTGGGATGTTCCCTGGGTTCACTGTTGGTAATTTCAATTTGCCTGCCTTAATAGATGTGGGGTACATTTTAATAATGTGGTGTACGGGCAATTTAAAGGCCACGGTGTGTTTGCCTTTCTTGGGTGTTAAATATTGTATATTTGTTTACAAGTTATATTAATATGTTATGTATTACAGTTGTTTAAATCCTTTAAATAAATACCACAATCTCCAAATATTTGTTTCTGTGATTTTATTTTCATTAGTTTCCTTTTCATAACTTGTCTTGGATTAAAGAAAGAGGTAGAAGTAAATTAATTCAGACAGTATTTGAAGACAATAATGAAGAGATAGAGACCACAATATTATATGCTGGTTCTTCAGGTTTGTGTCTGAATTTTTAGTTCATAGCAGCAGTATGTAGGGAGTCAATGTAGGAAATGACAGGGCAGGACATAATGAAACATGAAGTGGTGTTCATAATGAGTCGCATAGTTGGTAATGAGGCAGACCAATTCATGGTTTAGGGAATAGCAGGAAGATCACAGCTAACCCTTGAGGTATCTACACACAGTGCTAGCAGAGATTTACTGACTGGTTCAAGAGAAAATAATAAGAAAAGAGCTGTCCTATTTATAATGTTAAGGAATCGCTTTCCCACCGATACAAATGGAACATAATGTTTGCTGTAAGAGAGGTTGATTTAGTGTAGGTGAAATGTGTGGGAAGATGCACTGAGACAACTGACCTTTAACCATTGCAATTAGCAATTTAAATTTCCTTCCAGTTTTTCTTATCAATAGGTATAGAAAGGAAATGAGGTGTTCCATAACATCTACAATCTCATTAGCGTAATGCTCTTGAAAAACAAAACAATAAAACGCTGTAGTAAGATTATTTTACATTCAAATTCAATAAATATTTTGGGCTAGAGGGAAGCAATATATATTTTTACCAGATTTGGAAATCAAAGTGATACTAGCTAATAGCAAGTTATCTGGAAATCGATTTCCTTCTAGCACTGAATTAAAAACTTAACTAAGAAGATCAAATCATCCATATAACCTTCCAGGCCAGGAGATACTAATTTTTAATGCTAGTAATATAATATTTTGTGATTGGTGCTCAAAGAGTTTTCATCTGATCTTGTGTCAATTTAGGAAGCTAAAGGGGAGAGAGAAATTGTGAAATAAAATCAGATATTTATTATTTCGAAACGAGTGCAAGGAAGTATGGTTGTATAGTGCAATCAAATATTTTATAATAGTATCTATGATTTAATTAGATAATCTAACAGCTTGACCCAGGGAATTTTTCTATTTCAAGAATAAAATCGGTTTATAATAGGGTTGGTTTTGAAACTGCCAAGTCAATGAATTGACCATTATGCATGAGTAGAGTTGAGCGGACACCTGGATGTTCGTGTCCGGCGGGTTCGGCCAAACTTTGAAAAAAAGTCCGGGTTTGGGCTCGAACTTGACCCCGAACTTTACCCTAAACCCGAACCCCATTGAAGTCATTCATGACCCGAACTTTTGGGCACAAAAATGGCTCTAAAAAACTCCTGGAAAGGGCTCGAGGGCTGCAAAAGGAAGTAAAATGGGGGTAAGAGTGGGACAAGTGCCCTGCAAACAAATGTGGATAGGGAAATCACTTAAAAATAACATAAAATAAGCAGCTGCTTAGTAGATAACTCCCTAATTCACACGGTATTAGGGAGCTATCTACCAAAAGGCTGAAAGACCTAAATTGGTATTTCAGCCACATTTACTAATACTAAGTAAAGATTACTTAGTATTAGTAAATTCTGCCCCTACTTGCTATACCGCGAGTAGGGGCATGTCTAGTAAACAGTGAGCAGCCAGTGGCCCTACTGCCCTACCACTGTGTGATGGGTAGTGGCCCTAAATAAGAATGTGGAGGAGGGAAACTTCTTTATTCCCCCCCGGCCCACACCCCTGAGTGGTGGGTGGGGGCCCAAAATAAGAATAAGAGGGGGGGACCTAATGTCCTCCCCCGCACCCGCCCCCACCGTGCAGCTGGTGGGGGCCCTAAATAACAATAAGGGGGGGGACCTAATGTCCTCCCCCTGGCCCCCACCCCTGAGCGGTGGGTGGGGGCCATAAATAAAATTTGTGGGGGGGGGGACCTAATGTCCTCCCTCCTGGCCCCCACCCCTGGGCGGCGGGTGGGGGCCCTAAATAAAAATGTACCCCCTCAGGTGACATGGGGTCCTCGAACCCCTAGTCTCCCCTCTCCCCCCCAAAAAATGACCCCTACCTACCCCCTCATCCTAAAAATAATAAGGGGTGACCCTTGACTAAATACCTGTAAAAAAAAAATAGACTTACCATTTGCTTTTGTTTTTTTCCTTTTCAGACAATACCAGCCTAAAAAAAAGTTATAGTGCTTCTTTGTATAAGGCTTTGGTATAATTGTCATCATGAATATTATATCTGTTCCCCTCTCTTCTTTCCTCCTTCCCACCCCTCCTGTTTCTTATTCATTCTATATAACATATTTCTAGTCAACATACAGGTATAGCCCTCAATCATTTATCATTATTACAATATTACAGTATATATACGGCTATTGCTATTTACTTAATTGACAGTTTAGATAGCGAGAGGGAAGGGGAGAAAAAAAATATATATATAAATTCATGAGACAAAGAAAGATAACATAAACACAAAAAAAACGTCCATAACTATACACATTCGAATCGACATACATTAAACAGTTAAGTACAGTAAGCAGTTTTCCCCCTCTGCATTCTATCCTTTTCTCTTCCTTTTGATTTTTTTCATTATTACTTTCTTCTCTTTTTCTCATTTCTTTTTTCTTTCCCTTTTCCCTTCCTTTCTTTCTGTCTTTATATTCCATTTCTATCCATCAGTCGCGGGGAAATATATCATTGAATCTATATTTATACCTGTTTTTTCAATTTCATTTGGGTGTGTTCCAAATAGTAATTCCTTTTCTATTTGTTCTAATATTTCTAATCAGTTCAACCATGTTTTAATCTCTCGATGATAATTTCTGATTTTATTGACCCCCATTTCCATTTGGATCTGGAATTTGATCTGCTGGATAAGATGTAACATGGAGAAAACCTGTGTTTTCTTCCAGTTTATAGCTATTATAATTTTAACAGCTACAAGGCAATGTGTAATCAGCACTTGTTCCAACTTTTTCCTATTAAGCCAGTTTAAGTGAAGCAACATGGCTTCAGGTCTAAATTCTATTTTAATATTACCCATTCTCATTAGTATAGATAAAACCATATGCCACAAAGGTACAACACTTTCGCATTTCCACCATATGTGTAAATAATCTCCCCTGCTCTCTCCGCATCTCCAACATTTATCATCATTGTGAGGTGAAATTCTTGTTAATTTGGATGGAACCATATACCATTTATTAATTACTTTATACTGTGTTTCAATTAGGGAAAGGCAATGAACGTACTTATTTGTCTTAACCAATGCGGCAAACCATTCCTCCTTATCTATAGTTATATCTAAAACTTTTTCCCAGGTCTTAATAGTGGAGGGATAGTCTTCTGAATTTTTAGAGTCTAATAATTTCACACATTTAGAAAACATTTTTTTGTTTTCATTACTATTGAATATTAATTTTACGGAATTATATATGACTCCTCTATTAAGAATTATTTTTTTCGCTAGATAACTTTGTACTCTTAAATAGAAGAAGAGCTCCCGATTAGGCAGATGAAATTCCCTCGATAACAAGTTGAAGGTTTTCATCATATTGTTATTCATAAATAGGTCTCCTATGTATTTAATATTTGCTTCCTTCCAGTTTTTTAGAGAGATATTTGGGATATCTGATTCCAAGGTTTCTATGCTTTGAAAGTCCAAAATCCTGTCATTAAGATCTAATTTCTTTTTTAATTTTCCTCATATAGGTAAGACGAAACAAACTAAACTGAATAATCCAGATCTTTGCTGTTCCATATTACTCTAGATAATTCTTTGATTTTACACATATCTGATTCTAACCAATACCATCCCTCTGTGTCATATTTGTTCTTTTTTAACATAGCAACATGGGATATAATTCCAGCTTCATAGTATTTTTCTATATTCTGGTAACCTAGACTTCCTGATTTTATATTACTATTCATTGTACTAGCTTTGATCCTAGGCTTTTTACCTCTCCATACAAAGTTAGAGAGAGAAGATTTAAGCATTTTTATCCATGAAATAGGGATTGCCAATGGTAACATCCTGAATAGGTATGTCCATTTAGGAAGTATGTAAGATTTTAAGGTATTAATTCTGCCCCACCAAGATATTTCCAGTTGATGCCAATCTTTTAAGTTTTTATTAGTGGATTTCAATAGATGTATAAAGTTAATCTTCATTATTCTTTCAAAATGTTTGCAAATTTTGATCCCCAAATACACAAATTCTTCCAGATGGAGAAAATTATAATCTTTTTGAAACGTTTCAATTTCCTTCGGATTCATGTTATTGTACAGGGCTACGGATTTAGACATATTCAGTTTATAATTAGAAACCCTACTGTAATGTTCAATCTCTGTAATTACTCGTGGGAGAGAATTTTTTGGGCTAGTAATATATAAAAGAATATCGTCTGCATATAAGGAAATTTTTAGTTCTCCATGGGAGGTGGAATATCCCCTTATTAAATTATTTTCAGACTTACCCTTTGATGTCTTGTTTCTTCTAAAAACGTTTTTTTCAGCCCCAAAAAAGGCCAAATAAAAATCCATAATAACCGACGCACAGCGTGGGAAACTTCCAAAGAACTTTCCTACGCTGTGTAAAATGACACAGAGCACTCTGATTGGTGGATTAAGTAACCAATCAGAGTGTTATGAGTCAAATTACACAGCGTGGGAAAATTCAAAAGAACTTTCCCACGCTGTGTAAAATGACACAAAGCACTCTGATTGGTGGATTTCAAGCCAACCAATCAGAGTGCTGTGACAGGTAAATGTAGAGACTTACCCATCAGTCTCTTCATTTACCTGTCAGAGCACTCTGATTTACAAACATTGTCAGTAAAAAGTGCATAATTTGTATGCATTTAAGATGTCATCAGTAAATTTTAAATATATAGATGTGTTAAAGTTTTCATACAAACACTGGGGCACCCATAGCAAAAAATTGTGAAGAGCTAGTACCTCCACCATCTTGTGAGTATTCTCTAGCCCCAGGGTCGGTAACCTTTGGCACTCCAGATGATGTGGACTATATCTCCCATAATACTCTTATAGCCATAATACTGACAAAATATTATGGAAGGTGTAGTCCAAACCATCTTAAGTGCGGAAGGTTTCTTACCCCTGCTCTAGTCCATTGTGAGTTTAAATTCAGAACCTCTGAAGCTTCTGTGTAATTTTTCTTACGTGTTGAAATCTTTCATATCTGAAGAATAGTTATTTCCAAGTTGTGGGATCAGTGAAGATGGAGTTCACAGATTACATGTATTTTGAACACATACTATTGAAATTAAAAAACAAACACAGCATGAAATACACTCCAAGTAAGGGAATAAGTGTACTCCACTAATGGTTAATATACTATCTCCAAAGTCGCATATCGCGTCACCATATGCCCCATTATACATGTTTTGAACTGCCTGTTGTACTATAGTAACCACAACTGCCTTTGAATTCTAGTGGACTTTATTACCTTTAGTTAGATTTACTCACCTGAACTCTTCGGTTTCGCAATATCAATCTGCATATATATATTCTGTGTAACTATAAATTACTGTTGTCTGCGTTACTGCGTGTATATATGTGTGTTGTATATATGTACATTTTGCATCTTTGCCCCAACCCTTCTTCCTTTCTGTACCCCCATTATCAGTTATTTGAAATTTTCAATAAAAAACAAACATTGAAAAAAAAAAAAACACAGTAGAATTATGAAAATCATCACCATATGAAAACTTCAAATCTATAATTTAATTTACATCAACAAAACAGCTCACGTAAAGCACAGAGCAGTATATTGCTCTCAATTATTTTTAAAGATGTGTTTCATTTTGCATGTAGAGAGACGTAATATTTTTTTACAGAGTACATAAACCAACAGGAAAAAATGATTTTTAAAATTGACAAGTTATTATACTATTGTGATCCAATATTGTATAGACCACATATACATTGACTAAGCTGCCAGATGTTTTCATACTCTAATGATACCTATCTAGTTAGCCTAATTCAAAGAATATTGGTCATGATAGCTACTACTAGCACAAGTAGCTGTGAATTTTGTGTTCCAGTTTAACCACTTGTTTACATGTAAATGGCTTTCATTTTCTACCTCATACTGATTTAACATTATTTCCATAATGAAGGTATCTCCAAAAATTAGTAATGCTGAATGATTACTCATATTGTACCTATTCTGTCTCATGCTAACTTTGGCCTTGATTTCCTATTTTTCGATAAGCTTTTGAAATTATTTAATATTTTTGTATGAAGTTTTAAATTGATTTTTCAAAATAAAATATGAAAAATATATCCTAGATGAAAAAAATATATCAGTATATAAAACATATGAAAATATTTTAGTATTTCCATAACATGAAACCATTTGAAAAGTTTATCCAAAAATATTAAATCAAGGCTTTACTTAACATACTTTTTATATATTATACAAATGCTGTACTTCAAACAGCTACAATGAAATACTTTTTTAATCAGTCAATTCATTTTAAATGCAGTATTTTTTATCAAAATTTGTAACACATTTTTTATGGGAAATATATAAAAGATTGTCAAGCCTGTCCTCTAAGCTGAATTGATATTTAGGAAACAAAAAAATAAAAGAAAATCAATATAAACCATGTCTAAAATAAAACGTTAATGAGCACCTCTAAACCAGGGTGTCCACTCATGTCCTCAGCTTGCACTAATTGGCAACATTTATAAGGAAACGCTTGGTTGAGCACTGTTGTATAGTCAGTAAAGAATGGAATATCTCAACTTTCAAAATCAAGAAAATCCTCAACATCTAGCCAATTACTAATGCCAGTGGCAGGGCTGTAAACCTTTGCCCAAATGTAATAGCCTTAAGAAGATCAATGTATAACTGACAACCACTGTGACATTTATGGAGAAAGATAGGGAATAGGGGAGTTAACAAGAATGGAGGGCTATATTTTATCTCTTTGATATTTTTTGAATGTTTGTACATTAGCAATTGCATTTAAATTGGGATACATAAGATCTGTAAGGATTTTTAAGGATTCTAACAGGGTTATTCACTAAAGTGAGAATTCAAGGTGAATTCAAAGTGAATCTCAAATTTAATGTTAACATAACGGAGATGAAAAATTCATTCTCAGCTATGCTTGCAGTTCTGGCCTTAAATTTGAACTTAATTTTAGTAATCAACCCTATATGATTTTCTCATGATTTTCTCATGTTAATTTTTGCATATACTGTCTACTAAACAAAATAAACAGTTAACTGCATTAACATTGAGGCTTAGGTTCGTGTATTCTGTGACTTTGAAGGTAGAGCAGAAGTAGACAGAATCTGTCATTCACGGAGGGCATTTTTACCATCCTCTGGTGTAGAAATCATGGTCAACACACCAGTTTTACAGATCAACAGTTTGGTGGGGTATCACCATTGGTTGGTCATGTTTTGTTTTTGTAGTACACTGGTAACTGAAGAGTTTAGTATCTCCATCTTCAGACTTTGGGGTCAGGTGGATATTAATTATGTTAGACATCACCTATGTCCTGAGGAGGTCTTGGGTTTGCTGTCCTCCAGGAACAGTTCTCACTGCCGAAAAGGAGATTGGTCACATATCTAAGAAGTAAAAACATACTACACATGCAGAAGCTATCCTAGGTAGACATTTCCCAAATAAAACCATTTCATGAGCTATGTGAAAAGGGATAAATCACTGTAGAGTTAGCAAATGAGACAATATGAAAAAGAGCTGTCAGCAAAGTGTATCTCACAGAACACCCAACAATAAAGTGAACAAAATAATAGACGTGAAGTATACTGAATAAAGAAAAGCTCTTAATACATATAAACACACAGGAAGGTGATACCTTTGTGTGACGGACCGCCTGGCACCCCGACCAGGTGCCTCCGCCAATCGATGCTTCCTAGTACTCACTGAGGACTCCCCAAGACAGCATAAGCACTGTAGACCCCACAAACCTCCGCAGCTTGGTTGGGGTCTCGCCATCCTCTCCCAACCCTGGACCCAAGAACAGGATCCAACTTCCAGTGGGTGAATCTCTCCTCCAAGAGAGTATAGCAGGTCTGGCTGTGTAGCTCTTAAAAGAGCTAGTGATTATAGCCAGTATAGTAATCCAAAGAGCAATCCCAGGAGCAGGGATTATAGCTGGTATAGCTGGTATAGCAGTTCCCTACAACAAGAGATGAGACTCAGTGTTGAGGGTATAAGACTGTTTAATGGTAGCCACACTGGCCTTTTATGCAAGTCCCCATGCAAGGGTGACACCCACATGGACCTTGTTGCAGACAGGGACACAAACTAACAAACATACAATACAATAAGCCTTCCCCTTTACTTAGGCGATAATTGAGTCAAGCACTATACTAAACTCAATTATCTCCAAACACAAAAAACACACATTTCTAAAAAGTCCCAAAAGTACCCCAACACACATAATATCCCCACGAATAGCCCTGATCTGGGTGACCAACATATCCAAAAATCACCCAGATCAGTTATGGGGTTCAGAAATTTTATGGAAGTTATATTTTTACCGACCGCAGGCATGGTCCCATTGTCGAAAATAGTTCCATAGAATCCCGGCTAAGTGCCGCTGGAGGACCATCCGGGAACTGCGAGGTTTTCATGCCGAAAATAGTTCCAGGGCATTCGTGACTAAATCCCCCTGAAGTCTACAAGATGGCTGCCACCACATAGTCGAAAGGCACTTCGAATGGCTTTGGGAGTTCGAAGTGCCACTTTGAAAGTTCGAATGGTTCCTGTTATAAGTCCCAACAGGCAGAAATAGTGATTTAAACCAAGTTTTATCACAGGGGCCATAGTCACAGGGTAAGAGGCTGGCAAGTATGCCCCTCCAAGAACCCGTGACGAGGTCCAATTCGTCACCCTATGTAATAAAAATAGTCAATACCGCCTGATAAACAGAAGAAACACAAAACATTTTAAAACCTGGGGTAACAGATCTAAAAGAGAGAACAAAATTGCATATGGTGTAACACAATCAATAAAATAACAGGGCAAGGGAGGAGGGGAGCAAGAGCACTCACAAGATGGTAGTATTTTCAGACTTGTCTCCCCAGCCAGTGTAAAATCCACAAGAATATGTCTTAACTTTTCAGGTAACTAACAGTATACAGAAACAGAGAACAAAATAGTGCAATAAAGTAAGAAACAGAATAAGTAGCTGAAATATAAAATAAAAAACATAATAAAAACAAATACAAAATTGAAAGGTAATGTCTACCCTACTTAACGAGTGTGAATTAATTAGTTCTGGTGGCGAAAGGGTTAACATTCACTGTTTGTCAGCACTAGGCTTGAAACAATGATAAAAAAAAACCTTAGCACCACCTACACTTAATTCTAATAATATAAATATTACTATTTTATCATTGCCACCAGACAGTTTATAAATAAATAAAAACTCACCAAACACAATTTAGCACAATATCTATGCATTTGCAATACAAAAATTAATTGGTCTTTTTAGGCTTTACCAGACAAAGGCAGAACTTAATTAAGGAATATTTACTATGAACAAAAATAGTCACAATGCATAAAAAATAGATGCCACACAAATTATTTATACCAACAAAAGATAACAGGTACAAAAAAAGAGAGAAATTAACAGAAGTCCTAAATTTCTTCCTTAGGGGTCTGTAACGAAAATATACCCCAACACGCAGGATTCAGCTAAACAGAAGAAAACACAGAGGGGAGATACATCTACCGGACCTTAGAGTGGCCGGACTCGACGTATATAGGAGAAGTACAGAGTCAGGAACGATCCGAGGTCAGGGGCACAAAGAGACAGCGTAAACTAGGACTAGCCGGGGTCTGGTACACAGTAAACTGCAAGCCAGCAAACAGAACAGATAAGGATAAAGAGATAACGTAGTCAGAAAACAAAGCCAAGGTCAAGTACGAAGGAACACAACTGAATACAACAAGCGCTAAAGGGAACTGAAACAGAAACCACGATAGGGCAAGGAACTAAGGGAAAAAGGTGAGTATATATAACTACACATCTATTTTGATTGTCCCCTGTCATATCCACGCCCCCAAAAGGTAAGTGTATGGGGAGTGTGGCATGACAGGGACCAATGGGAGGCCTTTTCCAATTTAGGCTCCCACTGTCCCTTTAAGAGCATGCCCGAGACCCGCGGCGTGCTCTTAGAGTCAGGCGGGACACGTGACCGCTTCTCACCGTCAGATGAGCCGCGAACAGAGGACCCCGGCTGGCCCCTGGAAAGGGTAAGTACCGCAACAGTATCCCCCCCTGAGGACACGCCCTCCGGGCGGGGAGGGCCAGGCCTGGCAGGAAAACGAGAATGGAAAGAACGCACAAGGCGAGGAGCGTGAACAGCTTCAGCGGAAATCCAACTGCGCTCCTCAGGCCCATAGCCCTTCCAATGCACCAGGTACTGAAGTCGACCTCTAAGGAAACGAGAGTCAAGAACAGCAGAAACTTCAAACTCCTCATGACCCTCCACAGAGACAGGAGGGGGAGGAGGAGTATGCCGGGTATAGCGGTTGCGTACGTAAGGCTTCAACAACGAGGTGTGAAAGACATTAGGAATACAAAGATTCTTAGGAAGACCTAAGGCATACGAAACAGGATTAACCTTATGCAAAATACGATAAGGACCAATAAAGCGGGGAGCCAATTTCATAGAAGGCACCCGGAGGCGAATATTTTGCGTGGAAAGCAAAACCCTGTCCCCCACGACATAAGAAGGAGCCGCCCTGCGATGCTTGTCAGCCTGCACCTTCTGACGAGCAGCAGAACCCACCAAAGAACGCTGAACCTGCTCCCAAGTATTACGCAAACCAGCCAAATGCTCATCCAGAACTGGCATGCCCTGTGAGGGGAAAGCAGCCGGAAGAACAACGGGATGCTGGCCATAGACAACGTAAAAAGGACTTTTGCCGGAAGAATCATGAGTAGCGTTATTCCGAGCAAACTCAGCCCAAGGAAGAAGGTCAGACCAATTGTTCTGATGGTGGGATATGAAACAACGAAGGTACTGCTCCAGAGATTGATTGGCACGTTCAGCAGCTCGATTAGACTGGGGGTGGTATGCAGAAGAAAAAGAGAGAGTAATACCCATTTCCGAACAAAAGGCTTTCCAGAACCTGGAAATAAATTGGCTACAATAGATACGGGAATGCCATGCAACCGAAACACCTCTCTGGCGAAGATAAGTGCCAGTTCCCTAGACGTGGGCAGCTTGCGAAGAGACACAAAGTGGGCCATCTTGGAAAACCGATCTACTATCATTAGGATAACTGTGTTAACATTTGAAGGGGGTAATTCAACAATAAAATCCATGGACAGGTTAGACCACGGTCTCTCGGGAACGGGTAACGGATGCAACAGCCCACAATGAACTCTACGAGAAGATTTCATACAGGCACAAGTAGTACAAGCACCTATATAGTCGGTGACATCCTTGCGTAAGGAATCCCACCAGAAATACCAAGAAACAGCTGGCACCGTTTTGGAAATACCAGCAGTCTTAGTGTCATGATACAACGACAGAATATCCCGTCTCTCGGGAACATCAACGAATAGTTTATCAGTAGGCTTCTCGCTAGGGGCCACGCTTTGTTTCACTTGTATGGCCTGCAAGAGGGACGAGGAAATAGACAAAATAGTAGTAGCTATTATCCTGTCTGGGGGAATGACGGGAGTAACATCAATCTCCAGTTTGTCGAACTGTCTGGAAAGAGCGTCTGCTTTAGTTTCGCGATCACCTGGCCTATAGGTGATAATATAATTGAAATGAGACAAAAACAGTGACCACCTAGCCTACCTAGAAGACAATCTTTTAGCTTCACTAAGGTAGGATAGGTTCTTGTGAACCGTAAATATGAGGATAGGATCCTTATTTCCTTCTAACAAATGTCTCCATTCTTTAAGTGCTAAAATAATAGCAAGGAGTTCGCGATTACCCACATCATAATTATTTTCTGCTTTGGACATTTGTTTGGAAAAGAAGCCACAAGGATTCAATGGCTTTTCAGGCGACTCTCTTTGGGATAAGACAGCACCTACCCCGATATCGGAAGCATCAACTTCAAGAATATAGGGAAGTGAGGGGCAGGATGCTGTAAAATAGGTGCAGAGGCGCACGTAGTCTTAAGAAATTCAAAAGCCTGAAGTGCCTCGGAAGACCAGACACGAGTATTGCCATCCTTTTTTGTCATACGGGTGATAGGCGTTACAACAGAGGAGAAACCTTTAATAAAACGTCTATAATAATTAGAGAAACCAAGAAAACGCTGAATGGCTTTCAAGCCTTGTGGTAGAGGCCATTCTATGACAGCAGAAAGCTTCTGGGGATCCATACGAAAACCTTTAGCGGAAATCAAATACCCCAAAAACTGGACTTCGGATTGGTCAAATAGACATTTTTCCAGTTTACATTAAAGACCATTAGCAAGAAGGGTCTTCAGAACTGTTGTAACGTGTCTATGATGAGTGTGTAAATCTGTAGAATATATTAATATCTCATCCAAGTACACAATTACAAATGTGTGAATAAAGTATCTTAAGACGTCATTAATACATTCTTGAAATACGGCTGGGGCATTACATAGACCAAAGGGCATAACAGTATACTCGTAATGGCCAGATCTAGTGTTGAATGCCATCTTCCATTCGTGGTCTTTCTTAATACATATTAAATTGTATGCACCTCTAAGATCCAATTTAGTGAATACAGTAGCATGTTTGAGCCTGTCGAATAATTCCGTGATTAAAGGTATAGGGTATGCATTTTTGATAGTGATTTTATTTAGACCTCTATAATCGATACACGGTCTTAAATCACCTTCTTTCTTTGATACAAAGAAGAACCCCGCTCCAGCCGGAGAAGAGGATCTCCTAATAAACCCCTTTTCTAGTGATTCCTTAATATACTCCTCCATGACACGGTTTTCCTGAACAGATAAAGGGTACACCCTGCCCTTTGGAGGTATAGTGCCAGGCAATAAATCGATAGCACAATCGTAGGGTCTGTGCGGCGGTAATTTGTCAGCCTCCCTTTTATCGAAGACAGACTTGAGAAATAAGTACTGAGGGGGTATAACCGTAGACAAAGGAGGAGTAGTAGGAACATTAATAGACTTCAATAGTACAAGACTCGTGGCAGGCTTCACTCCATGATTTTATTTGCCCTGACTCCCAGTCGGAAATGGGATTGTGAGTACGTAACCATGGGTACCCTAACACGAGGTGTGAAGAGGGAGAGAAGATGACCTGGAACCGAATGGTTTCAAAATGTAAAACCCCTGTATACATGTGTAAGAGTACAGTTTCATGAGTTACAACTGGAGAACTTAATGGTCTACCATCTATGGCCTTAACGGCCAAGGGTATCTCCTTCTTTCTGATGGGAATGTTGTTTTTCTTAACAAAACCAGAATCTATGAAATTTTCAGCTGCCCCGGAGTCAACCAGAGCGTATATGTGCTCAGCTATACAACTCTCTCCCATATGTAAAGAAACAGAGAGAAGCAAACGGTTAGGAGGCAATTTAGGAGACTTAGATATCACACCCAAGGCCAGTCCCCTATAAGGTCTTAGGTGCGAGAGTTTTCTGGAAGCAAAGGACATTCCTTTACCATATGGTCTCTCCTACCACAGTATAGGCAGAGTCCGTCCCTTCTCCTATGCAATTTTCAGTATCAGAGAGTTTGGCAACCCCTAATTGCATGGGTTCTTCCTCAGATACTTTAACACTCTCAGGTTTATCAACTCTGGGGTTAATAGGTGTAACCAAACGTCTATTCCTGTTCTTAGTATAGAGCCTGTCACAAATCCTATTATCTATATCAATGAGGTAATCAATAAGGTCCTCTAATGCAATAGGATGCTACCTCATCCAATATAGCTGCTACCTCATCCAATATAGTGTCAGATTTATCGGTAAGTTGGTGCATAAGGAACTCCACCTTAGACCTTTCTGTGGGAAAGGAACGTGGATACATCTCAAAGTGGAATTCTATTTGATTAATGAAACCTCTGCATGTCTTAGAGCCCCCTCCATACCTAGGAGGAGGAGGTGTTAAATGGGCTGAAGTATTAGGCAAAGTAGATACTTCAGGAAGAAGAGGTGTAGGAGGGTTAGGCGTGGTTGTTGGAATAGTTCTAGATAAGAGCGTCTGGAGAGCCTGGGCTATCTGATCCATACGGTGATCCTGCTCTACAAATCTAGCCTCATAGCACGCCATCTGTTGAGCTAAATCTGCGGGGTCCATAGCCCTATCGTAATGTAACGAAAATATACGCCAACACGCAGGATTCAGCTAAACAGAAGACAACACAGAGGGGAGATACGTCTACCGGACCTTAGAGTGGCCGGACTCGACGTATATAGGAGAAGTACAGAGTCAGGAACGACATAAATGTTACAATATTTCACAACACATTTCACCAATAAAGGCTTTTTCAAGTGTAAACAGATTGGTCTGGCACATATGGGTATATATACATGTATAGCTTGGAGGAAAGACGAGACAGGGAGGATATGATAGAAACATTTAAATATATAAAGGGAATCAACACAGAAAGGAGGAGATTATATTTAAAAGAAAAAAAAACTACCACAACAAGATAACATATACTTAAATTAGCGGGGCAAAGGTTTAAAAATAATATTAGGAAGTACTACTTTACTGAGAGGGTAGTGGGTGCATTAAATAGCCTTCCAGCTGAAGTGGTAGAGGTTAACCTGGTGAAGGAGTTTAAGCATGTGTGGGATAGGCATAAGGCTATCCTAGATATAAGGTAAGGCCAGGGACTAATTAATGTATTTAGAAAATTGGGCAGGCTAGATCGACCGATTGGTTCTTATATGCCGTCACATTATATGTTTCTATGTTTCTATGGCAATTAAAAATGTCTATTTTGACCTCTTGAGGTCACATGTTATGTACAATATTTGATTATGAAAAAACATTCTTAATATAATTAGTAGTGGATATATTTGATTTGTTAATAGGATAATGGAACAGTATCAGTACCAGTAGAGGACCTAGTTTTGTGTGAATTAAAATAGTATACAGTTTGTTTTGGAGGTCAGAAAATCCTTCCACAGGAAGTGGTGAATTGGCCATTTTGGATATGGGTAATAGACATTTGGGGGTTATTATAGCTGTAAAACTGCTAGTTTTGGTAAGCTAGCAATAAGAGGTAGTAAAGGGTCAGGGGATGTTTTTTATAATAAATATGCTCATATCTGAGCAGTGCTTAACTTAATATATCAGGCAGTACAGGAAGTGAGCCACAGCCATTTTGGATGTGAGCAATACTAGGGAGTTTAGGCTGAAACTAAGGGAAAACAAATAATAGAGCCAAAATACATATTGCACTTACATAAATCTGCTTCTAAATATATAATAATAGATAGATAGGAGGGAGAGAGGGCATAAAATACACTTGGGAATGAAATATATAATGGTGTCAAATTCCTTTACCAGGAGTGAAAATGTATATAGTGATTCCACATTACTGGTGTTATAAATACATATTGTATGGTTAGAAAGTATGGATAGTTGTATAAGAGGGAAAATATGACTAAGACATTGTACTAGTATTAGTAACATTGAATAAAATATTATTTTCATATGTGTAATATAAATATATAATTTATACGTGTCTAAATGAAAATGTATGCTTTACAAATGGATAAATACATAAAGTGAGGATACATATATAATATATAATACATTGTTAAAAAATATTTAAATCAAGTAATTAGGGATGTAAAAATGAAATATACAAGTCTAAGTGGAATATTTTTGTTTGGCACTAAGTAAAAGTAATTATAGGAAGTTATGCAAGTCAAATTCTGCATGCAGACAGTGGGGTTCAAACGTTTGGAGGTGATATACCCAGCTCATCTCCATTTTTCCTAATGAAGTTTTCATGTTTCCACCTCTCCATGGGAGTTTGCATTTTTGAATCCCAATTGCTTTTAAAAGTTTGTGATCATTATTGTGCATACTAAAATGGTTAGACACACTGTGTTTTTTAAAACCTTTATTCATTTTTCTGCAGTGTTCTAGTTTTTTGAAATCTAGTTGTCATGTCGATATACTGGAGTCCACAAGGGCATTCCTGTAAGTATACAACATTTTTTGTGTTACAATTGCTTTTAAAAGTTTGTGATCATTATTGTGCATACTAAAATGGTTAGACACACTGTGTTTTTTAAAACCTTTATTAATTTTTCTGCAGTGTTCTAGTTTTTTGAAATCTAGTTGTCATGTCAATATACTGGAGTCCACAAGGGCATTCCTGTAAGTATACAACATTTTTTGTGTTACATGTGATTAGGTCTTTTATTTTATAGTTTTTTTTTCGTTTGATTCGATTTAAATTCAATAGTTTTGTTTGTTTTGAAGTTGTATGCTATGCATCTATTACATTTATAAAAAGCGGTAAAATTGCCTAAGGTGCTATTTGCAGTTTTACTTGTGTTAGTATAATTTATTGTGAGGTAATTATTCAGGTTTGGTGCTCCTCTAAAAATTATTTTAGGAGTATTAGGGATACAATCCTTAAGTGCATCATCTTGTTGTAAGATTTGCCAGTTTATTTTTATAATATTTTAGTTTCTTTGTTTTTATTGTTAAAATCCAATATTAAAGAAAGTTGTTTCTGATTTTATATTGTAAAAGGTTAGAACTCCCTTGGTGTTGTACTTCTGCAATTGTTTGATCTTGATTGGACTCAGGATAGTTTTTATCTAGAAACTGTTTTTTTTTTTAAATCTGAGATTGTTTATTAAAATCTTCTAGTATAGTACAATTCCTCCTGATTCTTAGTAAATGGCTCTTGGGGATACTATTTAGCCAGTGGCTGTAGTGACAGCTACCCTGATCAACAATAGAATTTGAATGAACTTTTTTGAAAAAAAGTTTGTGTTGTCCTTAATAAAAATGTGAAAATCTAAAATGTTTATTTCATGTTAATTTTGTTCTATAGTAAGAATGACGCCCTTGATGTTAGTATTAAGATGTGTTCAAAAAGAACTGAGAGTATCTTTAGTGCCGTTCCAGATACACAATAGGTCATCTATATAGCAGTAATATAGAACTAGGTTCGAACTCCAAGCATGCTGACCCCATATGGCAGTGGACTCCCATTCTGCCATTAAGAGATTAGCAAAGCTTGGAGCAAATCTAGTCCCCATGACCGTACCATTTTTAAAAAGATATATAAAAAGAATCCAAAGATCAAACATAACTGTTCTTTAAAATTAGAGTAATACCTTCTACAATAAAATCAATTTAATCATGAGAAAATGTATTATCTTGATGAAGTATGTTGTACACAACTTTGCACTCCTCTTCGTGGGGAATAATTGTATATAGTGATTGCACATAACATGTCACCAGTATGTAATTTGGTTCCCAAGCTATGGTGCTATGGATAAGGAACATAGAGTATTTTAAATAAGATTTAGTATTTCTTACAGAGGGCTGCAAGAGAATATCTAGGAATTCTGAAACATTACAGTATTGAACCAATACCTGACACAATGGGTTGTCCCGGAGGGTTTTGCTTGTTCTTGTGAATCTTTGGGAGGAAATATATTACCGTTATTTTTGGGTAAAGTAAATGTATGTAATGTAATGCTTGTTTGTTAAGGATATTCTTTGATTTTGCTTTTTCCAAATAAGTCATTAATGCTTGACTGGTAGATGTAGTTGGGTCATGATTTAATTTTTCACAAGTGTTGCTGTCACTTAACTGCTTTAAGGCCTCTGTGCTATACATTTCTTTTGGGAGAATAACTAGACCACCACCCTTATCTGCAGCTTTAATGATGATGTCATCATCCTTGTGAAGATATTTGAGAGTCAGTCTTTTTTATGTTTAAGTTATGGTGATCATATTTTTATAGTTTCATTTTTTCTACATACTTAGTTACTAGTTTTTTCAAAGACCTTTCAAAGGTCCCAATTTAAAACTTGACGGGTAAAATTTAGATGTTTCTTTTAGATTACTTGTTATAATTGTTTTGTGTGATTCTCTACAGGTAGTAGTTGTGGTGTCTGTGTCATTAAGCGGTACTTAGTTATTGATTACAGAATCAGGGTTTTATATTGAGAAGAATCTTTTTAATGTGGCTTCCCTAACACATTTGTTTATGTCCAAGAAAGCCTGGAAAGGTTTAAAAGAGTGAGTGGGTGCAAATTTTATTTCCTTTACTCAATACAGATATTTGGGTGACTGTTAGGATTTTGTGGGAAAGATTGAATATGACCTTTTTTCATTCTGTTTGCTCAGTTATAACCTCTCTGTTCTTTCTCTTTTGTACACTTCTTCCACTTCTCCTTCCCCTATTGCCAAGATTCTTTTCCTGCCTCTTAGTGGATTGAGGTGTTGGCCATATTAGTTGGGGTGTGTTTGAATTTCTAAAAAATGGTCGTTTTGGCCTAGTTCCGTGTCGATGGATAGAAGTTTGTAACTGTTTTGGAGGACAGGATCATTGGGAAATTTCTAAAGGTTATCTATGCTGTACTGTTTCTGGCGATATTTTTGTCTTTATGGTCTTGGAGTTGTATTGTGAGTGGTGACATTGTAATTGGGATGTGAATCAATATAATCGGTGTTAAAATGAGCATAGTTAGAGGGATGGGGATCACATTTGAAGGGGATATGGTGGTGTCTCCTAGTCTGTGGCCTCAAGGAGTGAGAGTGTTTTCCATGATGGTTGTGGTGGGTACCTTGATCGTAGTACCTTGGTTGGTGTGGGATAAGTGGTCTTCAGACGTTGGGGGTACGGAGAACATGGTCTGGGTCTATGTGATAGTATTTGTAGTGGGTTCTGGATTTGTGAGCATTAGCCTGTGTGAGTATTTGGTAGCGTACTATGTTAGTGTTTTCCTCATGTGATATGTATCTGTTGTTGTGTTGATATGACCTTATTTGGTTATTTGCGTAGTCTTGTTTATCTCTGACATATTTTTTGATCTTTGTGTTTTGTGTCTGTTTCAACCTTTTCAATTTTAGCCAGTACGCAGTTTTGTTTATATCCCTGTGTCTCTGCAAATGGCAGTAATTTGTCTTTTATTTTGTTAATATCAATGTCTAGCAATGATACATTTTTACTTTTTTTGATTATTAAAGTCTCCACTAAACCAAAAGTAAAAGTTTCTAATTTGTTATTGCATTCTTACATAAAATCCTTATCTTCCTGGTCGGAAGTAGGTATTTTAAATAATCTGAGTCCCTAGGTGTAATTCTTTCATCTGTATATTTTCTCAGAGTGGCAATCTCCCATTTAGCCTAATTCCTTTAGTTAAAAGTCTTTCTAATCAGATGAATAAATCATATTGATTATCAGTTGTGATTGTATTATGTATTGGACTTTTGGGTTCTGTATTGAATACACCACTGATGTTGATAGTATGTTTTCTATATTAAAAAATAGACATAATTGGTAAGCAGTTGAAAAAATATATCCTGAGGGTAATAGAGAAACACGCAAAAGGAAAACACAAAAATGGATAAGCACTAAGGAAACAACTGACTAGACTTCGACAGCAAACACCGGGCATACGGAATACCCTCAAACCCTAAAAAATAGCATAAAATACAAGAAAACAGGTTACGGAAAAAGGTGTAAAACGATAAAATAATATAATAATAAAAACATATTAAAGTACAAATATTCACAGTCCAAATATCACAATCCCAGCTGTTTCTGGATTATTGGAGAATGTTGGTTCTTGGTTAAGGTGCTTGCAAATATATGTAAGTAGACACATATTGACAATTTGTCCATTTGTAAACCAGAATGTTTTATTTAGACATGTATAAATTATATATTCATATTACACATATGAAAATAATATTTTATTCAATGTTACTAATACTAGTACAATTTCTTAGTCATATTTTCCCTCTTATACACTTACCCATACTTTCTAACCATACAATATGTATTTATAATACCAGTAATGTGGAATCACTATATATATTTTCACTCCTTGTAATTTTTTTTTAACACCATCATATATTTCATTCCCAAGTGTATTTTATGCCCTCTCTCCCTCCTATCTATCTATTAATATACATTTAGAAGCATATTTATGCAAGTGCAATATGTATTTTGGCTCTATTATTTGTTTTCCCTTTGGTTTAGTCTAAACTCACTAGTATTTCTCACATCCAAAATGGCTGTGGCTCACATCCTGAACTGCCTGATATATTAAGTTAAGCACTGCTCAGATATGAGCATATTTATTATAAAAAAAACATCCCCTGACAACTAAGATACTGACCCCTTTCTACTTCATTTTGCTAACTTACCAAAGTAGTAGTTTACAGCTATAATAACCCCCAAATATCTATTACCCATATCCAAAATGGCAGATTCACCACTTCCTGTGGAAGGATTTTCTGACCTCCAAAACAAACTGTTCCATTATCCTATTAACAAATCAAATGTATCCACTACTAATTATATTAAGAATGTTTTTTCATAATCAAATATTGTACATAACATGTGACCTCAAGAGGTAAAAGGTCAAACCATTTTTAATTGCCATCACCCCTATATGAACCCATATGTGCCAGACCAATCTGTTTACACTTGAAAATGCCTTTATTGGTTAAACGTGTTGTGTAATATTGTAACATTTATGTTTTATTTCTTTTAAGGTTTTAATTCACTTTGTTGTGATAGACCATTTATAACACTTTGTATGCAATTTTAAATGTTATTTGTTCCTGGCACACCTAATTTCAGATCTGCACAACTATTTACCAACATATCCCTGGTGGGGATTATATCACTCATGCGCAGATATATGAGGGACTTAACGCTCTATCAAATGTGAGTATAATGCATTTTTGTACTGCATCACATTTTATGTTTACAGTGAGCACTATTGGATATTTTCTTTCTCTTTCATATCCCTACCTTCACATCGAGATATTCACCTCATACGTTATATCCACCAGTACCGCTGCAAGCAATCTTACTTAGAGCTAGTTTAAGCTCCATAACAAGTGGGTGCTATCTAATATTCTACTTTTGTAAGTCCTATTTTCCTGCCAAAACAGTCTGCACTATTATTTGTCACTTTGTGTCTGCTTACATATATTTGCAAGCACCTTAACCAAGAACCCACATTCCCCAAGAATCCAGAAACAGCTGGGATTGTGATATTTGGACTGTAAATATTTGGACTTTTTTATATTTTTTTATTTTTTAAATCATTTTACACCTTTTGGCACAACCTGCTTCTTGTATTTTAATTATATATAATTGTGTATATATTCTCAGGATTCAGTTTTCCAAACCTGGCCCAGAGGTGGAGATAAGGTGTGTCTTTAGAAACTATAAGTTCACACAGTTGACAGTGGCGGATATGATGTGACGCACGCACGTTCGCACTTTCACACGTTCGCACATTCACACGTTCACACGTTCGCATGCAGGAAACAGGTGAAGTCTAACCCGCAATACTGTAGAGACGCCAAAGATCAAAGGAGATGAGACCGTGTGGTGAAAAATGTTGATTGCAGCGGCATATCACACATGCATGAATTCAGCCTCAAAGTCACCAAAGCCAGGGAAGAAGGGAGGAGAGGGAAATGAGAGCAAATATAAAGCCTATCAAGTAAATGTGCTGCAATTTTACAGTTTACCACTTGCAAAGTGTATGCAAATGAGTGAAAGGAGACAAATTATCTTGTGGGTAATGGCAATATAGAATCTGAGGGGAAACTAGAAAATGTATTGCTTTAAGTTGGACTGTGAATTGACCCAGACTTTTCTCACACCGAGAATAGGAAGCAGACCCTTTTTTTCACTAGTTAAGGTGCAAGTTATTAAACGGCGCCCTGAAGGGAAATTTTTTTTAAAAATTAAAAGGAGGGTATTAGAAAAAAGACAAATACAATAAAAAGACAGAAAGATACAAAAGCTGGAATAAATAAAGCAAAGGAATAGAGATTAAGAAAAAAGCAAAAGAATAATGAAGGAATAGGAAAGGTTGAAAGAGACAGTTAAAGGATCATTCACTCTTAAAAAATAAACCAAGGCTATCCATCTCAAGGAGATCTTAAGTAACCAGTGTAATTGCCTAATTTTGTTTTGACGGAAATATATATATATATACATATATATTTCCACTTTCTTTGAGCTGTAGCCTTTGTTGTGAATGGTGTACTTGAATTAAAAGAGAAGAAAGACTAAAAAAAGAAAAGATAAGACAGTAAAGATATGAACTTCAAAATAATAATTTAAAAGATTGAAGAAACATTGGAAAAGAAACCATGAGAGAGAAAAAAGAAAATTTAAAGAGCTAAGAAACCTAAAGTTTAAACTGTTGATATCTAAAATCTAATACCTCTATTAATGACCTAGTTTGGATACCTATATTGTACTGCACAAAAGTTTGAAAATGGACCCTAAACAAAAAGAAAAGGAAAGAGTCTCTGAAAAAGAGAAAACCTCTTTATCTGAAAATGAAAAGAACAGACAAATAAATTCATTCTACTCACCTAAATCTCAGGACGTTTTAAAGGAAGAGCAAAGATAATCCTGAACAACTGAAACTAAAGGAAATGGTGCATAAGGAATTTTACATACATCAATAAATCAATTTTATTTCCCTCCAGTAAGAACTGAATCACAGGGGATCAGGTTATGACAACACTCAAAGATGATCTCTATGACAAAATTACAAAAAAAGATATTAATTTAATGAAAGTAATCTGAGGTCTGAATTAGCCTCTCTAACCGAAAAAGTTAACTCACAAGCAAACTATTTGTCCTCAATTCAAGAAGATAATAAGCATCTGCAAGAGATGTGATAGTGAGATTTACAAACTACTAACTTAAAGCTCTAATAATGCAATTCTCAAGGAAAAAAAAGATCGGAAATTGAAGAATAAAAAAACATCAATATTTTTACTGATATCTCCTATGTCAACTGTCAAGCAAGAGGAACATTTGCAGAATATACAAAGATCCTTAGGAGTGAAGATATTAGATATACATGTCTGTTTCCTACAGCTCTATTGCTTACATATAAAGAGTCATCATATTCCTTTAAAGATTTGAATGGGACCTACAGTAACTCTATAGTTATTCTGAGTTTTAATGCAAGGGAATAAACCAAATAATAGGGGATATGAAATGTGGTTGGAAATCACTAGAATTGGTTTAGACAAAAGTATTTATAATGTGAAAATGTGATTGTTTAAGAAATTGTGATTGAATAATCTAAAATAATCTACATTTTTTTAGGCATATAGGATGAATATGTCACAATTGTATAATTAAAGAATAGTTTAAAACACATAAAATAGCAGAGAGAAACACGTATCACAAAATAAAAATAAAATAAATAAATAAAATATATAAAAATATAAGTCCCATTATGTAAGAAAATCACAAGGAATATAATAAGTGTGGAATATACTTAGCATCACAGATGAGAATGTTTATGAGTTAATTTAAAAGAAAGTTGAATATTTCTAAAATTAGCACAATAGTTTAAAATTTGAATAACTAGTTATATATTACACAAATAATTAATATATTATACAATTTATAACACATAACTGTAGAAAAAAATATTGTAGAGAGAAAAAACAAACAAAAAAAACATACTGGCATTTGCAAAATAGTAAATAAATATATATATATATATATATATATATATATATATATGTATATATATATATATATATATATATATATATATATATATATATATGTATATATATATGACAATATTGGGAATCTTCATTTGTGGATAGTTGATTGTCCACCCTTCCCCCAATCTTCAGAACAAAAAGATAAAAGAAGAATATTTATCATGATTTATAATAGGAATGTGGGTTTTCTCCCCTTTATTGGACCTACTTCCTGCGGCAGCAGCAGGATTAAAAACAGATTTACTATAGTATATTGTTTGTGCTTTGGGTAATGAATGATAAGGTCTCATCGGCGGCCCTTAGGGGTCCTAAAAGTGAGAATGTCTGGGTGATTGAACGTATGAATGATGGTTGGAAGAAGATCTCGGTGAGGAGTGTAGAACAGTGGGAAGTGGTGCTGGCAGTTTCTATGAATGTAAGGGGATTGAACTCTCCTCAAAAACGTGGATATTTATATAATCTCCTAGGGGAAAACAAAAATGATATTGCGCTAATCCAGGAAACTCACTGGAATGTGAGTTTCCAAAAAATTTTGGAGATATTCTAAATATCCACATATTTTTGCTGCAAAAAAGACCAAAACAAAAAAAAGAGTGGTAGCCATAATCTTATCCAAAAAAAATTAAATTTGAACAAATATTTACAGGAAAAGACATTAAAGGTAGATATTTTTAATCTTAATTGCACGGATTAATGATATACTTTATACAATTATTAATGTATATTACATGGTTTAATACAGTATTGGGTGATTATTAATACAATCTAATTGATAATAAAAAATTATATATTGGAAAGAAACTATATGTGACCACCCCCTTGTTTTCCAAACCAACATCAATCCGAGTAGTAACTTTTTGCTTTTTTACTTGTATCTATTCTTTTTGTGCTTGCCATGGAAACAATAATGGCATCTATAAACTTTTTACAACCTTTCCATTCCATATATACGTCACACTTTTTACTTGTGTCCTCATATATCAATCGACTTATGTGGCGATACCCATATTTACATTCTATTTGAAGTATTCCTTTTCCTCGTTCTAAACACAAAAAGAAGCACAATAACTCATCTGTGAGTTATAATTAATGCTTGTTTTGGATATTATACTGGGACACATTAACATATCAAAGGAATCCACTATCTATGAAGAGTTAAAGGTCACATGATCAAAGTCAGTTAATTTAAATTGAAACTAGACTTATAAGGAACTGACGGGCAACATTTCACACCTTGCAGCAGCCTTGGTTGATCAAAAGATCAATTCATGTTGTAAACCTTAACCCTTTTTCACATCTGTCCTCTACCAAGTGGCCAGTTCATGTATGCACCACACAAATTACTTTAAATAGCAATATTCTATAGTGAAACAATGAAATGTGCACTCTTTGCATGGCAATGTTCTATAATCCATGTCCCCTCTGGTTTAAGACTTCCTCAGGGATGTAGAACACTGCTGATGAATAATGTTTATAAAGGGGCACTTGATTACATGAGTAGATTTGTCTGGAGGCTGCATGCGTTACACTGTTCCTCACAACATCATAAATTGACTAATCTTGCTCTTTTTTTAAACCTGAACACATTTCTCCTAGTCATGTTTGCGGACACACTAAGCAGACACCCTAAATAAATGATTATTCATGGTCTAATAGCAGCAAAATTATCTACCACATGACAATGAAAATAGGTATATAAGTCTCTGTCTGCTGACGCTTCCTAATAGAAACATAGAAACATAGAATGTGACGGCAGATAAGAACCATTTGGCCCATCTAGTCTGCCCAGTTTTTTTAAACACTTTCATTAGCCCCTGGCCTTATCTTATAGTTAGGATAGCCTTATGCATATCCCATGCATGCTTAAACTCCTTTACTGTGTTAACCTCTATACTTACACAAGGTTTATGGTTGTTAAGTATCAAATAACAAAGACCATCAGCCGTCTTTGATATAAGCCTTAATCTTGTTTATAGATTAATGTATTCAAATTTAATGTATTAAATTTAAAAATGGTTTGAAAAACAAGTCAGAATGTTTAACAAAGTCATCCATCCATGCAGCTACTTTACATTCATCATGCCCTTCTAGTTTTCCTCTTATCTGCCCTAGATAAGGATGTGTTTGCCCTGGTATTTTATATTCGAGATTACATATGCTTAGCTGCTAATCTCCAAAAACATTTAAATGGACATTCCAGCACCAAACAATTTCATGTAAAATAAGTTGTTATGGTGCCAGCAGACCCCTGGAGGCACTATTACCTCAAGAAGTTAAACCATTCTCGAATGGTTTTACCCCAAAGTTGCCTCCAGTGGCAATGTCCACTCCTCCACTGGTGGCATCCGGCTTCTGAATTTTTCTGATTGGCTGAGAGAGAAACTGCAATGTTTATATTGCAGGGTTAATATTGCCTCCCAGACAGCCACTAGAGGCACTTTTTACTGTTTAAGTTTAACTCTGCGAAACAACGCTGCATGTACTCATACTGTGCATGATGACATTCTTCTTCTTAAAAAACTGCATTGAATCAATGCTTTCTTATGGGGAATGGCTAATGCACACTCTCGCCATGTATGTGCATTAGGTTTCCCCCTCTTTGATTTTGGAGAATTTGCCAGTACCTTGGCACAGAAATAAGATGAGTGTTTTTAATCCTTTAAATGTTTTTAATCCTTTAAATGTCATTGGGGGCAGTTATGTATTCCTAACACTATAGTGTCCCTTTAATTTTTATCAAACATCTTTAATAAAAAAAATTGAAACATGAAAACAATTTGAGACTTAACCTGCTTTTAGTGCTATATTAAAGAAGTATCAGTTTGTGTATTATTTGCCCTTGCAAACATCCTGATCCTTTAACATGTGAAGTAGACAATGTTTGTCTTCTTCTGCATTAATATTTTCCAAGCAAAACAGCCATTTGCACAGAAAATACATATATGTCAAGCACAAATTAGTGAAAGTCCCCAGGACTTATTTAGCACTAGCAAAAGTATGAACTTACATGTAAATAATACTTCAGTAAATATGACTGATATATTGCCACCGGGAGAGCCCAGTCCATTCTTATTCCTCACCAATAATATGCTTATGGGGGAGGTAGCTAAACAATTGATCATCCTGTAGCCCCTGTCAATGGTGGGTTATAGGTACTATTGAATGAACATGGAGATAGTTGCAGAAGTCTCTCCTTAATTACCTATCCGTGGCCATCAGGTTTTCGGATAAATTAATCAAGTGGTATTTGACCATTAATAATCCCCATCACATTAGTGAAACAATGAGGAAGTAGAACTAAAAGTGAGAGAAACTTACCTCAACCACCCAGTTATGAAAGCACAAATAAATCAGCCTATGCAGAAATTTAGCTTTTCATCTATTAGTGACCCCATCCTGTTCCCTAATAAATAAATTATTGGGAAGAGACCTGTGTACAATATTTCCACATCCCGCATCCATTGAGTGACTTTGAGGTGGAATGGAGGACTGAAGAATAAAAAGAATATACAAATATAATGTGGCATACATTACTTCAACACCCACTTGGTGCCCTCTTTCCAGAGTACCACCTCCAACCAATTTCATGCAAGGAAAGGTTCAGTCCCATAACAAATAAATAAAAAATTAGATGCAACTCATTCGGCCCTCATATCTTATATCCTCAGCCCTATAAAAGGGAAGTACAGGGTTTTGCATTAATTTAAATGCCAGTGCTTGTACTGCCAATATATACTTTTTCATTTTGCAGTTTTTCTTTATTCTTTTTTTATTAATTATTTTTGGTTGCAGTGTATATTTTATTATTTTCATGGAAAAACAAATATGAATTACATTTATTTTTTGTTCCAGATATTAAACATGTCCATGACCGGTGGAATGTTTTCTCACAAACTAAGTAATGGTTAATAATAATAATAAGAATAATATGAATTAGATTTCCTGTGAAACCCTGTGAACTTGTCAACCAGAGAGATATAATACTTTTTGGACATTTTGTCACTCTTAATAATATAGTGGTCTTTGAGTAAAATGACAACTGTATATTAATTCCTAACTCTGTATACAATCTTGTCCCGGTAATATAAGATATACAAAATAAAATTGTCTATTTGTAAAATAAATAAGTGCAGCTGTGGTTTCTGGATTCTTTGTACTTGGGGGATGTGGAAGGTCTGGGTCTCCACAGTCTCCGTATATGAAAAAAGAAAAGACAGAGCAACCTAAAAGTGCAATATTTTTGGGCTTGACGGACAACATATAAGAAATAAAAATTGCACTCACATGAGAAAGAGCTATGACCAGCTCTAGTGTATATCGCATACAGTGGTATAATCCCCATTTATGGGATATGAAGGTCGTAGTCTTTCACAGCAGATGATTATTTAGGTGCTCAGAGAGGAAGAAATAGCCACAAATAGTGCTCTCAGTAATATAATACAAGTATATTAAAATAAGCAGAATATTACTCACAAGCGTGGAGCAGACTCACTGCTCTGTGATGACAGCATTAGTGGTATAATCCCCACCTAGGATGTGTCAGGATCGGGACAGGGATCCAACACGCAGCGTACAAAGAGTGGAAAGGTACGTATACCGGGCCTTAGAATGGCCGGACTAACGTACCGAGAGTAAAGAATAGTCAGAGACAAGCCGAGGTCGAGGGAAGGAGAAGACAGATAAGCGAGAGACAAGCCGGGTCAAGGGATAACAGAGAAGCAGGGTAGTACAACGAGCCGAGTCAAAACCAATAGAGCAAACTAGAATACCAGAGCACTGAGTGACTAGACAAGCTAGAACCACGACAGGGCAATGAGCTGAAGTAAGGAGTAAGCTTAAATACCCTGGCTCTGGATGGAAATCACGCCTCTGACAAGTACCGATTGGATATCGGACACTTGAGTGACAGATCGCTCGTGATAGCGTCATGACGTCACGTATTGAGCGTCCTGCTAGAAAAGGACGTGGATTCCTCGCGGCCGGTGTTTAAGTGACTGGATGAACCGCGAGGAACGGAGGAAACCGCTCGCCTGGACGGATACACCACCAAGTCTCTACCTCCCTTAGAGGTAGAGGCCTCAGGTACCCTGACAGTACCCCCCCTCTCAGATACGCCCACCGGGCGGAATGAACCGGGGCGAGATGGGAAGCGGAGGTGAAATGCTCTGCGAAGGCGAGAAGCATGGACGTCCTCCTGAGGTACCCAACTCCTCTCCTCAGGACCATATCCCCTCCAGTCGACCAGATATTGCAATTTTCCCCTTGAAATTCTGGAGTCAATGATGGAGCTGACCTCGTACTCCTCCCGACCCTCCACCTGAACAGGACGAGGCGAGGGGACCTTAGAGGAGAATTTGTTGCAAATGAGGGGTTTCAACAAGGAGACATGAAAAGAGTTAGGAATGCGCAAGGCAGGTGGCAGAGCAAGGCGATACGCAACCGGATTGATACGAGTGAGAACCCTGTAAGGGCCTATGTAGCGAGGAGCAAATTTCATGGATGGAACTTTTAGGCGAATATTCTTAGTACTCAACCATACCCTATCCCCAGGAACAAAAACAGGAGCCGCTCTTCTATGTTTGTCAGCGTGTTTCTTGAACAGCGAGGAACTATGTAATAGAATTTGCCGAGTCTGATCCCATAATTTCTTCAGGTTGGCGACATGATCATCAACCGACGGTATCCCCTGAGAAGAGGAAACCGAAGGAAAAATCGAAGGATGAAAGCCATAGTTCATGAAGAAAGGGCTAGAGCGAGTTGAATCGCAAACAAGGTTATTGTGTGCGAACTCCGCCCAAGGAATCAGACCGACCCAATCGTCCTGGTGTTCGGAAACAAAGCAACGCAGATACTGTTTGATCTTTTGATTAGTACGTTCAGCAGCTCCGTTAGACTGAGGGTGATAGGCAGAGGAGAAGTTCAATTTGATGCCCATTTGAGAACAAAAGGATCTCCAGAAACGTGAGACAAATTGAGAACCTCTATCAGAAACAATCTCTGAAGGAATCCCATGTAGGCGAAAAACTTCTCTCGCAAAAATCTCCGCCAATTCAGGAGAAGTCGGAAGTTTAGGTAATGGCACGAAATGGGCCATCTTAGTAAATCTATCCACCACCGTGAGAATAACAGTCTGTCTTTTGGAAGCAGGCAAATCAACGATAAAGTCTATGGACAAACAGGACCAAGGTTTCTCAGGAATGTCCAAGGGGTGTAACAGGCCACATGGGGATGCATGAGGTAGTTTAGTCTTGGCACAAGTCTCACAAGCTGCGACGAACTCCTCAATATCTTTTCGAAGTGAAGGCCACCAGAAATCCTTGGATATCAGAGAGTATGTCTTGCGAATACCAGGATGACCAGCTATTTTACTTTCATGAAAACATTGTAAGAGCTCCAGTTGAAGTTCAGGAGGAACAAAGTTTCTTCCCTCAGGAGTGTTTCCGGGAGCTAGATGTTGTGACTTCAAGATCTGGTCAAGTAGCGGAGAATGAATTTTGAGACTGGTATTAGCAATAATATTGCATTTGGGTACAATGGAAGACAAAAGTGGTTCAACTGAAGCAGAGGGTTCATATTGGCGAGATAGCGCATCGGCTTTAGAATTCTTTGACCCAGGTCTGTAAGTCAGAACGTAATTGAAATGGGTAAGAAACAACGACCAACGAGCCTGCCTGGAGGACAGGCGCTTGGCCTCTCCGATATAGGACAAGTTTTTGTGGTCTGTCAGAATGGTAACAGGATGTAATGTACCTTCCAATAAATGTCTCCATTCTTTCAAAGCCTTGATAACCGCTAGTAATTCTCTGTCACCAATGTCATACCTGCTTTCAGTACCGGTCAATTTTTTAGAGAAAAATCCACATGGATGTAATGGTTTATCAACACCCAACCTTTGAGATAGAACAGCACCTAAACCAGTCTCTGATGCGTCTACCTCGAGCAAAAAAGGCAGAGAAGTGTCAGGGTGAACCAAAATTGGAGCGGAAGCGAAAAGCTCCTTGAGAGTCTTGAACGCAAGGAGAGCTTCAGTAGTCCAATTCTTAGTATCAGCCCCCTGTTTGGTCATGTTCGTGATAGGTGCAATAATGGAAGAATAGCCCTTAATAAAGCGCCTATAATAATTGGAAAAGCCAATAAATCTCTGTATGGCTTTAAGACCTGTGGGTAAAGGCCACTCTAGAATGGATTGGAGCTTATCCGGATCCATCTTAAATCCCTCCCCAGAGATCACATAGCCGAGAAAGGTTACCTGGGTTTGATCAAAGCTACATTTCTCCAACTTGCAGTACAAGCCATGCTGGAGAAGCTTGTGCAAAACCCTCCTGACTTGCTTGTGATGAATCTCAATCTCACTAGAATGAATGAGTATATCATCTAGGTATACAATGACGCACTCTTGCTGAAATTCCCTAAGAACCTCGTTTATCAGATCTTGGAATACCGCTGGCGCATTGCATAACCCAAAAGGCATAACAGTATATTCATAGTGACCATATCGAGTATTGAATGCCGTCATCCACTCATGTCCCTGCTGGATTCTCACCAAGTTATATGCCCCTCTGAGGTCTAGCTTGGTGAAAATTGTAGAGCCCTTCAAACGATCGAAGAGTTCGGTGATCAAGGGAATCGGGTAGGCATTTTTAATGGTTATCTTATTCAAGCCTCGATAATCAATACAAGGTCTCAAAGAACCATCTTTCTTTTTAACAAAAAAAAATCCAGCCCCGGCAGGGGAGGAGGACCTCCTGATGAATCCCTTGTCTAAATTCTCGTGAATATATTCCTCTAGGACTGAGTTCTCCTTTATAGATAATGGGTATACATGACCTCTGGGAGGCATGGTACCAGGGAGTAGGTTAATTTTGCAATCAAAGGACCTGTGTGGGGGTAAGGTATCGGCTTTCTTTTTGTCAAATACTGCCTTTAAATCTAGATACTGAGGCGGAATTTGTGTCTCTGTAGGATTGTCAGAGGTATTCGATGTATTAGTTAATCCAAGAGGTAAGACCTTCCGCAAGCATTTTTCTTGACAATTCTCTCCCCACGAAACTATCTCCCCTGATTCCCAATTAATAATAGGGTTGTGTCTCCTCAGCCAGGAGTACCCCAGGACTATGGGAATAGACGGAGAAGAGATGAGCATTAAGGATATATCCTCTTTATGCAGGATGCCAACAGTCAAGTTAATCGGTATGGTCTCATGGAAAATAACAGGCTCAAGTAATGGTCTACCATCGATGGCCTCGACAGCCAGAGGTGTCTCTTTTAACTGGGATGGAATAGTATGCTTGGCAGCAAAACCCTGATCTATAAAGCTCTCAGCAGCTCCAGAATCGATTAGTGCCATAGTCTTAACTACTCCCTTCTCCCACTTTAAAGAAACGGGTAACACAAGCCTGAGCTCCTTGTAGTTGTGAATAGAGGACAAAGTAGAAACACCCAAGGCCTGTCCTCTAGAGGAACTTAGGTGCGAGCGTTTCCCGAACGATTGGGACAATTTAGGCGTAAATGACCCCTGACTCCACAATACATACATAAACCCTCCCTTCTCCTGTACTGTCTCTCCCTTTCAGTGAGATGAGTACTGCCTATCTGCATAGGTTCAGGAATACGTAAGTCTTCGAACTCAGAGATTTGAAAGGTAGGCGCTAGTTTAAAGGAGGGTCTACGGGTCCTATCTCGAGTGTTCTGCCTCTCTCTTAAGCGTTCATCAATACGAGATATAAAAGAAATTAAATCCTCCAAATTTTCAGGGAGTTCTCTAGTAGCGACCTCGTCAAGAATTATATCTGATAACCCATTCAGAAACACATCTATATAAGCCTGTTCGTTCCACTTAACTTCTGCCGCCAAGGATCTGAACTCTAGTGCATAATCCACAAGTGTTCGATTGTCCTGTTTAAGGCGCAACATTAATCTAGCTGCATTGACCTTTCTGCCAGGAGGGTCAAAAGTTCTTCTAAACGCAGCTACAAAGGCATTATAATTATAGACTAGTGGATTATCATTCTCCCATAAAGGATTGGCCCATCTCAAAGCTTTTTCAATGAGCAGAGTAATAATAAATCCAACCTTTGCTCTATCTGTAGGATAAGAGCGGGGTTGTAATTCGAAATGGATGCTAATCTGGTTTAGAAAGCCACGACACTTCTCCGGTGACCCGCCATAACGTACTGGTGGGGTAATACGGGAAGAAGCACCTACAGTGGCTACCTCTAGACCTGAGACTGCAGGAGAGATAGAAGGAGTACGTGTCTCCTCAGGTGGATTACTAGCACGAGACAAAAGTGCCTGTAGTGCCAAAGCCATCTGATCCATCCTATGTTCCATGGCGTCAAACCTGGGATCCGAAGAACCAAGCTGACTGTTTGTACCTGCAGGATCCATTGGCCCTGTCGTAATGTCAGGATCGGGACAGGGATCCAACACGCAGCGTACAAAGAGTGGAAAGGTACGTATACCGGGCCTTAGAATGGCCGGACTAACGTACCGAGAGTAAAGAATAGTCAGAGACAAGCCGAGGTCGAGGGAAGGAGAAGACAGATAAGCGAGAGACAAGCCGGGTCAAGGGATAACAGAGAAGCAGGGTAGTACAACGAGCCGAGTCAAAACCAATAGAGCAAACTAGAATACCAGAGCACTGAGTGACTAGACAAGCTAGAACCACGACAGGGCAATGAGCTGAAGTAAGGAGTAAGCTTAAATACCCTGGCTCTGGATGGAAATCACGCCTCTGACAAGTACCGATTGGATATCGGACACTTGCGTGACAGATCGCTCGTGATAGCGTCATGACGTCACGTATTGAGCGTCCTGCTAGAAAAGGACGTGGATTCCTCGCGGCCGGTGTTTAAGTGACTGGATGAACCGCGAGGAACGGAGGAAACCGCTCGCCTGGACGGATACACCACCAAGTCTCTACCTCCCTTAGAGGTAGAGGCCTCAGGTACCCTGACAGGATGTTCTTGAGAGTAGAATAAGTAACCGGTCTTAACCCCTTAAGGACCAAACTTCTGGAATAAAAGGGAATCATGACATGTCACACATGTCATGTGTCCTTAAGGGGTTAAGGTCAAAATAGATAAAATGTCAGGGAAAAAAATCTGTTTGAGTAAATTATTGAAATATGGAGGTAATAAAAAATCTTTAAAAGGTAATGTCCATAACGTGTTTCACCGTGTAGGCTTTCTCAAATGGATCAAATTTCCTTTCTGTATGTTATTTTAAAAGGTTGAGATGGATCCCCTTCTTAGGGTTGCTGCCCTTTTTACTTTTGTTATTTAGCGCTGACCCACTGTGTGTTTTTATCTGTATAGCATGTACATTTTACATGTTCTTATAATAACTTTCCTAGATTATTTTATTTCATTAACGTTTTCCCATCATGCCATCCTGTCAGGGCCGGACTGGCCCACCGGGATACCGGGAAATTTCCCTGTGGGCCGTCGGCACCTGGGGCCGGGGAGACATGTGGGTGTCCTGCGGCCGCATGGAGAGCTTGGATGGCGGCCGCAGGGGAAGCTCTCCTTGCGGCAGCAGGGGAAGCTCTTCTTGCGGCCGCAGGGGAAGCTCTTCTGGCGGCCGCTGGGGGAGCAGGCTGTTCTGTCTCTGCTCCCCCTCCCTCGCGCGCTAGAAAGAGACCGGCGCCGGAATATGACATCATATTCCGGCCCCGGTCTCATTAAGCTGCGCGCGAGGGAGGGGGAGCAGAGACAGAACAGCCTGCTCCCCCAGCGGCCGCCAGAAGAGCTTCCCCTGTGGCCGCAAGAAGAGCTTCAGGAAGGCTGGCTGGGCTGGAAGGTGAGCACAGGAGGGGAGGGGGTGGGGGGTAACAAAGGTCACAGGAGGGGAGGGGGTGGGGGGTAACAAAGGGCACAGGAGGGGAGGGGGCTAAGAGGTCACAGGAAGGGGAGGGGGGTAACAAAGTGCACAGGAGGGGAGGGGGCTAAGAGGTCACAGGAAGGGGAGGGGGGTAACAAATGGCACAGGAGGGGACTAAGAGGTCACAGGAAGGGGAGGGGGGTAACAAAGGGCACAGGAGGGGAGGGGGGTAACAAAGGGCACAAGAGGGGAGGGGGCTAAGAGGTCACAGGAAGGGGAGAGGGGCCAAAAGATGAGCACAAAAGGGGCTGAAGAGGGTACAAGTCGGAAGGGGGGCTAAAGAGGGCACGGGATGGGCTAAAGAGGGCACAGGAAGGGAGGTGGTTAAAGAGGGCACGGGAGGGGGCTAAAGAGGGCACAGGAAGGGAGGGTGCTACATAAGGGCACAGGAGGGGAAGGGGCTAAAAAGCACACAGGAGGACAGGGGGCAAAAGAGGGCACAGAAGGGGAGGGGCACCTATCAGTCTGCCCACCCACCCACACAGGTAGCAACAAGTATGTATGTCAGTGGGAGTGTGTCTGTCTGCGTCATGCTGTGTGTGTGTCTGTCTGTGTCACGCTGTGTGTGTGTTTCTGTGTCATGCTGTGTGTGTGTGTCATGCTGTGTGTGTGTCTGTGTCATGCTGTGTGTGTGTGTGTGTGTCTGTGTCATGGTGTGTGTATGTGTCTCTGTGTCACTCTGTGTCTGTATCATGGTGTGTGTGTGTCTGTCTGTGTCATGGTGTGTGTATGTCTGTCATGGTGTGTGTGTGTGTGTGTCAGTCGTAGTGTCTGTGTGTGTTTGTAAAAATAGTGTTTTACTCACTTTTTTTTTTCCAACGTCATGCTGGTCTCTGCCTCTATGACTGAGATCATCAAGCTTGATGATCTCAGCCAATCCGCACTGACACAGGAAGCGCCTCTAGTGACCGTCTGGGTGTCTGTCACTAGGAAGCAATGTAAACACTGCCTTTTCTCTGAAAAGTCAGTGTTTACATTCAAAAGCCTGCAGGGACAGGCTATAGACACCAGAACCACTACATTAAGCTGTGTGTGTGCGCCTGCTAGTGAGTTTGCTTGCTTGCATGTGTGTGTGTGCCCGCTAGTGAGTGAGCTTGTGTTTTTATGTCAATGAGCTTATGTATATTAGTGAAATTGTTTGTCTATGAGGCTGTGTATCAATGAGCTTGTGTGTGTCAGTGAGATTGTCCGTGTCTGCATGTGAGTATGCTTACTGTATAATTAAATGTTTTACTCTGAAAGGACCAATATATTATATTAGAAAAAGCAATATATATATATATATATATATATATATATATATATATATATATATATATATATATATATATATGTGTGTATATATTTACATATAATTACTCAATCATCTGGGGTGGCAAGACATAGCCTTACATATTACATGCAACAATATATGGCGCAATGACTTATGGGGCTGGCATAGATTTTTTTTCCAGGGCTGCTTTGTATCCCCAGTACGGCCCTGCATCCTGTAGGTTAATATGTGTTTTATATGTAAAAAAAATAGGAAAATTCTGGAACAATACTTCCTTAAGATTGAATTTTCATTCTGAGAACACATAGTGCAGATGAATTTTATTTTCATCAGTCATTGTAACACTTGGCAACATCCATTTCAAAAGGCATGTGAAACACATACACAGATTTCTCGATAAAGGTCTAAGTAAACTGTAACTCTTCTATAAGTACCAAATCTATAATTAAATCAGGTATCTGTTTGACTGTTTGACATTCTCTGTTATTCATGCTGGTTATTTTAACACAGATATGCTTTAGAGATGCCTTTAAATGCATTAAAGAACCTTTACTTCTGTGTGCATTGTATTTAGTTAAAAATCCATACTTCTGTAATATAAAATGCAGGCAACACAGGTTATTGTGAAACAGACCAGAAGATTAAAGTGTTAAATCTATACATTTATGTGTATGCTGGAACAATGGAAATAATTGAATGATTATTTTAGCAGCATTTTTCCTCTCAGTACACTCAAGCCATACCTCCCATGTTTTTCTATACAGGAGAGGCAATTCCTATTTTGGGCCAAAATCCCTCTTACCCCCTTTCTATCCTAATATCCCTCTTCTTGAAGCTCCATATTGTTGGTGTATCTTAGTTTATAACAGAGCTCCAAAGCAATAAAACTAACAGTAATGCGTCTATAAATTACAATGAATGTGTTTAGAAATTAGCTTGTGAAAATAATACACGTTCATTGTTCTTGCATTTTAGTTTTCTGGTTGTAAATATTAAAGCACCTAAAATTTCTCAGAGCAGTCTGACCCTGGCCATACCCCTCCCCCCTCCCCCCCCCCCCCTCCACACATACCTAAAATTACATTGTGTACACAATAGCCCTAACCGGAACATGAGGAACAGTCACCGGTTGCATGTGGGGGGACTTTTACCGGGAGGGCCGGGACAGGGGGATATGGGGGAGGGGGGAGGGGTGGGGAGGACCCTCCAGTCCCCAACCAACACTACAGCACCTAAATGCATGGGAGGGGAGCAGGGGGTGAGGCAACAGCATGGTGGAGGGGCTACTGACTGGCGGTCATCGCATCTTTGCAATGTTGATATTATGTTATGTGTTGAATGCTATATGTAAATTGTTACTATGCGGAAGGGATACCCCAGAATAACACCTTAGACAGGCCCAGACTCAATGTGCGATGGAGGTACGAACCCCAGGACCCGTGGATGGGTCTGGTGGACCGGGGGACTCGCGGTGGACCATTCACATGCCTCAATGGGTAACGGGTGGCAGCCGGTACAAATAGACTGGCCGGGACACAAGAATGGAAAGGCGTCCACATAGGGCATAGGGTACAATCACCCACCACACTAGGACGGTCCAGCATAGGCACGAGACACCCCCCCCAGGACTGGGTTACCTCCCCCCTCCACATCTTTCCACGCAACCAAGGGTGCAAACCCTAAAACCACCTACTGAGGGTTGGGTGCCACTGGAGACGGACATTGACACACTCTTTACGTTTAGTCACGGACACTGAAACGTACCAGACGCAACAGACCCAAATTGTACATAAGATTGGAGTTTGGAGTGGTTACAAGGTAAACAACACCCCCGAACACTACCAACCGATCAAGGTTCAATGTTGCAGAACCTCCACCCTGCCCCCCACTCCCACACTCACTCCTCTTCTTCCTACCTGCCTGCCGACTTCCCCCCTTCCCCACCTCCTTCCCCTGCCCACCCTACCCTACACACACACCCCACTTCTTCAAGCCCGTGAGGCCCAGGTGGGTGGCCTGTGCCCAAAAGACATGGCGGGCTTCAGCCCTGCGCAGCTCACATTCTAGTCTTACAATGTCAGTGGACTCAATCTCCCAGAGAAGCGCTCCCAGTTGCTTTGTCAGCTCTGGGTGGTGAGGGTGTCTGTAGCATTCCTGCAGAAGACGCTTTTCAGGGTCTCGGAGTCACCGAGGCTCGAAAACTGGGGTTCTTGACAGTCACCCAGACTCCAAGAGAGCAGGTGTAGCAATCCTCATCGCACACTCGGTCCCATTCCACTGCACAACTTCACTAATAGACCCAGGTGGGAGGTATATCTTTCTTAGGGGTACTATTGCAGATCACACTTACACCTTCGCGTCCATATACAGCCCCAACCGTGGACAACACGCTTTTCTAGCTAGGACACTGGCCAAACTCAAAAAGTTCAGAGAAGGCTTTCTGATGATGGCAGGAGACCTGAACATGCCACTTGACCCATGTCTGGATTCCTCGCGGGGGCACCAGTACAATACCAGCGCACTGCCTACGTTTGTGTCAGGGTACCTGTGGTCTCTACCTCCAAAAGAGGTAGAGACTTAGCTGTTCCACCATTCAGACGGTCTGATGACTCCCTTCCCCGCGGTCTATCCGGTCATGCAAGGCCGGCTGCGAGGGAGTGACTGCCTTTTACACCATCTAGGCAGGAAGTCATCATCAGGACACTCCCCCGGATCGACCTGTCAGTCAATTGCTGCAGGACCAATCAGGACGTCTCGGAGGTGTGGTTACTGCTCTGAACAGGGTATTTAACAGAGCTTCCTTCATTAGCTCATTGCCCTGTCGTGGTTCTAGCTTGTTCTAGTCACTCAGTGCTTGTGTATTCTATTATCCCTTTTGGTTTTGACCCGGCTTGTTTACCTTACTCTGCTTATCTCTGTTACCCTTGATTTGGCTTGTCTCTCGCTTACCTGTCTTCTGTTACCCTCGACCTCGGCTTGTCTTTGACCATTCTATACGGTACTACTTACGTTAGTCCGGCCATTCTAAGGTCCGGTATACATATCTGGCTACTGTTTGTACTCTGCGTGTTGGATCCCTGTCCCGATCCTGACATTACGACAGGGCCCTATCTGAAGTAATCCTTGATGAGGTTGCTACCAGAGAACTCCCTGAGAATTTAGAAGATTTAATTTCGTTCATCTCTCGTATAGATGAACGTTTAAGAGAGAGACAGAACACTCGAGAGAGGAACCGGAGACCTTCTTTTAGGTTAGCCCCCGCTTTTCCAAGTCCTGACTCCACGGTATCTTTGCTTCCTGAACCTATGCAGATAGGTTATACCCGCCTCTCTGAGGAGGAAAGACAGTACAGGAGAAGAGAGGGTTTGTGTATGTATTGTGGAGCCAAGGGTCATTTACTCTCGAACTGTCCTAACCGTCCGGGAAACGCTCGCACCTAAGTCTCTCTAGAGGACAAGCCTTGGGTGTTTCTATTTTGTCCTCTACTCCTAATTATAAAGATCACAGGCTTCTGCTACCAGTTTCCTTAACTTGGGAGAAGGAAGTAGTAAGGGCTATGGCATTGATAGATTCCGGTGCTGCTGAGAATTTTATCGACCAAGTCTTTGCTATTAAGAACAATTTCCCATCCCAGCTAAGGGAGACACCCTTGGCCGTTGAGGCCATAGATGGTAGACCACTACTAGACCCTGTTATCTTTCGTGAAACCATACCCATTAGTTTAAATGTTGGTATCCTACACGTGGAGAATTTATCTCTTTTGCTCATTTCATCCCCTTCCGTTCCCATAGTTCTGGGGTACCCATGGTTGAAGAAACATAACCCTATTATCGATTGGGAGTTAGGGGAGATACTCTCGTGGGGCCAGGGTTGCCAGGATAGGTGTTTATGCAAGGTTTCTCCATTAGCTAATGTTAACATACCTGAGACTCCTATTCAGTCCACAGAAAGACAGATACCAGACCTTTACCTAGACTTAAAGGCAGTATTTGACAAGAAGAATGCCGATTCTTTGCCGCCACACAGGCCATTTGATTGTAAAATTAAGCTCCTACCTGGGACTATGCCTCCGAGGGGCCATGTATATCCTTTGTCTGTTCAGGAAAACTTGGTTCTAGAGGAGTATATTCGGGAGAACTTAGAAAAGGGATTCATTAGGAGGTCTTCTTCCCCGGCCGGGGCTGGGTTCTTTTTCGTTAAGAAAAAGGATGGCACGCTGAGACCTTGTATCGATTACCGAGGCTTGAATAAAATAACTGTCAGAAATGCCTATCCTATTCCACTTATTACCGAGTTATTTGATCGTCTTAAGGGCTCCAAAATCTTCACCAAGTTAGATCTCAGAGGGGCATATAATTTGGTGAGAGTCCAGCAGGGACACGAGTGGATGACGGCGTTCAATACTCGGTACGGTCACTATGAATACACAGTTATGCCGTTTGGACTTTGCAATGCTCCTGCAGTATTTCAGGATCTGATTAATGAGGTACTTAGGTAGTTTCAACATGATTATGTCATTGTCTACCTAGACGACATACTGATACACTCTAGGGAGATTGAAAAACACCATAGACAGGTCAGAGCGGTATTACAGAAACTTCTGCAACATGGTCTATACTGTAAATTGGAAAAATGCAGCTTTGATCAGTCTCAGATAGATTTTCTTGGTTACGTGATTTCTGGGGAAGGTTTTAAGATGGACCCTGACAAACTCCAGTCTATTTTAGATTGGCCATTACCTAAGGGACTTAAGGCTATTCAGAGGTTTATTGGTTTCTCCAATTATTATAGGCGCTTCATTAAGGGTTACTCGTCTATTATTGCGCCCATTACCAATATGACCAAACAGGGGGCAGAAACTAAGACGTGGTCTCCTGAAGCTCTCGCTGCTTTCAAGAGGCTCAAAGAACTTTTCGCTTCTGCTCCAATATTAGTCCATCCTGATACGACTTTGCCGTTTCTACTCGAGGTCGATGCCTCTGAGACAGGAGTAGGTGCGGTTCTGTCACAAAGATTAGCGGTAGATAAACCATTACACCCGTGTGGTTTTTTTTCCAGGAAACTTTCTGGGGCTGAGAGCAGATATGACATCGGAGACAGGGAACTGTTAGCAGTCATTAAAGCCTTAAAGGAGTGGAGACATTTGTTGGAGGGGACCCTACACCCTATTACGATTTTGACAGACCACAAAAACTTGTCATATATTGGGGAGGCTAAGCGCTTATCCTCTAGACAAGCTCGTTGGTCCTTATTCCTGACTCACTTCAATTATGTACTGACTTACAGACCTGGTTCTAAAAACTCTAAAGCCGATGCATTATCTCGCCAATATGAACCTTCTACTGTACCTGAACCAGTTCTTTCTTCTATAGTTCCGAAGTGCAATATCATTGCTAATACGAATCTCAGGATTCATTCTCCATTACTGGCCGAGATCATTAAGTTGCAACATCTCGCACCTAAACAGACCCCTGCGGGTCGTCATTTCGTTCCTCCTGCTTTTCAACTGGAACTTTTACAGTGTTTACATAATAGCAAGATGGCGGGACATCCTGGTATTCGCAAAACTTACGCCTTGATCTCTAAGGACTTCTGGTGGTCTACTTTACGGAGGGATGTTGAGGAGTTCATCGCTGCATGTGAAGTTTGTACTAAAACCAAACAACCCCATACGCTTCCATGTGGACTCCTGCAACCCTTGGAGGTTCCAGTGAAACCATGGTCCTGTTTGGCCATGGACTTTATTGTCGATCTACCTATCTCTAAAAGACAGACTGTTATCCTCACCGTGGTTGACAGGTTTACTAGGATGGCACACTTCATTCCCCTGCCTAAACTTCCGTCTTCTCCCGAATTGGCAGAGATATTCGCCAAGGAGATTTTTCGCCTACATGGGATACCCTCTCAAATTGTATCGGACAGAGGCTCCCAATTTGTTTCCCGCTTTTGGAGGTCCTTCTGCTCTCAACTTGGTATTAAATTAAACTTTTCTTCTGCCTATCATCCTCAGTCTAACGGAGCTGCTGAACGTACCAACCAGAAAATTGAACAATATTTACGATGCTTTGTTTCTGAACACCAGGATGATTGGGTCGGTTTGATTCCTTGGGCGGAGTTTGCACACAACAATCTCGTTTGCGATTCTACTCATTCAAGCCCCTTCTTCATGAATTATGGTTTTCATCTGTCTATTCTTCCTTCGGATTCTCCTTCCCAGGGGGTGCCGTCGGTTGATGTTCATGTTGCCAATTTGAGGAAGTTGTGGGATCAAACTCGACAAATCCTTGTGCACAACTCTATGTTGGTCAAGAAACACGCTGATAAACGTAGAAGGGCAGCTCCGGTCTTTGTTCCAGGTGATAGGGTATGGCTGAGCACGAGGAACATCCGTTTAAAAGTGCCCTCCATGAAGTTCGCTCCTCGGTATATTGGACTCTACAGGGTGCTGACCCGTATCAATCCTGTTGCGTATCGTTTAGCTCTTCCTAATACCTTACGCATTCCGAACTCGTTTCACGTTTCATTGCTGAAACCACTCATATGTAACAGATTTTCCTCCACAATAGCCCCTCCTCGCTCCGTTCAGGTGGAGGGTCAGGAGGAGTATGAGGTCAACTCTATTATTGATTCTCGAATCTCCCGGGGGAGAGTACAATATCTGGTTGATTGGAAGGGATATGGTCCTGAGGAGAGGAGTTGGGTACCTCAGGAGGATGTTCATGCTCCCCGTCTCCGCAGGGCGTATCACTCTCGCTTCCCATCTCGTCCCGGTTCATTCCGCCCGGTGGGCGTATCTGAGAGGGGGGGTACTGTCAGGGTACCTGTGGTCTCTACCTCCAAAAGAGGTAGAGACTTAGCTGTTCCACCATTCAGACGGTCTGATGACTCCCTTCCCCGCGGTCTATCCGGTCATGCAAGGCCGGCCGCGAGGGAGTGACTGCCTTTTACACCATCTAGGCAGGAAGTCATCATCAGGACACTCCCCCGTATCGACCTGTCAGTCAATTGCTGCAGGACCAATCAGGACGTCTCGGAGGTGTGGTTACTGCTCTGAACAGGGTATTTAACAGAGCTTCCTTCATTAGCTCATTGCCCTGTCGTGGTTCTAGCTTGTTCTAGTCACTCAGTGCTTGTGTATTCTATTATCCCTTTTGGTTTTGACCCGGCTTGTTTACCTTACTCTGCTTATCTCTGTTACCCTTGATTCGGCTTGTCTCTCGCTTACCTGTCTTCTGTTACCCTCGACCTCGGCTTGTCTTTGACCATTCTATACGGTACTACTTACGTTAGTCCGGCCATTCTAAGGTCCGGTATACGTATCTGGCTACTGTTTGTACTCTGCGTGTTGGATCCCTGTCCCGATCCTGACAGTTTGGCCCTGAGGTCTCTGGGCAGGCTGGGGTTAGTGGACTGCTGGAGGGTGGCACACCCGGATGAAAGGGACTTAATACTCGAAAGGGGACTTTCGAAAGGGACTTAATACCTAATACTTGTCTGTGCACAAGCAGTACAGCCACATGGACAATGTATTTATGTCACAGCAATACCTGACACTCCTTCAGGACACAGACATAGGGATTATAAACCACTCTGACCATGCACCAGTCATGGTACACACAAGCTCCCCCTTGTTTAAGCCCAAAGAGTGCCAATGGAAGCTCAATGAAAACTTGTTGATCGACCTGGAGGCCAGCGCCTCAGCTCTCCAGACCCTCACTCACTACTTCAAGATCAACGTCACCCCAGATATGCCCCCATTGACATTATAGGAAGCCCACAAATGCGTGATACAGTTACATTTTACATCGATTAGCACATGACACAAGAGATATAGGGCGTGACGCATCACAGACTTGACAACTAGAATTGCTGACTTAGAACACACTCACAAACTGACTCTGGATGATGACACGCACCTGCAACTGACGGAGACTCGCAGGGAGCTCAGGGACCATCCCTCCCAGGGAAATCCACCAGGTTCTCCTTTGAACACTCTAACAAGAGCTGTCGACTCCTGGCAAAGATGCTCCAAGAGAAAAGGAGGAACCAGTAGATCAATACCCAAGACAGACAGAGCACTAGAATGCCAGAGGGTATTCTAGAGGCCTTCCAGGCTTATTACATGGACCTTTACAATCAGATGCAAGCTAAACAAGGAGTCGCAATGCAGACACATTGACAGAAGGTAACAGATTACCTGGCACAGCACATCTCTTGGAGACTTACACCAGAGCTTGCAGAAGACTTAGAGCGTCCCATGACACTGGAGGAGCTTGCCGGCGCATTGAAAAACTTGAAACCACATCCGGATGGCCTGCCCCTTGCCTATGTTTGTACATTCCGAGACACCCTATCTCCGAGACTCCTGGTGGCCCTGAACTCTACACAGGTAGGTGGACAATTCCCACTGGACTCTCTCACAGCAATAATCACGGTAATCCCCAAAGAAGGAAAAGATCCAGCCAACTGCTCCAGCTTCCGACCGATCTCATTGCTGAATACTGACCTGAAGTTGTTCGCCACGGCCTTGTCTCAGAGGATCTCTCAGATCCTGCCGGGCCTCATACACCCTGACCAAGTTGGGTTTATCCCAGGCAGGGAAGCAAGGGACAATACCATAAGAGCACTTAACATCATTCACGGGCCGGGAAACCGTGCTCCTCTCAACGGACGCCGAAAAGTCATTTGACCGAGCAGATTGGGCATACATGGTGAAAACGCTGGGCATATGGGCTTCAGACCTCATTTGCGCTCCTGGGTCTCAGCATTATGTACAATACCGACAGCTCAAATCTGCATCAACGGGGCCCTGACAAAACCTTTCCCCATATACAACGGGACCCGGCAGGGATGTCCCATGTCCCCTCTCCTGTTGCCCTCTCTCTTGTGGCATTTCTGGAGATGGTCAAACAGGACAGGGGTATAACAGGGGTACACGTGGGCACTGAAGACCACTGCATGGCAGCCTATGCTCTTCTTCCTGGAAAATCCACTGATCTCGGTGCCCAACCTGTTACAGGCATTTAAGGAATACCACCAAGTATCCAACTTGAAACTTAACCTAGACAAGTCCTAAGCCATGCCGATAATGAAGAACGAAGAGCTTGCCAATTGTCTCAGCACTCAATTCACCGCCACGAAACTGCGCCACGAAACTGCGCCACGAAACTGCGATACTTAGGCATGTGGTTGATAAAAACGACCTCACTCAACTCTACCAGATGAACTTTCTCCTCCTCCTCACAACCCTACAAAAAGAATTCCAGCACTGGTCAATGCAATACATCACCTGGTTCGGCCGCATTAATGTGGTCAAGATGAACGTACTGCCGCGACTGCTGTATCTCTTCATGACGCCACCTACAACAGTCCCACAGGCATTCTTCCGGACCTTATCGACAGCCATTCACCGGTTCGTGTGGAACTAACAACCGACCCGCATCCACAGGATGATATTGGAACGGCCGAAGGCAGCAGGGGCACATGCTGCCGTCAATGATAACATACTACCAAGCGATGCACCTGCACAGAATAGTGTATTGGCATGCACGCCTGAGCCCTAAAAGATGGGTGACCATGGAAACTCAGCAATCCCGAAGCACAATTCCCTCCAGACTCTGGCTCGGTGGAACAACCTTCACATAACTACGAAGGGCAATCCCATGATTGATGCCACCCTCAGAGACTGGTGTGGCCCGCGGTACACCCGACAGCTCACCACTTCACCGAACCCACTTACCCCAATTACGAACAACCGATGCTTGACAGGGGGTCTGCCCCCTGCCATACTAAAAAGCTTCCAGGCAATGGACTGGATATACATGCATCAATCGTGCTCCACTGCAGCACTTAAACCACTTGCAGACATACTCACAGACCGATAACCAACCCAACAAGATGTATTCCATTACCACCAAGTAAAGACGTACTACGCAAAACTGAGAGGTAAAGACCATCTCCATAGGAAACTAACAGACTTTGAACAACTGTGCATGACCAGACGACACACACAGCGCATGGCGTATCATACATATACACATGCCGCTCTCCTGGTCAGCGGGGATAGTCACCCATTGGGTTTCACAGAAAAATGGGAAAGGGAGACCGGGATACAGCTCACAAACCAAGACTGGGATAAAATATTCCTCTTAACTCACAAATGCTCAATAAGCTCGAAGTTCCAGGAAAAAAGCTACAAACTGCTGACACACTGGTACAGGGCCCCAGACATTCTCAGACATGTACACAACACCACCACAGGTGACTGCTGGAGATGTGGTGCAGCGGTATGGACCAGCCTGCTCCCATATACCACCATTCTGGCAGATGATTAACACAAAGATCAAGGAAATCACGGGCTCTGATGAAGCTACTATACCACACACGCATCCCCCTACAGGCATAAAAAACCTTGACCCCAGTGCGAAATCAACAGACTAGAAGTATAACCTCACCTATACACACCAGACAGAACCGGGAAGATAACCCACAGATAGCCCTGACATTACGGATGTAAGACCACAAGACGCTAAACACGCCACATAGGTACAATATGGGGCACCTACCTCCAGGGGGAACAAACACGACAAGCCAAACAAATTCGTTGCAATGCCAATATTTACGAAACATAAAGTACCTCCCCGCAATTACACTGTAGTGTAATGTCTTAGGCTGTAAAACGCTACCCATCTTAAATGCCATTGCCCTTTTTGTAATGATCCATTCAAAAACAATAAAATTATGTTTTAAAAAAAAAAAAGGGGGAAAAAAAACTAATACAAGGTAACGCGACTACGGCTAAGCAGTTCCAGGTCTGCCAAAACTGACCCCAGTATTCTCTATAATGTACGCCCATTAACCCTGGAGAGGTGTAGCACAAGCTCTGATGCACAGCAATTCACAGTAACTGTTACACATATACACTGTACAAGTTACTGATACTTCATGTCGCTTCCTATAGGATGTCACAATATCTCAACTCAAATGTACCCCTAAGCCATATAGGTATTTGTAGGTAATGGTAAGAAAAGAAGGTACACTGGGGCTGGATAATCCTAAAAAGCATGTATCAGCTGAGAATACCCCAGTGTCGGTGTCAGGCCTGATAATGCTTTTGCGTGTTTGAACCTATGCTTGTACTTCCGGAATGTCTACCAGTATGATGGGTTATTTCTATTGTTACTGTTCCTTATGCGGATACAAATGTCGACTTTGAAATACTTCCGTGTATCTGATAGTTACTTGTATTCTCTTGTTCAAAAGACAAAATTACAAAATAAAGATTGTCAAAAAAAAAATATTACATTGTTTAAGCAGTTTTGCTATAGCAAATGTACAGATTAGGAGAAGACCTATTTAAAAATGTTTGTTTTCTTACAGGGGTCAGTTAATGCCTTACATAGGGCATCCCTCTGGTCTCCTCCCATAGCAACCATAGCGCACGTGCTGAGGTTGCTATGGAAAGTCCCTAGGGAGTATAGGTACAGAGTGACGTAACATCACTCAGTTCCGACACCGGTAACAACAACAAAGTTGTGTGCCAACATCACTGATGAGATTTCCCCTGCTTGAGGATGCATCAAAGCAGGGCAAATCAAAGGAGTACAGAGACAAAGTTTAGGACGGTCTGGAGGAGGGTGTTACACGAAGAGTAACACTCATCAGGCATGAAAATGGTGGCACTGAAATGGCGCTTGAAAAGAGAGTGAATCTTTATATTTTACATGGAATACACCATGCATCTTTGTGATATTTAACATAGTCAATGTATATGGGAGCAATTTTGGGTAAGCTAATTTTTTCACAATATGTTCACTTTAAGCAAACAAAGCTCAAAGTACTACTTTTAAACATGTTATCAGTGTATCTAGGCTTTTTAGAAAAATAAGCAAGTTATTGTGCAGGCTTGTTGGAACAGCTGATCCTTACACTTATATGCATAATGTCCCTAATTATAACAATATTTCTAATCAATATAACATCAATGGCAACAAATATTGATGAAAATATTTTGTGACTTTTTTCAAAATGTGCCTGGCCATATGTTGAATTTTCTATGTATCAATCTTGAAGACTGATTATTTTAGGATACTTTAGTGCTTAGACAGTTCACTGTTCACTAGTAATGATCTCATCATCACTGCTAAGCATTTTCCTAGATTTAAAGTGCTCTTGCGCTCTACCGAACACAACTGAATCAACAGTTGATAAACAGATGTTACCATTATTCACTTTAAAGGTAATCATTTTATCAAAATCAGACAATGCAAAGGCTGAGTTAACTGTGCTGAAAATATAAGGACAAGTCCACAGAAAAATATGTATAATAAATCAATTTGGATGAAACTAATTTTGTTCCTACTTTGGTATTGTTCATCCAGATTTAATTTGCATATTTTAGTTCCAACCGAAATTTGAACAAACCAATTTTATATTTAACCAATAACCCATTGCCAAAAAACTTTAGCACATCATAGATTATACATATAATATTCTGCCTATTTTGCTTGTGTTTTTGTTTCTTCAGACCATTTACCCACAGATGCTCCACCTATTGTATGTATAATCTATTATCTGTTAAGAGTGGTGTTGGGGGATCCCACTGAGGTGTTTTTAGAGCATCTATTGTTTCCAGAGACCCATCACTGTGCACTATTTTATTGTTTCTGTAATTTAGCACATCATAGTACAAAACAGTGTAGGTTTGCAATCGCCACAGCAATTCCTCATTTAGCTTTTCGTGTCCCTACACGGTTTACACTGGTTCAGCTTTTCAAAACTCTGGCATTAATTGTTGGTATTGAGGTTGGGAAGCCACTAGCCTCACATAGGTAGAAACTGTTAATGCTATAAACAGCAGTTATCGCCAATTCCTACATGTTTCATAGGACTTCCTCAGGGAATACTGGTGATCATTGGTAATGAAGTATATATACCTCTTCACACACTCCCTAAATAGAAGATAATGGTCATGCTACAAATTAACCCTTTCTTCCTAAGTCACAGGGTAGTCAGAATGGATAACATAGAATGCTAAGCAGAAACAGCATATATTAGAAAGATTGTAACTATTTAGCTTTAACATTGGTACCCAATACAAATTACAAGTAGATAAAGAACTATTTGAAAAAATTGTAATAACAAACTGATTTTATACTGACCTTAGTACAATAAAACATTTTTAAAAATAAAAAAAAAGCTTACTCCTACAATCAGTGTATTCTATTTGATAAAATACTTAATTGTTTCTAATATACAACCCATTACACAACTAATAACTAGACTTGGGTGCTACCAACATTTTGTTTTGTCTGAACACATTCATCTGAACTCAAATTTCGTCAGTTTGTTCATTAGTTTTTGTACATAATTGTGTCATTATTTTAATTTCAGAATTTCATTCAGATTAATTAAATTATGATCCATGCCACAGCTGCGCCTTGCATCTGTTTAGTATACAACTCTCTAAATTGCTTTGCTTGCCATATTTAAGGGTACCAAATTAGGTAGATTGTCCTTTCTATGAGAAAAATTCAGCGTCTCCATGCAGAGCGTGGGGACGCTGAATGGCAGGGCTGCTTACTGTGTAGTCCTGAGCCAGAAAGCCCCTCCAGTGGCCATCTGAGGAGTGGCCACTTAGAGGTGTCCCCAGGGGCAATGTAAACACTGCCTTTTCTCTGAAGGGAGCTATTATACTCATCAGAACAACTACATTAAGCTGTAGTTGTTCTGATGACTATAGTGTCCCTTTAACGTTCCATTGAGTTAACATCATTCCATGTCAAACCACATATGGCAGAGACTACTCCTACTACTCCTGTAAAATGTAACCCCTCACGCATGGAATTGGGTGAGGGGCACAGAGGAGAACCCTGCACCATGTCCCCCATTTTCCCCAATCCTATAGACCAGGAGATTGGGGAAAATGAGCAATGGTGAACTCTACTCTCTACTGCTTCTATTTGTTAAGAATCTAGTTATAAGGAAGAAGCTGTTATTAGCTATTTCAAAGATAAATAAACAAATTGAATAGAATAATTTTTGTACAGCAAGCAACTTGTTTTTTTCTTTATTTCCTTATAAATACAGTTAATTCATTTGTGATTCTTATTAAAATTTTTATTCGTCTGAAAACTAATGCATACGTCTACTGGTAACACTCGCTTGTGAAAACCCTTCTTGATACAAGAACTTAAAGGGACACTCAACTGCCCAATTGCAAAATAAATAAAACTCACTGTTAAATGAAAGCATGCATGCATTTAATTATGTATTTTTTCATTGTGGGTATAGCTATAAACAGCTTGCTAAACCTGCAGATCTCTTGTCTGCTGCCTTTGCAAGCTCTCCCTTCCTAACCCCGCTCATACTTTTTGTGGCTGTTCAAACACAGAATTCCCAATGCAGCTCAATAAGAAGTCTTTGTAATCAGGTGCTCTGGGCATTTGCTGCCGCTTGAGGTCAGCTGCATTGAGCTAACAAAACCAGGAAGTAAAATTACCTGTTGTCCGTTTGAAAGCCAAGGGGGAGTAACCAGGTTAATTTATAAAAGTGTTAATTTCTATTGAAATTTGCTCTTTTTGCAAAATGAAAAAGAATAGGGTGCATTCTTCACACAATGCTTTTCAGCAAACTAAGGTTGTTTAGGGGTCTGGAGTGACCCTTTAACTAACTGTAACTTACTGCAAGGAGGACTTTGCAAAAAAAAAAAAAAAAAAACCTGTGTTTTTCTAACTCTCACTAAGCAATCAGTAGATCCTCATTTGTAATATATAAACTAATACTTATTGCTTTAACATTGGGTTTACTTTTATGTAAAGCTATTTGATTTTCTACATACATTCCTGTTAAAAATCACTATGTGATGTAATGATTTGTCTCCTTTATGTCCCTCTTTTATTCTTCTAATCTATATAATCCTTAGAGCATGGCTTGTGTCTACAGGTTGTGTATCTTTATTTTTTGCAGTCGAGGACAACTACCAGGAATTCTAGTGATGAACCTAATTCTCTGGCAATTATTTTATGAATTTTCTTATACTTATCTAAAATTCCAAGCTAATAAAATAAACTCTGTAACACATTTCCTTACCATTGATTCATACTTGCATGTTGATAACATTTAGCTATAGATAAATTTCCTGAGTGGATCTCATTAGAACCTCTTAATTTTCGTAAAACATAAATATTATACATACTACATTTAGCAATGCACTTTACTATTAATTACTTTTACGTTATACATTATCCTCTAACCTGTATTTTGGAAATACCCTGGACTTTCCATTTACATTTTATAAGAGATTAGTGATCACATGAAAAATATGTGTTGCTAAAGAATTTGTGTATAGCAATTTATGATCCTTTTATGTGCTACTGTATTATCAGTTGGACAAAACAGCAACCTGTTCCAACTGGACACAAGCTATAAGGAGAAATGGGGAAATAAATATTAACATAAGTTCTAGTGTAGTAATAATTTCTAGGTAGATTGTTCAACAATGGAATAGTGTACAATGGTTTTACTTGCAACACCCAATTTTTTAAGACTCAAAAAATGTCATATATGTTAAAAATATGCTTATAAAATACTGTTAAACATTATTTAATACTAACCATGCACTTATTACCTTTTTAACATTCAAACACACATAAATAGGTATATAAAAGGGCATGAATTGATTGGACACAAAATAGGTATAAAAAAATAAGAATTTTATAAAAAGTGACAGTTCAAAATCACTATTTAGCCTAAAAGGTTGTAATGCATTTAAGTAAAAAATCCAATGCATATCTGCTTGTCCCATATTTTTAATTATATAATCACCTCTCCTGTTAATGTATACTTTCTGAATTCTAATAAAATCAAGCTTACTGTGATCACTATTGTGTACATTTTTAAAGTACAAGGAGTGAGAATGCTTCATATATCCATTCTTAATATTTACAATGGTGTTCCTGTATAAGTATCTGGAGTCAGGGCCGGACTTAGGGGTGTGCGAGCTGTGCGGCACCACAGGGCGCCATGGAGCAGGGGGCGCCGTGTGGTCGACACAGCTCACAAATGGCCGGCCGAAAAAATAATAATAATAATAATTTGAGGCGGGATGGGGAGGCTTACCGCGCGGCGTGGGCAGAGCTAAAAGTGTCGGGTAACTGCTGCAGGGGAAGCAGGAAGGAGTCCCTGCTTCCCCCAACAACCAGAATCCAGGAGCTGCACTGCCTGTCTGCCTCCACAAGGAACAGAGGTAACTATGTATGATTGTCTGCTTGTGTGTGTGTGTGTGTGTGTGTGTGTGTCTGTGTGTTTGTCTGCCTGTGTGTGTGTGTGTGTGTGTCTGTGTGTTTGTCTGCCTGTGTGTTTGTGTCTGTGTGCTTCACTGTCTGTGTGTTTGTGTGTGTGTGAGACCGTCTGCCTGTGTGTGTGTGTGTGTGTGTGTGTGACTGTCTGTCTGTGTGTCTGTCTGTGTGTGGCTGTCTGCCTGTGTGTGTGTGTGTGTGTGTGTGGCTGTCTGCCAGTGTGTGTGTCACTGTTTGTGTGTTTGACTGTCTGTGTGTGTGTGTGTGTGTGTGACTGTGTGTGTGTGTGTGTGTGTGTGTGGTGCTGTCTGCCTCTGTGTGTTTGGCTGTCTGCCTGTGTGCTTGTGTGTGACTGCCTGCCTGTGTGTGTGACTGCCTGCCTGTGTGTGTGGCTGTCTGCCTGTGTGTGTTTGTGTGTGTGTGTGTGGCTGTCTGCCTGTGTGTGTTTGTGTGTGACTATCTATGTGTGACTGTCTGGGCAGACTAGATGGGCCAAATGGTTCTTATCTGCTGTCACATTCTATGTCTGTGTGTGTATGTTTGTGTGTGGCTGTCTGTGTTTGACTGCCTGCGTGTGTTTGTGTGTGTGTGTATAGCTGTCTGCCTGTGTGTGTGTGACAGGGTGTGTGGTAAGGGGGAAGGAGGGGGGCAAGGAGTGGGGGAGGGGGGGGCGGGAAGGGGTGCGCTCTGAAGATTTTTCGCACAGGGCGCCCAAAAGCCTAAGGCCAGCCCTGTCTGGAGTGCATGAGTAGGGTGCCCCACATGTGCAAGTCCACAAGGACATGTGATTAAATAAATAACTTTCTTACTAGGGCACATAATTTAGTCTTTGATATAAAAAATATCCATCTTATTACAGGGGTGTGAGAAGCTATTTATCTTTTTTTGCTTTAAGTATTTTTACATGCAATGGAAACTCCCCAGCCATGGACTCCTTTTGATTCTTTAAGAAAGTATGGTGTTGGTTATTTTTTATTTAGTGTAATTTTGTGTTAAATGTCTTTTTAAATTAGGCACCTATAAATAATCTGGTTTTTTTTCTGGAAGAATCTTATTTAATATCTAGACATTTTTTTTTAAATCGGCCACTATTTTTTCAAGAGAAGGCTTTGACAATGATAAAACCTATTTCATTAGTTTTTTCCCAGGATATCTTTTTATTTGATTAGTGCGTTTTTATCTCCTGAACTAACTTTTTCATAGGCTTATTTAATGACTCTTATTTATAGCCTTTTCCACAAAAATTTCATGGGTGGAGGTACGGAGACCGGGACCCCTGAGTGCCTGGTGATGATGATGAGAGTCTCAGCGTGAAAAGGACTATCAGGGTCTGGTGCAGGATAACCACTCGCCCCCTGGTGTTGAGCACCAGCGTTTGTGCGGCCACATACCAGGACCCTGATGCAGCTTCTGTGGATCCAGGAGCAGATGAAAATATGCAGACCGCTCAAGATATGGATAGGGAGCAGTGGCGTACACATGACCCATGGGGCCCCGGTGCGAAAATTGATCCGTGGGCCCCCCCCAACCCCCCGCGCTTACTCTGGCGGACCGGGGCCGCAACACATTGCGGCGGGCACCTGGTCGCAGGGGTTGCAGGGCTGCGAACCCTGCGACCGCGGTATGTACGCCAGTGCATACAGATGCACACACTTAAAGGACCACTACAGACACCCAGATCACATCAGCTCAATGAAGTGGTCTGGGTGTCAGGTCCCTCTGGTTTTAACCCTGCAGCTGAAAACATAGCAGTTTCAGAGAAACTGCTATGTTTCACTGAGGGTTAATCCAGCCTCTAGTGGCTGTCTCACTGACAGCCGCTAGAGGCGCTTCCGCGATTCTAAGACACTGAACGTCCATAGAAAAGCATTGAGTAATGCTTTCCTATGGGCGGTTTGAATGCGTGCGCGGCTCTTGCCGCGCATGCGCATTCGGAGCTGAGAGGCGGAGGGTTCCCCTGCGCCAAGGGAGTCCGGCGCTGGAGAAAGGTAAGTGCTGAAGACACACACACACTCTCACGAACAGACGCATACACACTAGCTAACAGACACACACATTTACTGACAGAGACACACTCAGCGACAGACATACATACACACTCACTTACAAAACATACACTCTCACTGACAAACACACACTCACTAACAGACATCAAACAGACTCACTAACACACACACAAACACACTCAGTAACAGACACACACAGTAACACAATCACTGACACTCACTAGCAGACACACACTCACTCACTGGCACTAGCAGACACACACACTCTAACACACACACAAACACACACAGTAACAGACACACACAGTAACACACTCACTGACACTCACTAGCAGACACAAACACTAACACTAACACGCACTAACACTCACACACACACACACACACACACACACTAACACTAACACTCACACTCACACTCACACTAACACACACTCACACTAACACTTACACACACTAACACTCACACACTAACACACACTAACACACACTAACGTTTTTTTGTATTTAATCCCCCCAGCCTCCTTACCTTTTGGAGTGCTGAGGGGATTCCCTGGGGTCCAGTGGTGCTGCTGGGCTCCTGGGGGTCCGGTCACCCGGCGGGCAGTCAGGCTGGCGGGCGCGCGAGGGAGCACTCTCCCCTGAGTGCTTCCTCTTCAGCTCCCTCGCGCGCCGCGTACTGATACCGGCGCCGGAAGATGACGTCATCTTCCGGCGCCGGCATCCCTACGCGGTGCGCGAGGGAGCTGAAGAGGAAGCACTCAGGGGAGAGTGCTCCCTCGCGCGCCCGCAGGACCGGCCAGCCGGGTGGCAGCAGGGCCAGCCTCGGGGGGGCCCGGAGGTGGCCGGCTCTAGGGCCCCCCAGGAGAAGAGGCTGGCCCAGTGGCTACATACCGGGTCGCAGGGGCGGCCGGGCCCCCTGGTGGGCCGGGCCCGGTCGCAGCCGCGACCCCTGCGACCCTGGTATGTACGCCACTGATAGGGAGGCTCTGCAGCAGATATGTATCCTGTACAGAAACAAGGCAAGACTAGAACAGGCACCTAACAAGAAAACAAGACAAGACTAGAAGATCCCAGAACCAGAGCAGGACATAAAGCAGAATCCAGAACATGAGGGAACATGAACAGGGCAGGGCAGATCTGTACATGAACTGGGAAGACAAAATAAAACAAGACAAGAGATGTAAGGCAAAACAAGAGGAGACATAACTAAGTACTATGTATGTAAAACATTGGACATTTAGACATACATAAATGGCCAAGATGTATGCAGCCCACCACTGCACTAAAGTACTCCAAGTACAGTGGGTCCTAACTGCCTAGATATGCATGACTAAATAAACAATAAAACACACACAGTACTTACCTGCAAATAAAGGAGCAGAGGTAATAAGACCACTGCTTGCTGGACCAGACTGAAACAAAAAAAGATTTAATGGCAAAGGAATGGGTGTGGCAAAAAAACTAAACTTTTAAAGGAATCTAGGAAAATGGGAACTCCAGGATCAGAATAAAGGATTGAACCCTGAAAACCCAACATAAAGAAAACCAGACATAGAACAGAAAAACAAAAAAACAAAAAAACAAACAAGAATTGTAAAAAGAGTGCTGGATACCAGAAGCCAAGACCAGACATCTCCGCAGAACAGAACAGGGTGTGACAAAAAATCCTTTATAATTTCTGTTGCCTATTTCTGGAATTTAATTGTATCCGAACAGTTCTGTTTGATATGTTATAGTGGGGCCTTGGGGAATTACGTTGCCATGGAGAGTAGTGGCAACTACTCTCTTTGATGTAGCTATTTAAAACAACGTTTTTGAAGAATGTGCTTGTTTTTATCTTATAATCCTCTATGTAAATGTTTAAGTCAAGAAAATTAACCAAAGTCTTGCTGTAATTATTAGTAAGTTTTATACACAATCATTGATATCAAGATTATATAAAAATAATATGAGAGAGTGCTCATCACCTCTCAAAAAAAAATAGTCTCTGTAAAGATGGTGGGTCACTAGGTGTCGCATCCTACATATGCTCACTGTAGATAAAGTCTTGCTCCCACAGTAACATTAACAGGTTGGCATAGCTGGGAGCAAACTTAGTGCCCATTGTTGTCCCACAGATTTGTAAATACAAAATTTCCCATAAATAAAAATTGTTGTTAATTACAATGCAATTTATTCCTTCCAAAATTAAATAAATATTGGGTTGTGGAGATTTTTCCGAAGTCTCAAGAAAATGTCTAGTTGCTTTATCTACTTTATCATGTGCAGTTATTGTGTAAAGGTAATTAACGTCAAATCATCCTCTCAATTAATTTCCTAAAAAAAATGTGTAAAGCATTCAGTATATCTTTAAGGTAGCTAGGGCATGCTTGAACAATGGCCTATCAACATACTGTGACAATTTACTTGAGATAGATCCAATTCCTGAAATTATCGAGCATCCATGTGGTTTATCCATATTCTTATGTATTTTGGGTAAATAATAAAAAGCAGAGATTTTTTGGGATGTAAAACATTTAAAAAGTTTAACTCCTTTTTGTAAATTATCCCTTTCTGGTTAATTCATTCTAGTGTGAGAGTGGTGGTTAGCTTGCTACTGTGCCTAGCCAATGCCATTAACACTAGACTTTGAGCTTGGCAGTTATTTTTTTTTTAACTGTTTGTAAAGAGAAAAAAACTTTTTTGTGTGTGTGTAATTAAGAAAAAAAACGTTTAACAACAACGTTCCTCTTAATAAAAAAAACAAACAAACTGCACAGCACAAAACTCAACATTTTCTTTACATAATACATGTTTTTCTTCTAGTCTACCTAACAAGTAAGTTATGCTTCAGTACTTGCGTTTTTTTAACAAGACTGTTAGTGCTGAAGAGGAATGTAGTCCCTGATGTTATTTTAAGTTTTCTATGTGGAGTTTCAGGGTGACTATATCTTAACTTCCATCCTGACTCCATGCTACCAACCTGCCCTCTTTGCTGGTAATTCCACATTCTTGGTGGCAGCCGATCTTGGAATCGGCAGAATATTTTTTTTGTTTCTTTCTTTTGTTTACATCACATGACCGCATGTAGTGCTAAACACATTTAATTGGTCTGCACTTGTCCTGCTCCCTTAGACTACATGTCAATCATGACCATGTGATCGTGATCATGGTGCCTCAATGTCTTTTCTATGTTTTTGATGATTTTAAGATTATTTAAAGTTGATTTTATTCTAAATATAGCTTATATTCTGCATTATCACATACATAATGTTTTAAATAGATGCCTGGATAACAACTATTTTTTTTTATGATATGCAATCAGTTAGGAAATCCAATATATATGTGGATGGAGGTTATATGACCTAATATTTCTGTAACCTTTCTTGGAAATTATAATTTATCTCAAAGCCGGATTTTATTATCACTTGTGAAAGTCTATTGGTGAAATATGTTGTGATTGCATACAATAACTTTTTAACTGATTTTATTTATCTTGTGTGGTATATCACAATAAATATTGTTTTTACCATTCAAAAAATCTTTTTTTTTTTAAATATATTTTATCTTGATCCTGCATCTATCTTATATCTCCAGAGGACCCTCTCCAAGCACTGGCACTTTCCTCCAAATCTACCTACATATATCCTTGGTGGTGATCATACCCCCAGGTTGATTTTATGGAGCATATGATGCTCCCAAAAATGTAAGTAGATTTCACTGTTTTTTATTTTCCTGACCACTATTGAAAGCAAAGAGAACTTTTTTTTATTCCATTTATTTCATATGACAACTATATCATTAATATCTCTAATTGTATAGGAGAGCAGGAATTATTCAGCTCAAAGCTTATCTAAGATGATTGGAGGCTCTCTCTCCTTGTGAGTGTACTTTTATCATAAGACACGAGGTCATGCATTTAGACTGGAAGAAAGAAGATTTTGTCTATGGCAAAGAAAAGGTTTTTTTACTGTAAGAACAATAAGGATGTGGAATTCTCTGCCTGAAGAAGTGTTTTTTTTTTTTTAATCAGAGTCCATACAGATGTTCAGACAGCAACTAGATGCATACTTGCAAAAACAAAATATTCAAGGATATATTTTTTTCAATGAAGCTTAATTGCTCTTTGATCCAAGTATTAATCTGACTGCCATTCTGGGGTCAAGAAGGAATGGTTTTCCTAGTTTGTTGCAAGTGCCTCAAACAGTTTTTTTTTTGCCTACAGCAAAAAACAAATGTGAGGAAGGCTGAACTCGATGGACGCAAGTCTCTTTCAGCTATGTAACTATGTAACTATGTAACTATGTAAGTACATTATCTAGAACACTGTATAAATTTCACTTCCTGTTAAAAACCAACACACTCTTTGCCTAACAGACACACGCCTTCACTGATGCATACACTGACATACAGTACACTCACTAACAGATACACAGTCATTGTCACATACACTGTTTAACCAACACACACTTTCACTGAAACATACACACTCACTGACAAACAGACATGCACACTCACATTCACTGACAGACACATTAACGGACACATGCATTAATGGACAGATACACATACACACTCACTGACAAGACACATTCACACATTTACTGACAGACGCAAACTCACTCAGTGTCAAACACACACACACACTCACTCACTGACAGACACACACTGACAAAAACACATACACACTCACTGACAGACACATATACACTCAGTGTCAGACACACACATTCACTAACAGACCTACACATTGACTGACAGATACACACTCTCAGTGACAGACACACATACACACTGATAGACATACACATTCACTAACAGACATACACACTCTCACTGACACACACTCTTTGACAGACACACACACTCTCACTAACAGATAGACTAACATTCACCAACAGACACACACACACTAACACACTCACCAACAGACACACACACTAACACACACACTCTTACTGACACACCCACTAACAGACACACACACATTCTCACTATCAGACACAAATTAACAGACACACACTAACACTCTCACTAACAGACACACTTACAAACACACACACTAACACACTCACAATTTTTTTGCTTACATTTTGGTTGCTTCTCCCCTGGGGTCCAGTGGGGTTGCTGCTGCCTGGGATGGCAGGCACGCAGGCTTGCAGGCAGGCAAGTAGGCAGGCTCATAGTGGAGGCGGAGAGGAAGCAGTGATCCTCTTGTTCAGCTCCCTCGCGCACCTCTTAGTGATGCCGGAGTTATGTCATATTCCGTCTCCAGCATCACTGCGGTGCGCGTGAGGCAGCTGAGCAGTGAAGAGCTCAGAGTTCTCCCCTGCCACCCGCCTCCCACATCAACCCATGCCAGCCTAAGGGGGGGCCCAGAGGTGGCCACCCGGCCAGCTCCTGAGCCCCACAAGAGAAGAGGCTGGTGCGGTATTTGCCAGGGCATTTGGGGGGCGGCTTTTATTGCCACCCCCTGAAAGTGCCGCACAAGGCGAATGCCTTGCCATCCTCACAGTGAAAACTCCCATGGAAAATTACATAGTTGATGCAGAGTCTGGTTTTAATCCATAAAGGGCATAAATCACCTAACATTCCTAAATTGTTTGGAATAACGTGCTTTAAAACATCAGGTATGATGTTGTATCGATCAGGTAGTGTAAGGGTTACGCCCGCTTCATAGAGACCAAACTCCCCGTTTAACGCACTGCAAACAACTGCAAACAGTCCATTTGCACAACCGCAAACTCCCCATGTGCACAAGGTTGGATACCAAGCTAGCCATGTCCCATTCCGTGGCCTCACTGATGTCATTGAAGGTTTCTTCCTCCACCCAGCCATGTACAACACCAAGGGTCCCCGAAAGGTGACAACAAGCCCCCTGGGACGCCTGCTGTGTTTGGTCTTCCACCTCCTCAAAGCCACCTTCATCCTCTGACTCCTCTTCATCAGACTCCTCTCTCTGTGTTGCCTCTCTCTGCATTATTATAAGGTTTGTTAAGTAGTACTATTCCTATCAGTTTAATCCCTGTTACTTCCCATATCAGGGGACGTGTATATGGCATCGATTTTAGGAACCGGGAGATGGAAAAAGATGCTTGGTCGGTCCTCCTACTTCAAATTTGGGGCACTGCGCGTGCAATCTAATGTGCCACCAGATAGGAGTGGTGTGTTTAGTTGTACTATTCTTATCAGTTTAATCCCTGTTACGTCCCCTATCAGGGGACGTGTATATGGCATCGATTTTAGGAACCGGGAGATGGAAAAAGATGCTTGGTCGGTCCTCCTACTTCAAATTTGGGGCACTGCGCGTGCAATCTAATGTGCCACCAGATAGGAGTGGTGTGTTAATTAATACTATTCTTATCAGTTTAATCCCTGTTTCGGGACCCATCCCTCATTCATCTTAATAAAGGTGAGGTAATCTAGACTTTTTTGACCTAGGTGACTTCTCTTCTCAGTGACAATACCTCCTGCTGCACTGAAGCGGGGCAGGTCAGAAGTTCTATCGCAAATTGGGATAGCTCAGGCCACAGGTCAAGCCTGCACACCCAGTAGTCAAGGGGTTAATCGCTCCTCAGAGTGTCGATATCTGCAGTTAAGGCGAGGTAGTCTGCTACCTGTCGGTCGAGTCGGTGGACCCCGAAGGGCTGTGGCGATGCGTAGGACTTAAAAAGCTCTGCATGTTCTCCATCAACAACACGTCTGTAAAGCATCCTGTCCTTGCCGGCGTGGTCGTGGGAGGAGGAGGATTACTTTCACCTCTTCCCCTGTTAGATTTCCGTTGTGCTGTGACATCACCCTTATATGCTGTGTAAGAATACTTTTTAATTTATTTTGGAACTTCTGCATCCTTTCCGAATTGCAGTAATTAGGTAACATTTCAGGCACTTTCTGCTTATACCGGGGGTCTAGTAGCGTGGACACCCAGTACAGGTCATTCTCCTTCAGACTTTTTATACGAGGGTTCCTCAACAGGCACGACAGCATGAAAGACCCCATTTGCACAAGGTTGGATGCTGAGCTACTCATGTCCCGTTCCTCGTCCTCAGTGATCTCACTGAAGGTATGTTCTTCCCCCCAGCCACGTACAACACCACGGGCACCAGATAGGTGACAACGAGCACCCTGGGATGCCTGTTGTGGTTGGTCTTCCTCCTCCTCCTCAAAGCCACATTCCTCCTCTGACTCCTCTTCCTCACATTCCTCTTCCAGCATTGCCGCAGGTCCAGCAAGCGATGCTGTTTCTGGTGGTGATGGTGACCACAACTCTTCCTCTTCCTCTTCATGCTCATCTACAGCCTGATCCAGCACTCTTCGCAGGGCACGCTCCAGGAAGAAAACAAATGGTATGATGTCACTGATGGTGCCTTCGGTGCGACTGACTAGGTTTGTCACCTCCTCAATAGGACGCATGAGCCTACAGGCATTGCGCATGAGCATCCAGTAACGTGGCAAAAAAATTCCCAGCTCCGCAGAGGCTGTCCTAGCACCCCGGTCATACAAATAGTCGTTAACGGCTTTTTCTTGTTGGACATTAGGAGTGCTGAATTCCAACGTATCGGCTGTCGCAAATCAAGCGCCTCACTGGCATGTTGTTTCGCCGCTGGATATCTGAAAAGTGGGCCATGGCCATGTAGGAACGCCTGAAATGGCCACACACCTTCCTGGCCTGCTTCAGGACGTCCTGTAAGCCTGGGTACTTATGCATAAAGTGTTGTACGATCAGATTACACACATGTGCCATGCACGGCACATGTGTCAACTTGCCCAAATTCATTGCCGCCAACAAATTTATTCCGTTGTCACACACCACTTTGCCGATCTCCAGTTGGTGCGGAGTCAACCACTTATCCACCTGTGCATTCAGGGCAGACAGGAGTGCTGGTCCGGTGTGACTCTCTGCTTTCAGGCAAGTCAACCCCAAGACGGCGTGACACTGCCGTATCCGGGATGTGGAATAGTACCTGGGGAGCTGGGGGGGTGCCGTTGATGTAGAGCAAGATGCAACAGCAGAAGAGGACTCAGCCTAGGAGGTTATGGAAGAGGATGGAGTAGGAGGAGTAGAAGAGGTGGCAGCAGGCCTGCCTGCAAGTCGTGGCGGTGTCACCAACTCCTCTGCAGAGCCACGCATTCCATGCTTGGCAGCCGTCAGCAGGTTTACCCAATGCGCAGTGTAGGTGATATACCTGCCCTGACCATGCTTTGCAGACCAGGTATCAGTGGTCAGATGGACCCTTGCCCTAACACTGTGTGCCAGACATGCCATTACTTCCTTTTGCACAATCGAGTACAGGTTGGGGATTGCCTTTTGTGCAAATAAATTTCAGCCGGGTACCTTCCACTGCAGTGTCCCAATAGCTACAAATTTTTGGAACGCCTCAGACTCCACCAGCTTGTATGGTAAAAGCTGGCGGGTTAAGAGTTCAGACAAGCCAGCTGTCAGAGGCCGTGCAAGGGGGTGACTTTGTGACATTGGCTTCTTACGCTCAAACATGTCCTTGAAAGACACCTGACTGTGGGCAGATGAGCAGGAACTGCTCAGGGCAAGAGACTGAGTGTTGAGAGGGGGCAAGAGGCAGATGGTTGAGAGGGGGCAAGAAGGACAGCAGTGGTTGACGTGGCTGAAGATGCTGGACCAGGAGGAGGATGGCGGCTTTGAGTTTGTGTGCTGCTTGTACTCATGTGTTGATCGCATAGGCGTTTGTGATGTGCGATCATGTGCCTTCGCAAAGCAGTTGTACCTAGGTGGGTGTTGGACTTCCCACGACTCAGTTTCTTTTGGCACAGGTTGCAAATGGCATCGCTGTTGTCAGAGGCAGACACACAAAAAAAATTCCACACTGCTGAGCTCTGCAATGACGGCATCCTGGTGGTGGCGACAGCATGCGTTGATTGGCGTGCTGTCGGGCTGACCCCGGGTGCCGATGCATGCTGTCTGACTGTTCCACTAGCTCCTTGCGACGACCTCCCCCTGTTTCCAACTCGTCTCCTCCTCCTCTCTGTCTCCCCATCTGAAATTTCCCCTGTTCTTCTTCTCTTCTAGCGGGCACCCACGTGACATCCACGGACGCATCGTCATCAAAAACCGCTTCACTTGTATCTGACAACTCAGCAAAAGAAGCAGCAGCGGGTACAACATCATCATCATCGCACTGTACATCCATGTGTGTAATGCTGCCTGACTGAGACATATCCCTGTCATCTACAATCCTCTGGCAATAATGGTTGCGCATCACTCATTTCTTCCAACTGATGTGTAAATAACTCCTCTGACAGATCAAGTGAAGCGGCTGTGGTGCTAGTGTTGGTGGTGGCAGCAAGCGGGCGAGTGGTAACTTGAGAGGTGCTCGAAGCTAAGCTGGAGGAGGATGGTGCGTCAAGGTTCCGAGCGGAAGCTGTAGAAGATTGGATGTCCTGTGTTAGCCAGTCAACTATGTCCTCAGAACTTTTCGAGTTCAGGGTACGTGGCCTCTGAACACTGGGCATTATTCTAGGGCCAAAGAGAATCACAGCACCATGACCAAGATGGCCCCTGCGGGGTGTTCTGCCTCTGCCCGTCATTTTTTTTTTCGATTAGTGGTACTATGCTTGCAAGCTACTGTGACAACAGATATGAGTGGCACTGTGCACTGGCAGAAGTTGGCAGAGTAGACGCTGTAGGCCTGACACACACGCTTGCAGACAACTAACTGCTATTCAATCTATTACAGTCAATTTTTTTTTTTTTTTTTTTTAAATGTACACTACTGTTACACCAGATATGAGTTGCACTGGTGTGACACTGTGCCCTGGCAGGCCCTGAAACGCACACGTGTGAAGGAAACTGACTGCTATTATTTCACAGTCAAAAAAGTGTTGTTTTTTTTTTTTAATGTACACAAATGTTAGACCAGATATGAGTTGCACTGGTTTGACACTGTGCCCTGGAAGGCCCTGAAACACACACGTGGGAAGGAAACTGACTGCTATTATTTCACAGTCAAAAAAGTGTTGTTTATTTTAAATGTACACTACTGTTACACCAGATATGAGTTGCACTGGTGTGACACTGTGCCCTGGCAGGCCCTGAAACGCACACGTGTGAAGGAAACTAACTGCTATTATTTCACAGTCAAAAAAGTTTTTTGTTTTTTTTGAAATGCAAGCTATTGTGACACCAGATATGAGTGGTGGCACTGGGCAAGTGGGCACAGTATACGCTGTGAGCCTGACACACACGCTGGCATGCAGGCAACTGCAATTAGATCACACAGAAAAAAAAAGCAGACTGATGTTCTAGCCCTAAAAAGGGCTTTTTGGGGTGCTGTCCTTACAGCAGAGATCAGACGAGTCCTTCAGGACTGTAGTGGACACTGAATACACTAGCCTAGCTATTGATTTCCCTATTAAATCAGCAGCAGCTACACTGTCCCTCCTCTCACTAAGAATGCAGCTTCCGAATGAATCTAAAATGGATGCTGTCCAGGAGGTGGGAGGGTCTGGGAGGGAGGGTCTGCTGCTGATTGGCTGGAATGTGTCTGCTGCTGACTGTGAGGTACAGGGTCAAAGTTTACTCAATGATGACGAATAGGGGGCGGACCGAACATCGCATATGTTCACCCGCCGTGGCGAACGCGAACAAGCTATGTTCGCCAGGAACTATTCGGCAGCGAACTATTCGGGACATCTCTACTAACATGTCTTACCTTTAAGGAAATATTGCTAAATAAAGGACACTGCATATTATCTAAAGATTTTCATTTCTCAAATATTTTTTATAAAGCATGAACGTATAAGTGAAAAATAAACATTGTGCAAATTTATATATTTACATTTTTTAACCCATTACCAGGAGCAACATGGATCGCCGGACCAGGTAAGTTTATTTACCTAGGAGGAATAACGATCGTTAGGGCGTACCATGCCGACTTAATGGCTTTTAAGCCCATATTGTGCAGGGTAGCATGGTACGCCCTAACGATTATTAGTCCTCCTAGGTAAATAAACTTACCTGGCGATCCATGTTGCTCCTGGTCTGGGGGGGACAGCCTGACAAGGCAGGCAGTCCACCTGTTGCCAGTTCAGAATTCTGATCACATGGTGGGAATGGCTGTCTGCAGATCTGCCTGCAGAGTTGTCAGTCAGTCTCCAAAGGTGAAAAAAAGTTTTTAAAAGTTGGAAATAAAAAAGGTTTTTTAATATGTATGTATAATACATTATAAGTTAATTAAAGCATGTCATGAATATATTATACATATATAATACATGTAGCTCTCCGAAGAACTGCACTCCAGGGGGAGTGGTTGACAGTGTAGGGAGGGGTGACAATGTGTGGTGAGGTGACAGTGTGATGGGATGCTAACAGTGTGTCTGGGAGGCTGACAATGTGTGGGAGTATGATGACACAACATTTTTGTGGGTGACAGTGTGTGGGGGGCATGACTGTGTGTGTGTGGGGGGGGGGTGATCCTGTGTGTGGGAGGGTGATGGTGTGAGGGAGGGAGAGAGGGAGGGTGATGGTGTGAAGGAAGGGGAGGGAGGGAGAAAGGGAGGGTGATGAGGAGGGAGAGAGTGGGGTGATGGTGTGAGGTTAGGGGGTGATGATGAGAGGGGTGATGATGAGAGGGAGAAGGGGGTGATGGTGAGAGGGAAAGGTGGTGATGCAAAGAGGGAGAGGAGGGTGATGGTGTGAGGGGGGAGGGGGTGATGGTGTGAGGGAGGTGATGGTGAGAGGAAGAGGGGGTGATGGTGAGAGGGAGAGGGGAGTGATGGTGTGAGGGAGAGGGGGTGATGGTGTGAGGGAGAGGGGGTGATGATGAGAGTGTGATGTGAAAGGGGGGTGATGGGTAGAGGGGGTGATGGGGAGAGGGAGAGGGGGGTGATGGGGAGAGGGAGAGGGGGGTGATGGTGAGAGGGGGTAATGGGGAGAGAGGGGTGATGGGGAGAGAGGAGTGATGGAGAGAGAGGGGGACAAACTACCTTTTTTTATTTCCTAGTGGTCCAGTGTGGGCTCCCTGGTAATGCAGTGGGCTCCGTGGTAGTCCGGTGGTGATATCTGGTCTGCAGCTATGTGTCTCGCGAGACCCGTCAGACCGTTGCTGTGGTAATCCGTGGTAATGCTCTGATTAGCCAGTTTTCACAAGACACATGGTCTGCAGTTCTGCACACTGCGGAGCTGCAGACTGGTGTCTGCGATGGGCGCTCTCTGGTGAGGCAGCCAGGAATAGACTCGCATCTGGCAGCATACTGAGCAAGCCACCGTGCCCACTCCTGGTGTCGGTCCTCAGTCCTCCGTCAATGACTAAACTGCCCTAAGGCACGAACTAGGGGAACAAATGCTACTATGAGCCAGGGGGTACTGTTCGTGAATTTATTTGGTTTTGAGGCTTTCCGAAATAGACCGACCGCACAACCTGAACTCATGGAATGATTTCTGGGCAAGAGGCTCATGTGCAGTCAGTCAAACTAAGACCTCCATGAAACTCCTGAACCCCTGAACTGCTCTGGGTGATTTTTGGATATTTTGGTCACCCAGATCAGGGCTATCAGGGGATATGACATTTCTAGAGATGTTATGTATTTCTGGGTGCTTTTGAAGTTTTGGGGAAATAATTGTTGTTCTGCCTGGAGATAATTGAGTTATTACAGTATCTGACCAAATTATCTCCCAGGCAGAGATGATGGGTTATGTGCTTACTGTGGGAGTGTTATACTTTGTAACCCTATTGTGATTGGTAATTAACTTTGTATTGGAGTCCCCAACAAGGTCCACGTGGGAGTAACCCTTGCATGTATTGGCGGAGGAGGAGCAGAGCCGGGCCTGAACCAGCACTGAGGGACATCGGTGCTGGAATCAGGTAAGTCACAGAAAAGGTTTTTTTAACTTTGTTTTCCTAGCACTATTGTTTCCCTTTAATGCGAAACAGGTGAATTGTGGTTGAACAGACTATAGCTCACATTCTAGGTTTTGTTTATGTTTTGTTTTGATCAATTACAATTACCTCTGACCATAAGAGGTTAAACTTGCCTATACAGCAATCTATACACACACACACTGTTGTGTAATGCTTTGTTTATATGTTAGTGATTTATTCCTTGCTTCAAATAAATTCTATGCAAGTATTTCTTCCATTAAAAAGCACTCAGCAGTGAATGACTTAAACTAAATGTGTGTTGGTGCTTAGAAGGCCCCTATAAGAAAAAGGTTGTTTTTTTTCCACCATGTCATTATAAGAATAGACCAATGTGACAGATTCTCTTCTTGTTCTTTAAAGAACAATATTTAATTCTCAGATACGCAATATGACACATCGCAAAAATATCAAATAGTCCTTGGCCTATAATAAACAAAATATTCCTGATTTTTATATTAGTAGGCAATATATAGTAACATAACATAGTAAATCGTATATTTACTTTGTAGAGTAACATATAATAACAGTCAGGTTTTAATGGCAAATTATTACATTAAAACACAATTTATTTAGTGGGAAATAATTCAGCCATAGTATTACATTAAAATTGAATCTATTTAAATTGGAAAGCACTTAATTCTTCTTGTCTTATTAAAATCTGTTCTATATCCATAATTTGTTTTGTATGGTGATTTGATTAAAGTAGAAAGAACTTGCTTAAATAAAAAATTAAAATTTACTGTCTATTGCATTTTTATTAATTTTACCATAGTTTAATTTGTTTTTAATTCTTTATTTAATGTAATGACTTCAGTTCTTAAAATTAAAATCTAATGCCATGACATTGATCGAATATTTATACACAACAATCAGTGATCTGCAGTTTACATTTTTTCTTAGAAACAAACCAGCAGAAAGTATTTGAACATATAGCAACAATTTTCAGAGATTCTTGTCCATGTTTGAAGTAACTTGAAGCAAACTGAATAAATTGATTTTAAATGGAAATAATTTACTTACAGTCATAAGTTGTGAAGTTATGAAAGCACATGCTGCCTGTCATTATTCTTCAGGGTTCATTTTAATTCTGGATAACAGACATACATTGATCTATAGAACAAAAAACCAATCGGTTTGGGATCTATTTCTTACCTAAAAAGGGCCTGTATGATTAAAACAGGACTGCAAGACGTCAGATTTATGAATAAAATAACTAAAGTTTTGATAACAATTGCACAGTTGTTTTTTTCCCTTTTAATTCCGAACAGTTTTTATTTTATGATTTACATTATATGACTGTCAGTCCTGGCAAAGTCAGAGCACACCGTGCAAATTAGTAGGGCCTCCAAGATATCTAATTCATACTAGAGGAACACTATGAATCTATCAAGCATTTTCAGCAGATGTCCAACGTTACATGAAAGTATTAAAATCATAATGCGTAGATCATGTTATCCTACACATTTAGGTGCTCTGGAGGCTAATGTTTTTTACACTATATTTACTCCTGCTCTATTTCTCAACCCAGTAATTGTTTTTTTGGTAGTGCTTACTATGGTGACAATTCTACATTAAATGATTGCCTTGTCATATTTTAGTCAAAATCAAGAAGTTTCTGATGGATCTAGATAAACTCTGCATATTGTCTTATGTGTATGCAAAGTTAAAATGGAGCTGTCACTTATCTGTGATTAACAACAGCTTTTTCATTAGGTGCTCTGTTTTCTTTTAAGTTTATATTAAAGATTTAGCAAATTAAATCATAATCCTTTTCAGACAAGACAAACCCTTGGTAAAGGGTACTGACTATTCCAACTGGGAGTTTGTTGCAGGCTTGGTCATGATATCTGCTATCATCTTGTGGTTGTGCAAGAATTAATGGCCATGCCACCTGATCAATATATTTATATATTTGACAACAAACAGGATTCCTTGAAAGAGCTATTACTTCCTGATTATCCCTAAAGGCTTGTCCTGGTACATATTAACATTAGAGATGTTGCGAACATAAAATTTTCCGTTCGTAAATGGCGAACGCGAATTTCCGCAAATGTTTGCGAACGGGCGAACCGGGCGAACCGCCATGGACTTCAATAGGCAGGCGAATTTTAAAACCCACAGGGACTCTTTCTGGCCACAATAGTGATGGAAAAGTTGTTTCAAGGGGACTAACACCTGGAGGGGGATCCATGGCAAAACTCCCATGGAAAATTACATAGTTGATGCAGAGTCTGGTTTTAATCCATAAAGGGCATAAATTACCCAACATTCCTAAATTGTTTGGAATAACGTGCTTTAAAACATCAGGTATGATGTTGTATCGATCAGGTAGTGTAAGGGTTATGCCCGCTTCACAGTGACAGACCAAACTCCCCGTTTAACGCACCGCAAACAACCGCAAACAGACCATTTGCACAACCGCAAACTCCCCATTTGCACAAGGTTGGATACCAAGCTAGCCATGTCCCGCTCCTTGTCCTCACTGATGTCATTGAAGGTCTCTTCCTTTACCCAGCCACGTACAACACCAAGGGTCCCCGAAAGGTGACAACAAGCCCCCTGGGACACCTGCTGTGTTTGGTCTTCCACCTCCTCAAAGCCACCTTCCTCCTCTGACTCCTCTTCTTCAGACTCCTCTCTCTGCGTTGACTCTCTCTGCATTATTATAAGGTGTGTTAAGTAGTACTATTCCTATCAGTTTAATCCATGTTACGTCCCCTATCAAGGCGAGAGACGGAGTGGCGGATGGTTGAGAGGGGTCAAGGAGGACAGCAGTGGTTGACGTGGCTGAAGATGCTGGACCAGGAGGAGGATGGCGGCTTTGAGTTTGTGTGCTGCTTGTACTCATGTGTTGATCCCATAGGTGTTTGTGATGTGCGATCATGTGCCTTCGCAAAGCAGTTGTACCTAGGTGGTTATTGGACTTCCCACGACTCCCACGGACTTCCCACGTTTCTTTTGGCACAGGTTGCAAATGGCATTGCTGTTGTCAGAGGCAGACACACAAAATAAAATGCCACACTGCTGAGCTCTGCAATGATGGCATTCTGGTGGTGACAACAGCATGCGTTGATTGGCATGCTGTCTTGCTAACCCCGGGTGCCGATGCATGCGGTCTGACTGTGCCACTAGCTCCCTGCTTCCAACTCGTCACCTCCTCCTCTCTGTCTCCCCATCTGAACTTTCCCCCTGTTCTTCTTCTCTTCTAGCGGGCACCCACATGACATCCACGGACGCATCGTCATCATCAACCACTTCACTTGTATCTGACAACTCAGCAAAGGAAGCAGCAGCGGGTACAACATCATCATCATCACACCGTACATCCATGTGTGTAATGCTGCCTGACTGAGACATATCCCTGTTATCTACAATCCTCTGGCAATAATGGTTGCGTATCACTCATTTCTTCCAACTGATGTGTAAATAACTCCTCTGACAGATCAAGTGAAGCGGCTGTGGTGCTAGTGTTGGTGGTGGCGGCAGGCAGGCAAGTGGTAACTTGAGAGGTGCCCAAAGCTAAGCTGGAGGACGATGGTGCGTCAAGGTTCCGAGCGGAAGCTGTAGCAGATTGGGTGTCCTGTGTTAGCCAGTCAACTATGTCCTCAGAACTTTTCGAGTTCAGGGTACGTGGCCTCTGAACACTGGGCATTATTCTAGGGCCAAAGGGAATCACAGCACCACGACCACGACGGCCCCTGCGGGGTGGCCTGCCTCTGCCTGTCATTTTTAGATTAGTGGTACTATGCGTGCAAGCTACAGTGAAAACAGATATGAGTGGCACTGTGCACTGGCAGAAGTTGGCAGAGTAGATGCTGTAGGCCTGACACACACGCTTGCAGACAACTAACTGCTATTCAATCTATTACAGTCAAAACATTTTTTTTTTTTTTTTTTAAATGTACACTACTGTTACACCAGATATGAGTTGCACTGGTATGACACTGTCCCCTGGCAGGCCCTGAAACTGTCAGGATCGGGACAGGGATCCAACACCCAGAATACAAACAGGAGCTAGGTACGTATACCGGACCTTAGAATGGCCGGACTAACGTAAGGAGAAAGCAAAGAATGGTCAGAGACAAGCCGAGGTCGAGGGAACGAGAGAACAGGTAAGCGAGAGACGAGCCGAGGTCAAAGGACACGAGAGATAAGCAGGAACGAAAGTGCAAGCCGAGTCAGAACCAAAGAGACAATAGTAATAAGAGCACTGAGTGACCAGACAAGCTAGAACCACGACAGGGCAATGAACCAATATTTTATACCTAGCTCTTTGATTGATGACTCTGCCCCTGCCGAGCCCTGATTCGTTGTTCGGAACTAGATTGACAGGTCGGGACGTGATTACCGTCATGACGTCGGCTCCTGAGCGCCGCGTCATAAAAGGAAGCGGGGCTATCGCGGCCGGCGTGTAAACGGTTATGAGAGCTGTGAGGATTGGGTGAATCAGTCCCCCTGAGAGGACGGCCATTAGAAAGTCTAACCTCCTCCGAGGTAGAGACTTCAGGTACCTGACAGTGCCCCCCCTCTCAGAAACGCCCACCGGGCGGAAGGAACCGGGGCGAGATGGAAAACGAGCATGAAATGCCCTGAGGAGACGAGGGGCATGCACATCTTCCCGGACCACCCAAGACCTTTCCTCAGGACCATAATCTTTCCAATCAACAAGATATTGCACCCTCCCCCGAGAAACCCGAGAATCGAGAATGGACTTGACTTCATACTCCTCCTGACCCTCAACCTGGACAGAACGAGGGGAGGACACAGCGGAGGAAAATCTGTTACAAACCAAAAAGGTTTCAATAAGGAAACATGAAAGGAATTCGGGATGCGCAGGGCAGGCGGAAGAGCCAGACGATACGCTGTGAGGATTGGGTGAATCAGTCCCCCTGAGAGGACGGCCGTTAGAAAGTCTAACCTCCTCCGAGGTAGAGACTTCAGGTACCCTGACAGAAACGCACTTGTGTGAAGGAAACTGACTGCTATTATTTCACAGTCAAATTTCTATTTCTAGTTGTTTTTTTTTTTATGTACACTACTGTTATACCAGATATAAGTTGCACTGGTGTGACACTGTGCCCTGGCAGGCCCTGAAACGCACACGTGTGAAGGAAACTGACTGCTATTATTTCACAGTCAAAAAAGTGTTGTTTTTTTAAATGTACACTACTGTTACACCAGATATGAGTGGTGGCACTGGGCAAGTGGGCACAGTATACGCTGTGAGCCTGACACACACGCTGGCAGGCAGGCAACTGCAATTAGATTACACAGGAAAAAAAAAAAAGCAGATTGATGTTCTAGCCCTAAAAAGGGCTTTTTGGGGTGCTGTCCTTACAGCAGAGATCAGATGAGTCCTTCAGGACTGTAGTGGACACTGAATACACTAGCCTAGCTATCAATTTCCCTATTAAATCAGCAGCAGCTACACTGTCCCTCCTCTCACTAAGAATGCAGCTTCCGAATGAATCTAAAATGGATGCTGTCCAGGAGGTGGGAGGGTCTGCGAGGGAGGGTCTGCTGCTGATTGGCTGTAATGTGTCTGCTGACTGTGAGGTACAGGGTCAAAGTTTACTCAATGATGACGAATAGGGGGCGGACCGAACATCGCATATGATCGCCCACCGTGGCGAACGCGATCAAGCTATGTTCGCCAGGAACTATTCGCCAGCGAACTAGTCGGGACATCTCTATTTAACATTAATTGTTTATTCCTTCAATGAATAAGACTCCACAGGTAAATTACGTACAATCAATTTGTCCAGATATGGAATAAAAATTCAGACGAACCATCCAAAATTAATTTGCACAAGTCTAATGATTGGCCCATTTTTGCACCCTTTTTTTGTTCATCCAAATCATTTCACTGAATATTTTTAATGGACAATATTTAACCCCTTAAGGACCAAACTTCTGGAATAAAAGGGAATCTTGACATGTCACACATGTCATGTGTCCTTAAGTGGTTAAGGGAGGTGAAGCATCGAATGAAAAATGAAGAGGTTCCAAATGAAATTTCATATTTAGAAGAAAAATATTTTCCATACATACATATCAACATGAGACACATTCAGTAATACCAGGAATATTATGTGACAGTGTGACAGATCACTATAACCAAGGATTACCATTCCCCTCTTTTCTGCAATCAACTATGTGCTCAGGATATTGCACTCCCCTTTATTTTTTTCCCCCAGTCATTCCCTTACTGAACAAGAAGTGTGCCACCTATTAACATTATGTACTCAATACACTTTGAACTCCCGAACATTCAAAACGGTTCGAAGTGAGTTGAAGTGGTCGCCATTTAGCATTCGAACGCGTGGCAGTGGCCATCTTAAGCCGTGAGTACTATGTTTGGTCATCGAGTTAATGAAACTCAAATCAGACACGTGATGGCACAAACACCACTAAAGATGTCCGACTATTCGAACGGGAGTCGAACGGCATTTGGTGAAAAGAAACTCCCGACCAAGAGACATACACTGACTGTATTCACGAACTGCTACGTTTGGAATTTTGAATGTTATTTCGAATCCTCGAAGTAGACCGGCCGCACAGCCTTATTCTCTGGAACTGTTTTGGGCATGAAACCATGCGTGTGGTCGGTCAAAATAAGACTTCCATAGAATTCCTGAACCCCTGAACTGATCTGGGTGATTTATGGATACGTTGGTCACCCAGATCAGGGATGTCATGGGATGTAATCATTGTAGGGATTGTATGTGTTTTTGGGGTACTTTTGGGGTTTTGCAAAATATGTGTTTTTTCTGCCTGGAGATAATTGGGTTAATACAGTATCTGACTCAATTATCTCCCAGGCAGAGGGGAGGGATTGTATGCCATGTGTGGGAGTGCCTTACATTGTAAACATGTTATCATTGGTGTATAACTTTATGTCCCTGTCCCCAACAAGGTCCATGTGGACGTATACCTTTCTTGGGGACTTGCATAAAAGGCCAGTGTGGCTACCATTAAACCAGTCCTGCTTTACCCTCAACATAGAGCCTTGCCTCATGTTTGTAGGAATCTGCTATACATATTATATCACTAGCTCTTATAAGAGTTTCACAGCTATGCCTACTCTTCACTGCTTGGATTGATGGTTGGGAATACTTCAGTGCTCTCTACTCTAGGGGGAAAGGACATCTCTGGTGGCGGAAACCCTTCCACTAGCAGGGTGGCTGTTACATTATGTAAGAAAAACACATTATGGAAGAAACACAAAGGGTGCGAAAATACGCCAATCAGTAGATCCTGAAATTTATTTCAGACAAATTGTCCAAATACAATGCCTTGTATATAGGCATTAGGGTGGGAGGTAAATAAATATTATGGGCACTGCCATACAAAGAAAGGATACTAATGTGTAGGAATGTACAGCCAATGCACTGTCTACAGTGAACAGAACTTAGCTTGTTAGTCTAGGGGCTAATTTACTAACATGTTAAAAATCAAAGAGAATAAAAATAATCTTCCAGGATTTATCCATAGAGTCTTATTAGGTAAATAAGACTCCACAGGTAAATTCTGGACAATCGATTTGTCCAGGTGTGTCAGGGTCCCCAACTCACTCACCTGGGATTCCCTCGCTTTGTCTGTCTCCTCATCTGACATGAAACTTCAACTGTGCTGGCCCAATCGCTACCAGGGAAGGGGCGCCTGCATCTTCTCCCTCAGTGGAAGTGAAGCCATGACTCTTTACTCCTCACAAGGCTGCAGTCCACTAGAGGTGTTAGGTAGCATTGCCCGAGATTGGGGGAGGAGTGCCCACATATTACATATTCAATAGGCAAGTGCGCTTAACTGAATCTTCAAAGTGGGAAATTCTTTTGTAATGTCCCAATCTTGAAGAAAATAACATCTTTAATCATGATATCAATAGGCAAACATTACATTTTTATTTAAAGGTTAATTTACAGGGAGCAGCATCCCCTCATCTGCTGCACAGGATAGTGATTTTTTTTAAATTCAGAAACCTGACAGCCTTAAATGGAAGCCATACAGTGAGTAGATGCCTGCATACTTAAAACAATATTGAATACACAATGCTGTTTCTATTGTTTATAGCAGCACACCCCAAGAACTTGATAAATAGGAACCTCTACATCAACTACTTTTGAAAGTGGTTTTGTCTATGCACATATGAAAAGTCAAGCAATGGATTTTGTCATGTAGTTGTGATATATTTTTTTTTAATTGATTTTCTGTAATCATGTTGAAATTATTAATTATTTGACCAATATCATGTCATTTACCTACAGTAGGTAATACAGTTTATTTGAATTGATATTGTATTATGATGCTCAATCAGCCATTACAGTATAATGTCTTCCATTTTAAGATGTCACTTAGCCATTGTCATATTTATAAATTACTTTAAGCATTTAACTTTCTATATGCATACATAAAAAAAAACAAAAAAACATTTTAGTCTAAATAAGCCAAATAAACATCTAGTTAGACTAGTAAATATACACACTGCACATTTTTTTTTTTAAATGTATTGCTTGGAATTCTGTTGAGCCAAAAGCTTGTCTCTATGATGCTGCTTCGAGAAGCATTTGAGCTATATTTCCATTACACGGATCTGATCTTCATACGGTATTATGTAAGCACCAAATCCAGTCAACACAGCATATGTATTATTATAATGAAAATCACGTCTAGGTTTATGCTCCATATCTAATGTTAATAGTCACTGTAAGTGTGGAGTGCAATAATAAATCCAACTTTAACTCACTGAGTACATGGTTTGCAATAGACTCTTCTGGGATAACTTGCACAGATCCTCAGAAGTCAAGGGGTTAAACACTTGTAAAAAAAATTTCTGTATCTGGGTTGTCAGGAGAACAGATGGTTCAGTAATCAGCTGTGTGTGAGAAACATGCAGTAATGTTATTTCATAAATCAAATATAAATATGGTGCTCTGAGGAATATTGTTTCTCCTGAAACTGTTCTATTTTTACAAATTGCATTTGGAAACCTCAAAATGAGCTATTTTGTAAACAAGGAGCAAAACTGAATATACCACGTTATATTGATGGTACATGTTCTAATTACTTGAATGAAATATTCTAAAGGTCTGCATCTTATGAATGAGCCAGAGCAACAATACATTGTTTATTTCCTGAATATGGGAAAGAATGAAGACACAAATTGTTCTCTATTTTTCACACAATATACAAATGAACAATAAATCACATATCCACCATTGTCATTATTTCATATTCTGGAAAGAAAACAATTAAACCTATGGGTTCTGATTTCTTAAACTGAATGAAAGTAATAAAGCTAAATCAAATAATGGAGTCAAATATTTGAATTTACCATTTCAGCATCAGCTTCCACATGAATACATTACAGAAAATAATACATTCCTCGTTATGAATTTCTTAATAGAATGCTATTTCTTTAGCAAGGCTGCTGACAGCCGCATGGGCATAGTCTGAATCAGGTACAGAAGAAGCGGGAATACAATCATCTTAATAGCTTGGATGTGACCAAGTCATGAGAGTTCTATGTTAGACCATTGTTCAAAAAGTTGTCTGGTATGGTAGAGGAGTTTATTATTTTTCTCTTCAACCAGTGAAAAACTACTAGCTGCTATTCTAACACCCAAGTAGACCTGGTCTTTAAATGAAATTCATATGCTTTCCTTAGAACCGTCAAAGAAAGTAGGTAAAGAGAGACAGAATGGTAGGGCTTGCATTTTACTTGAATTATTTTTGTAATAAGACATACTGCCATATTTGTGCAATAGCAATGTCACATGGGGAAATTATTATTCTGGCTTAGCTAGAGCTGCAAAATTGTTGACACGATTTGATGGCCTAGGAGAGTAGCGATCCCATATATGGAGATCATGGACTTTAACTTGTTTGCTAAGGGTCCAAGTACTAAAATGCAAATAAAGGAGAACAAATGGCCACCCTGCCATGCCCATTAGTAATGTGCAAGAGAGTAGAGAGCAAGCCAGAGATGATATTTTTTGCAGATGACTTGGTGTAGAGGCCCAGCACTGCCTTTAGACACAATGGATGACACTAAATCTGTGAAAGTATGAGCCATACATTGTACATTTAATCTATAAAAAGCATTTTCAGCATCTAGGGCTTTGGGTGACAATTCTGTCACTGTAAATAATTTATATTCTATCAAATCTAAAGAAGTTATTAGACACCTATATGTGAGAGACAAAGCCAGTTTGTTCTCATGAAACTAAATAGTGTAAAGGGAGGTTTTATTTGGGGGCCAACATTTTTGCTGACATTTTTATATCCACATTCAATAGGGTGAAAGTTTGAAAATGAGGTGGGTGATTTGCCTGGTTTTGGGATTATTATATTAACAGCCAGCATCTCGTTGGGATTAATAACCGTTTCTTTAAAAGAGTTGAAGAGAGCTGTAAGGTGAGGAGAAGGTGAGCAGTAGATAGGTTGGCAAAAGTCCTGTGATAAAGATTGAAGAGGTCTCACTGCCTTGTGTTCAGGAAGAGCTGTTAAAGCTGCCTATAACAGCCCAATAGGTAGGCTTGTCTTTTAGGGCAGGATATTTGCTATCCAAACAGGATACATAGGTAAGAAGAGATATCCATTGAGGGTGATGAACACAATTTCTCATAGAATTTAATCAGATTTTTGGCATACAATCACATATCCGGTTATGCTTTTGCCCCAGCAGCAATACCTATATTGATCACAGAGAAGACATTAAAGGTAATTTTCTGCTGCTTAAAGGTAAAAGTGCGGTTTTCTATATTCATATTTGCTGACATTTATCTCCCTCATTCCTACCAAAGTGCAAAGCTCAATTGGGTTTTGTCACTATGTGATCCCTTTCCTGAAGGAATTTTGGTGCTGGGGTTAGACTGCAAAATTTCCTTGGATAACACATGAGGAAATTACATGACCATACCATACTCTACAACTTATAAATCAGGTGTCAGACCTTCCGGCATCCGTACTCCGGGGACTTCCGGGTAGACGGAGCGCGGCCACTCCCCCTCCTCTGACGCGGTCATTCCCAGGATACAAAGGGAGACCGCGGCAACACCTCAGTGCTGGATCAATTTGAAAGCCTCCCGCGAAAACTTCAAAGCTAAGTGTATCTGTGTTTACCTCTACTGTGTATCGGACCCGGACTGTTTATCGTTTACCTGCCTTCTCCTCTCCTCGACCACGGACTTGCCTTTGGATACTCTTTTGTCTGCAGCAACCTTACTCCTCTCTGAGAAACATCTCTCATCAAACCGGATTACCACCCCTACAAAGCTAAGTAGAACTCATCTGCCTAAACAGGAGTATTGTTATCCTGCATCTCTGCTTACCTTCTTTTGCTTCACCCTAACTAATTGTTCTGCTGCCATTTAACAATTCTACATTGGAATCTCATCTCTGTTCAGACTAATAATTGCCTCACCCTAAATCTTCTCTGCAAATCCTGCTGCTGCTTAATTTTCTGACAAGGAATTAAAGAGACAGCTCAACTTGAATTTTACTTTATTTCAATTATAACAATTTAATAAACAATTTCAGTTATCTACAGTTGTGATCCATATTGTCAATAAGTGACCATTACAGATTGATCCAGCCCTCTTAATGGATCCAGTAGATCTCACTTCTGAAATCACAAGATTGAACCAAAGAGTGGATACGCTTACTCAAGGCATGCAAGACCTACAGGTCACCAATGAACGAATCCTTACTTATGTAAGGGACTTACAAACACACACTCCTCATACCGTTACACACTCGGCTAGTGATCCTGCTGTTTCCAACCCCGAAAAGTTTTCTGGAGACAGGTCCCAATACCGAGAATTTATCAATTCTTGCAAATTGTTGATTGCCTTGAAACCTAGATCATATCCCACCGAAAGATCTAAGGTTTGTTCTGTTATTTCATTTTTAAGAGGCGAACCCATGGCCTGGGCTCATTCCTTCCTGGAGAATGATGACCCCATATTGGATTCCCTGGATGAATTCTTCGAAGCCATGTCTCTCCTTTACGAGGACCCTAATAAACAAGCAACTGCAGACTTAACCATTAGAACACTGCAGCAAAGAAACAGGCCTGTCGAAGATTATATTGCTGAATTCAAACGATGGGCACCAGAAACTCAGTGGAATGACATAACACTACGTAACCAGTTCCGTATTGGGTTATCTGAAGCTGTCAAGGATGAGCTCTCCAGGACAGAACTACCTACTACACTGAATACTCTTATCCAATTGTCAATCAGCATTGACAGACGACTTAGGGAAAGAAAAGCTGAGAAGTCACTCACTAGCTCCCTATGGAAAAAACCCTTCACTTCTTCACGAGCACCAGAGAAACCTGTAACTCCCACAGAACCTATGGAAATAGGGGTTTTGAGAAGTCCTCTTACTCCAGAAGAGAGAACCAGAAGAAGACAAATGAACCTCTGCATGTACTGTGCTTCACAAGAACATGTGGTCCCAGAATGTCCTCTATTGAAACGTCCTAGAGGCGGTAAGCATGGTTCTACTACGAATGTAATGAGTGTACTTCCTCCTAAAACTACCTCTCATCTCTCCTCTGTTTCTCTCATATTACAGTGGGACAAAGAAAGGATTACCACTGATGCCATTATCGATTCCGGTGCTAATGGGGTTTTCCTGGACTCATCCTTTGTTACAAAAAATAAAATTCCTTGTGTTCAAAAACGTAATTCCGTCTCTGTCAGAGTTATTGATGGCTCCTTAATATCCTCGGGGCCCATTCGTTCTGAAACTATCCCTTTAAGAACTACTACTAATCATATCCATTCTGAATTTCTTGTTTTTGATGTTATAAATTCTCCTCTTTATCCAATTATATTAGGAATCGACTGGTTGCGGACTCACAACCCATATATTACATGGGCTCCTTTCTCTCTCACCTTTAACTCTGCATATTGTAAGGGAACATGTCTACAACACATCCCCATTCTACAAGTTACTGAAGAAACCCCCATACCTTCCATCTATTCTGAGTTCACCGATGTATTCAGTAAAAAGGAAGCGGAGACACTTCCTCCTCATCGACCTTATGATTGTCCGATTGACCTTGTTCCTGGTGCTCCTATCCCTTTTGGACACATTTACCCTCTCTCTGAATCAGAGTTAAAAACCCTCAAAGAATACCTGGATGAGAACCTCCGTAAAGGGTTCATTAGACCTTCCTGTTCACCAGCCGCTTCCAGCATGTTTTTCGTAAGGAACAAGGATCAGACTATACGCCCAATCATCGACTACAGGTCATTAAATAAAATAACTATCAAGAATCGTTACCCTCTTCCCCTGATCAATGAGTTGATCGAAAGATTAAGAACAGCTACCATCTACACTAAACTTGACCTTCGTGGGGCATATAACCTTGTTAGAATCAAGGCCAATGATGAATGGAAAACGGCGTTCAGGACCCGATATGGCCTTTACGAATATCTTGTCATGCCCTTCGGGCTCTGTAACGCCCCTGCAACCTTTCAGCATTTCATAAACGATATCTTCAGAGATCTCCTAGATGTTTGTGTCATCATCTACTTAGATGATATTCTCATCTACTCCAACAACCTTGAGGAACACAGAAAACATGTGAGATGGGTATTATCCAGATTAAGAACACACAAATTATATGCAAAACCAGAAAAATGTATTTTTGAAGTCAATGAAATCACTTTTTTGGGATACGTTATCTCCCCTCATTCCATAAGTATGGATACCTCAAAAATAGATTGTATTGTCAATTGGTCTACTCCTGCTAATATTAAGGACTTACAACGTTTTTTGGGATTTGCCAACTTCTACAGGAAGTTCATTAAAAATTACTCCAATGTAGCTCATCCGCTTAACCTGCTCAATAGCAGTAAACGTTCCTTTGCTTGGAACGAAGAGGCTCAAGCAGCCTTTGATGAATTAAAACGGAGATTTACAAGTGCTCCCATTCTCCAACTCCCTAATCCTGATTTTCTCTACGTCATGGAAACAGATGCTTCTGACGCAGCTATCGGGGCTGTCCTTTCTCAGCAACGATCGCCTCAAGATTCTCTCCATCCAGTGGCTTTTTTCTCACGATCTATGTCTCCTGCTGAACGAAATTATCCTATAGGAGAAAAAGAATTGTTAAGTATTAAAGCAGCATTCGAAAACTGGCGACACATACTTGAAGACTCACGCACTCCTGTAATTGTTTACACTGACCACAGGAACCTTGAATATCTTCATTCGAACAAAACTCTCTCTGCCAGACAAGTAAGATGGAATCTTTTCTTTGCCCGATTCAATTTTCAAATTATTTACAGACCTGGATCCAGAAACAAAAAAGCAGATGCTCTGTCCAGAATTCAACAAGATCTTCCTGTGACTGGAACTCCCCCACCTAAAATCATAGGTATCATTTCGTCATTAATAGATGATATTAAACATCTTAAAGAAGAAGATCTTGAGCTTCCCAAACAAAAGAAACTATCAAAAAAGGACGGTCTCTACTACTTCAAAAACAGGTTATACATTCCTCCCTTGTTTAGGAATAAAATTCTCACCTTAATACATGATTCCCCTCTGGCTGGTCATCCTGGTACAAGGAAAACACTGGAGCTGTCTAAAAGATATTACTGGTGGCCTCGCCAGGACAGAACCATAGAATCTTATGTCAAAACCTGTCCAACCTGTCTGAGATCAAAATCTGACCATCATCCACCATTCGGTCAACTATTAAGCCTACCGATCCCAGAAAGACCTTGGCAGTCCATTTCAATGGATTTCTTGGTGGAACTCCCTCCTTCGCAACATCATAACACCATTCTAGTAGTGGTAGACCGTTTCACCAAAATGTCTCATTTTATTCCTTTAAGGAAATTACCCTCTTCATCTGAGCTTGCAAAAATATTCATCGACAACATAGTGAAACTCCATGGACTTCCTGAGGAAATCATTTCAGACAGGGGAACACAGTTCACCTCCAAGTTCTGGAATGAGATGTGTTCCTCTCTCAGTATTCAACGTAAATTGTCTTCAGCCTATCATCCCCAAACCAACGGACAAACAGAGAGAGTTAACCAGTGTGTTGAACAATACTTGAGGTGTTATTGCTCTCACTTACAAGATGATTGGATCACATGGTTACCAATGGCAGAATTCTCATATAACAACTCTGTACACGCTAGCAGTAAAATGACTCCATTCTTTTCAAATTACGGATTCCATCCCTCTTCGATTCCTGATCAGGGACTCCCTTCTTCTAATCCATACGTCTCCAACCACAACGCTTTCATGTCTGCCCTCTTCCTCAAGTTGCGTGATAACCTCAAAAATGCATCATCTGCTCAGAAAAAGTTTTTCGATACTGGCAGACGACCTTCCCCTGCTTACAACGTTGGTGATCTCGTATGGCTCTCTTCAAAGAACATTGTCACAAACCGTCCCTCAAAGAAACTGAGTTCTCTCTTCCTTGGCCCTTTTCGTATATTGTCTCTTATCAACGAAAACGTGGTCAGATTGAAACTTCCACCTACCATGAAACTTCATCCTGTCTTCCATGTGTCTCTGCTTAAACCACACCGCTCCGACCCTTTTCTAAGGGATGCTCTTACCACTCCTGATCCCCTTCTGGTACAAGGTGAGGAAGAATACGAGGTCCAGAGGATCCTGGATTCGCGAATCCATCGTGGTTCCTTACAGTATCTTATCCGGTGGAAAGGCTACGGAGTTGACGAGGATTCCTGGGTGTCGTCCTCCGCGGTGCATGCTCGTCGACTCGTCAACGCGTTCCATGCTCGCTACCCTTCCAGACCTCGTTGACAGCATCCGGTGGCTGCTTCTTATGGGGGGGGTTCTGTCAGACCTTCCGGCATCCGTACTCCGGGGACTTCCGGGTAGACGGAGCGCGGCCACTCCCCCTCCTCTGACGCGGTCATTCCCAGGATACAAAGGGAGACCGCGGCAACACCTCAGTGCTGGATCAATTTGAAAGCCTCCCGCGAAAACTTCAAAGCTAAGTGTATCTGTGTTTACCTCTACTGTGTATCGGACCCGGACTGTTTATCGTTTACCTGCCTTCTCCTCTCCTCGACCACGGACTTGCCTTTGGATACTCTTTTGTCTGCAGCAACCTTACTCCTCTCTGAGAAACATCTCTCATCAAACCGGATTACCACCCCTACAAAGCTAAGTAGAACTCATCTGCCTAAACAGGAGTATTGTTATCCTGCATCTCTGCTTACCTTCTTTTGCTTCACCCTAACTAATTGTTCTGCTGCCATTTAACAATTCTACATTGGAATCTCATCTCTGTTCAGACTAATAATTGCCTCACCCTAAATCTTCTCTGCAAATCCTGCTGCTGCTTAATTTTCTGACAAGGAATTAAAGAGACAGCTCAACTTGAATTTTACTTTATTTCAATTATAACAATTTAATAAACAATTTCAGTTATCTACAGTTGTGATCCATATTGTCAATAAGTGACCATTACATCAGGCAACATCTGTGCTAACACAAACTCAATTAGAATTACGACTCCCATCACAAAAGATTTTGTTTTCCACTCTGTCCTAAACTATACATACTCCAGGATATACATTTTCTTTTTACTACATAATCAATTAGAGCTTTTACAGGCCTATAGGGGCCATAACATGGTTTGACCATGCACAACTCCATATAACCTTATACATCCCAACACTGACACAGAGACAATTGTGATGGAAATTGAATGATACACTTCTTAAAGACCCTGTCTTCCTGAAGAGAGTGAGAGGACATGTTGGCTTTTACATCCAGAACAATGAGGCCCCCGAGGTCACCCCCACCTTGTTGTGGGAAGCCCACAAAGCATGCATCCATGGAATTGGGATACCAATAGTGTCAAGAGTTAAGAGACAACAGCAGCAAATCAAAGACATCACTTTTCATATCAGCTCACTTGAAACCCAAGATCAGCATTTGCACTCCACTGATCATTACAATTTACTAGCCACTGCTAGATCTGAGCTGAAATAATTTATAGTGCTTAAAATTAAGAAATCATTACTCATTACTAACCTTACATATTATGCACAAGGTAATAAGTGTGGCAAACGTTTGGCCTGAACGTTAAAAGTATGCACCAATCACACTTATATTCCAAAAATGAGGACAGGAGATGGAGTTCTCAAACATGCCACACATTCACAAATTCTATCAATCACTATATAACCTTCGCTCCTCCCACCCCCTTAAGCATTGCTCCATGATTAATTGGGACCCATGGCGTACATTAAAAATTACACAGATTTAAAATCATCTGGTAGTTCCAATTGGAACTATCACCTGCAAACCTTCATCATCTGTCCTGGAATTGGATGTTCTACAAAAAAATCAAAACAAAGCATAATGTTTCACTAAAATGCTTAGCTGAATTTAGTTTCTGTTTTAGTGTCTTGCTTACCCATCTAGTATTGAATGGATTAAAATAGGATGTCCTCAGTATTTCTAATCACCCTAGGTTGTGTTTTTGTTTACACTGACATTATGTTCATAAATTGTGCTTTATTTTGCTATAAGTAATTTAATTCATCTGAGCACTGATTGACAGTGTCATATTTGTCAAAAGGCCTAGAGCATAGATTATAGTAGATGGTAAGGTTTCAGCATTTATTTTTACAAGAGAGGGCCCCCAGCCATCAGACTTGCTTTCAAAGGTCCCACCTGTCGATCAGACTTGGTTCTGTATGGAATACATTCACCAATTTTTTTTAGTTTTTCAAGACGTGAAACTTTTTTCATGGAAGTATAAGCTTTAATATAATGCTCATTTTTACTGCATTGCCCTGCATTCTTCTTTATATTGAATTGGGGTGGGTGTCACATGCTGTCTCATCAAATCATATTTCCCATTTTTAAAAAATACATATTATCCATATTCATGCTTACTCCACCCTTATCTTAGTATTTCCCTCTCCAGTGTTTAGTGTTTTACATACTTATGTATAGAGGAAGTTGAGAGCTGTATGGGTGAGGTCAGAGTGTGTCTGTGTGTGCTAGTTGAATGTTGCATGTGCATGTTTTGCACCCATTCTTGCTTGCCTTCTGGTGATCCAGTGGAGATTGAGCAGGATCCCTGATGGTCCAATGGACAGAGGGCTTGATGATGAGAGGTCACTGGGAGTTGGGCTTCCTCAGTTATTCTCAATCTGTATATCCCAGATTGTGCACTCTCTTCTAATACACTTATGAATTGTCAAAAGCTAGTCTTACATCTCCTCTCTTCTTCTCCTGGACCAGAAAGATACTGCTCTTCTTCCTCAAAAATAAAAACTTCTCTCTCAGTTAACATTTGCTCTGGAAAGGTTTGCTTTAAATTCAGACCCTGACACACCAACTTCATTTAGTAAATAGCAAATAATATGTCAGTTTCAATTGTTTCCCATAAAGATTTCAGATCAGAATATTTTATTGGAGTCACAGCAAACTTATGCCAGATAGTAAATTGGTGTAACTTTTCTGTGATGCTGAATATCAACGTGTTGGGGTCAAGTAAATTAATAACCAGGATAATCAGTGACAATAAAGGATAATACACCTACGATTAGGTATGATAGGTAAGATAAGGTACAATATGTACTAACTAGTTTGCATAAAAAATGTAAACAGCTTCAGCTGAGAATTTTTAATTCCCTACTGGAACAGTTACTTATCAATGCATAAGCATTATAAGATTACAATAGCAAATTCCACTGTTTTTATCATTCATCTGTGTTTATGTACAGTAGGCAATGAACAGAAGATAATTAAATTCTGAACATGTGCATACTGTAGCAATTGTCTGCCTTTGTTTAAAAATATAGCTTTGATCGTTCGACCTTTTTGTTGAACTGCATAAGAAAAGCTTCATTAAAAATATTGGGAATGTAAGATTGGTTGAGATAAGCTGAACAGAGTTGCTTTATTTGTTTTATACCAAGGAATCTAATGATGCTATTTATATTGTGATCATTTGTCCCCATATGTAGTATGATTGTGCTGAAAATGTAATACAATGTTCCCTCAGTGAACTCTCTTAAAAACTGAAATGCATGCATAGTCATTTTATATATAATTTATAAACAGATTTTTGTTTTCACATATAAAATAGCAGGACCGGTGCAAGGATTTTTGACTACACAGGCGAAGATGCGTTTTTCCGCCCCTCCCCCCCCCAAAAAAAAATGCATCTTCATCTGTGTGTCTTGTAACCCCCCCTTTTGAATTTCTTACCACCTTCAGTGTTTTATATCCTATCATTCGAATATCTTACTCCCTTTTTATCCTTTGTGTGTCTTACACCCGCTTTGCTTATCTCCTCGTGTTTCTCTTACAACCCAATTGTGTATTTTTTACTTACTCCAGCCCCTTTGTCTGTCTCTGTCTCTTTCTTCTCCCCAGCTCCTTTGTGTGGCTCTTTCTCCCCCAAAGTCCCTTTGTACGTCTCTTTCTCCCCACAACCCTTCTGTATGTCAATGTGTCCTCCCTCAGCCCCTCTGTGTGTCTCTTTGCCCCCCCCCTGTGTGCATTCAGCATCTATGAGTTTCTCTTTGTGCCCCCCAGCATTCCTGTGTCTTTCAATGTCCCCCTATAACTTTCATTGTCCCATCTCCCCTCCTGTGCCTTTAAATGTCCCCCACCTTTTATTTACTCCCCTGATCCTTTTATTATCCCCCTTCCCTCCTGTACCTTTTATTGCCCCGCTTCCTCCTGTAACTCTTATTGTACCTCCCTCCCCTCCTTTAACTCTTATTGCCCCTCCATTTCCTCCTGTAACTCTTATTGCCCACCTCCCCTCCTGTAACTCTTCTTGTCCCCCTCCTCTACTGTAACTCTTATTGTCCCTCCCCTCCTCTCCTGTAAATCTTATTGTCCCCCATCCTGTAACTCGTATTGTCCTTCCCCTCCCCTCCTGTAACTCTGATTGTCTCCCCCTCCTGTAACTCCTATTTCCCCCCCTACTGTAACTCTGATTGTCCCTCCCCTCCTCTCCTGTAAATCGTATTGTCCCCCCTCCTTTAACTTGTATTGTCCTTCCCCTCCCCTCCTATAACTCTTCTTGTCCCCCCCTCCTGTAACTCTTCTTGTTCCCCCCTCCTGTAACTATTCTTGTCCCCTCCCTTCTGAAAATTTTATTGTCCCCCCCGTAACTCTTCTTGCCCCCCTGTAACTCTTTTTTGTCCCCCGTAACTCCTCTTGTCCCCTCCCTCCTGTAAATTTTATTGTCCCCCCTCCTGTGTAACTCTTCTTGTCCCTCCTGTAACTCTTCTTGTCCCCCCTCCTGTAACTCTTCTTGTCCCCCCTCCTGTAACTTTTATTGTCCCCCCTCCTGTAACTCTTCTTGTCCTCCCTCCTGTAACTTTTATTGTCCCCCTCTCCTGTAACTCTTCTTGTCCCCCCTCCTGTAACTCCTTGTCCTCCCTCCTGTAACTTTTATTGCCCTCCCTCCTGTAACTTTTATTGTCCCCCCTCCTGTAACTCTTCTTGCCCTCCCTCCTGTAACTTTTATTGTCCCCCTCTCCTGTAACTCTTCTTGTCCCCCCTCCTGCAACTCCTTGTCCCCCCTCCTGTAACTTTTCTTGCCCTCCCTCCTGTAACTTTTATTGCCCCCCTCCTGTAACTTTTATTGTCCCCCCTGTTACTTTTATTGTCCGCCCATCCTGTAACTCTTCTTGTCCCCCCTCCTGTAACTTTTATTGTCCCCTCCTCCTATAACTTTTATTGTTTCTCCCTCCTGTAACTCTTCTTGTCCTCCCTCCTGTAACTTTTATTGTCCCCCCTCCTGTTACTTTTATTGTCCGCCCATCCTGTAACTCTTCTTGTCCCCCCCTCCTGTAACTTTTATTGTCCCCTCCTCCTGTAACTTTTATTGTCCCACCCTCCTTTAACTCTTCTTGTCCCCCCTCCTGTAACTTTTATTGTTCCCCCCTCCTGTAACTCTTCTTGTCCCCCCTCCTGTAACTTTTATTGTCCCCCACTCCCCTTCTACCTTTCATTGTGCCCCCTTCTTCTCTCTCCATGTAGCGTGGTTGAGCGGGTGGTCCCAGTCTGACAGGAAGCAGTTTGTTGCATCTCCTGTCAGACCGGGTAAACCGCGGCCTGCCCGCTCGGCAACTCTACACGCAATGACCGGTAGGAGGGAAGCACTATGCAGGGTGCTCTCCTCCTACTGGTCACCTGCTGATTGCGCCCCCCGGGCCTGTGCGCCCTGAGGCGGCCGCTTGTGCCGCCTTATGGTAGCGCAGGCCCTGTAAAATAGTTGTTTTCATAAAGTACCTCTGTCAACTGAAATTGGATCGAAAAGATGTGATTTCAATATGTGGAGATGTTTTAGTTTTTTCATTCATCACTTTGAGATTGACCACAACATTCATTGAACTTGTAGCGGGCTTAAACGAACAGCAAAATCCAGGGTAAAATAGCTAAGCTGCAACAATAACTGAGTTTAAGAATTTCTGCAAATCAGCTATGTTTGCAAAAATTTCAGTTTTGGATTTACCATTTTAATTTGTTGTAGTTAGGATTTTAGTGAATAACCATGTGCAGCTTTAGTCATCTTCATCTGTGTGTCTTGTTTGTCAAAAAACAATGACTTATAAAATATAATGTTCTGTTTCTTTCTCTTTAAAATTATTTCAGTACAGAGATACATAAACATATTTTTTTATATATTTAAACAATAACATTTTTGCACTGATTTGTTTATTCTTTATATAAAATATAAGGTGGCAGTTCAAGGTTTATGACTCTTGCACTACATTTAAAGAAACCTTATGGCATTATTAGCAATGTATTTTCCTAAAATGGAATGCAAGAGTAATGTCTTCATTTTATTATAATATCCTTACACATCAAGTACACTTAATTTATTGTTTTGTATAGTAGATGGGCGTGAAAGGTGTTATAGAAACCTGCATTACACTATCTCTTTCCCTTGCTTTTATGTCTGAATTATTTCATGCTCCTCCCCCTACCATACCAGCAGAATGTCATCAATATAGCGTATGTAGGCAAAAGTATTACATTCAAACAGCTTAAAAAAGGTGATCTCTTTTACGTACCATATTAAACAAATAGGTGCTCAAAATGCCCATGTAACTCAACCTTTCCTAGAATTTCCTTGAACAGACCAGGCAATCACCTTGCCTCATTTCACTATGTTTTGGGTGATAAAGTGTGGATGGAGGTACATTTCTGCAGGCATGCATGCAGAATGTGTTCTCTCATGATCTTCTTTCCTGGAAAGAAAACATAATCAAATTTCAACATGCAAATCACTGTCTTTGCTATAATTATTAATAAGAAAATGGTAAAACAATAAAATATTACATTAAAAAAATCCATTAATTTTCCTCAAATCTTGGATCAGTGCTTGGACCATCAAAAACAAGAATCACTTTTAGCATTGTAGACTAAATTTGACTTTATATAGTTTTATTTTTGTTTTATAGGTTGAAAATTACTATATTTTTTACATTATGTGTACATTGTACTGAAAAACACAGGATAAATAGAAAGTACAATCCAAAGGTGAAAGAAAGAAAATAGAAACTCATAAAATAGTAGCAGTCTCTTAAAATGTGTGTACCAATTTATTTGGTTGCCATAATGGCTTTCGTGAAGTCAAGCAAGTAACCTACAGGCATTTAGTCATCAGTTTTGTAAGACAAAAGAAAAAAGACATGTCATTGAGACTTGCAGACAGGAACTCGTTTTTCTAAATTGGTGGATTCATTAGTCTTCATTTATGTCAGATATGGACACAGAATCAGCAAGATGTGTTTAAGAAATCAGCATGTAGCTCACATGATACTCAGAATATTCTGAATATTTTAATATTGTATGTTTTGCAGGTAAATAGTAAGTAATGTAAAATATCTTTGTTTCATTTAACATTTAACAAAATGATAACAATGCCATTGTGTTAAAATACTTAATCTCTACAATACAGGATTAATGGAAGAACAACTTACTAATTAATTCTGTCACTAACACAGGTAGCAATTAATAACAATGAACCATTCACGCAAATCCACAAAGCATTCAGTCACCATTGTATGCAGCTGGTGCTATACCTCGTAATACTTTAACAGCTTTAATTTTCTCAAGGACTTGTAAGAGTTTTAAACAAAAATATTTTTTTTGTCCTTAAATCAAATATAGTATTGCTCTTAAACTTCATCTTTTCTTCAAATTTATACAATCATTTTTTTGTGATTTGAAATACAATAATTTCCATACAATGTAATTACATGGTATTTTCCTGACATTGTTGTAGCTTTGAGTGTCATTCATAGTTTGTTTCTGATATAGTTAAGTGCAAAATGGGCTTTTTGAAAAGCATATAGCAAATTAAATATTCTGTCACTATTATGCTGTATATGCCCTGGGCTGTATATATCAAATGGAATCTGTCACTTAGCTAAATCTAACATCATAATTTTAAGTATAGTTAATAAAACAATAATAAACGTGTAAATGTATATATGTGACTTATATACACTTAGTGGCAATTTGGGTACCATTATAAAGGATACCTTTTTTGCATCCAGAACTGTTGTTATTTTTTACAGTATGTATTCAAGGTGCTTCAATATTTCTTAAGTATTTTTGTCATCCCGTTTTAATGACCATATTTCATGATTGGGTTGGAGTGAAATAAGTAAACCAACTAGCACTGGCCAGTCAATTTAAATAAACCACGTGGAACGTATAGCTTATTAGATAAAATGATTGGCAGGCTAATGCAGGGATAACATTCAATAAAAGTATTTGTTAATACAATGACCTCACAGATTTATATGTATAAACAACAAATGGATTTATCAGTCAGTGAATTTGCAATTTAATTCACAAGATGCAGAGAGGCTTTAAGGAAAATAATCAGCATTAGAGTCACAAAGAGTGCTACATCAAAACAAGCAATACAGGTAAAAGCAAACAATAACTACTGACGGAAACCATGAGAATGAATACCGAGGAAGGAAGTGAGATGATGTGCAGGTAAGGGTTGTCAATATATGCAAGCTCACATTAACACAGTATGACAGCTCATTTAGAGGTGTCAAAAATCTAAATGTATGTAGAATGATATACCACAGTTCAAACTACTAAAATAAGAACAAGTGAGGAATGTTATAGTAAGGAGAGAGCTGAGAAACCGTAAACAGGAAATCTAAATAAGACTTAGTAAGTAGTGTGGATTCAGTAAAGCATGCTTTTCTTTCATCAAGTCTCATGGGTTCCAAAGTTTCTAATGTGTAAATTCAGAGAGCCTCTTATTGTAGAGGTTCAAGGGCTATAGCCACCATGTCTTGATTCTTTTTTGATTTAAAAAAAAAGTTTAAATTATTTTAAAAAAAATAATGAGGGTGGGGGTAGGGGTAAATAAGAAAAGATGGGTGAGTAAGGAAACAGTTTATACACATTTATTCCAAAGTGAACATATAGGACACTGTGCAATACAAGCATTCAGGGGGTTTTCAGTGTACCCCACATATCTGAGTACATAGACTATTACTATGTGGCATATCTTGCGGGAAGCATAGGTACCTGGTATATGGAGCCGTCAATGATCTAGTATTGGGGAGGTCAATAATAACACTTTTGTTTTAATAACAGGTATGTAACGTTTAGAGCAACAAGGCTAACACTCAATAAAACATGTGATTGTTTAGGGTACAATAATGGTACAAAGTTATAGTAATACCGATCTCCATGCACGCCAGAGCTCCCACGCCTCAATTACATGTTTAGCTTAAGGAAAAACACTCTGGTAATGATATTTATAAATTGCATGTTTATCTATTTCAAGAAGGATAGGGGAAATGTGTGGTGCTGTTTGTAGTTTCCATGCCCTTGTAATTGACCGGTGCGCTGTCGGGAGTATATGCAGGATCAGTTTCAGATTGTGTGGGGGAATCTTATCTGGTAGGTTCAGTAGGAGATACACCATTGGACCAAAGGAGACTTCCGTTGCATTTAAAATTAGCTGATGGATAAAGTTTCTTAGCACCCTATCACTAGGACTTGCATAAGGTTTATATAGTGCATAATCTTCTCAAGAGCCCACAACATCTGTGGCATGACTGGGCACACAGAGCCCTAGCTCACGAAAGCACAAGGAATCCACTCCATCAGTGGCCTCTATGTTTCACTCCCATAAAAAAAAATGAAATGCCGTCTTCACAAGATTTCATGGAATCAGGTTCCAACTTGGAAAACAGTGAGACATTTATACACCCGCACTACCAGCTAACCATATGGGAACTCTAGTATATTGTCCCTTACACAACCAAAGGCATAAAACATTACATGGCAGCTGAACTGGACCACATAATGCGCACCAAAATTAAGGACTTCACTGCAAGGACCCACCTGATGGAAACCAAGTGGGATGAGTCTCAAATAATACTCACGATCAACAACTCACCTCCCTTAAAGACAGAATCTGCAAGCTCAGAAGACTTAATGATTTGGTTTTTTAAAAGAAAGTTAAGTATGAGATGATAGGAAATTAACTTTAACTGATATAAAAATTGGATTACGGGCCACCTGAAACGATAAACATGGATGCTCTCCTCCCTGCTTTGCGGGAAATGTTTCAGTCTCTGTGCTCAGAGGCCTCCACTTATGAGTTCACTATTGACTGGGCACACAGAGCCCTATGCGCATGCTCTATCAACCCTTTAGCACTGAGGGATGTGATTGTGAGACTCCACCATTTCTGAATGAATTAGATGCTCATGGCGGCTATGAAGTCACCCATGGCACCACACTGGTCTTCTACCAAGACCTGTCATCAACTACTATGAAAAAAGTGATAGGATCATCGTCATAAGTGTGACAATCTTTTATTTATAGTATATAGTATCTGTTTTGGGTATTTATACATAAATAAGTGTGATAATCTTTTATTTATAAGATTATCACACTTATTTATGTATAAATACCCAAAACAGATACTTATGCATTCATCTCTAAAAATAAGATCATTTGAAAACGAACCTAATTTATACATAAGTTGATTCATGTAACACATTTAATTCTATTCTATTTATATGATAACTTTGGAATTATGGAAGATTTCCTTCTTCTATTGTATCTCATTCTAATCTTAAGTGGTATTCCGTTTTTTAAACTTTTATTCATTTTTTAGTTTAATTTATTTTTATTACTTTTGCCTTTTATAACAATTCTTTTAAATTCATTCATGCTTATGTTAATTTTATTATGTATAAGAAATATGACACAAGAAGCGAAAGAATGTTATAAATGTATGCCTCTTATACTAGTTTTTCTTTCTAATGCCAACTATATTCATGCCAATTATATACAAGAAATAAGACACAACAAATGAAAGAATGTTTTACATCATTTATTTTATTTTATTATATAAATTTACATTGAATAATCCTGTCTCTGGATATTTATATGTTATACTGAACAAGTATTGTAAGAAAAGTATCTCGATCTTTCAATTTTTCAATTTTCCAAATATTGAATCAGCAACTGTAAGGTATTTAAACACCCCCATGTAGAGGGTGTTTTATCCGTCTCTGATGAAGTAGAGCTACTCTCTACGAAACGCGTTAGACAGCTAGAACAGCAAGAAGGAACATCCACAAGTTTTATCCAGCCAGGGTACCTCTGCAGAAGAACTCACCTATCCCGGATCCCAGGCGCATTACTGACACCGCCGCGAGAGCAGTGCTGTTCCCCCGAAGTGAGGCTCGAGGTGGAACGCACTGTGGAACGCACGCCGTCCTCACCGGCAACTAGGATCTGGGCAAGAGGATCACACACAGCATCCGGATCCATCCATACTTTTTAATAAGGTGGTCTTGCATTTTTTACCCATAATAGACTGGCACTAATATTGTGGATGTGCTATTAACTTTATTTTTTGAATATTTGTTTTTTAATTATATTTTTAATAAATAATACATTTATACCTACAGTTGTTTTTAGCAATATATATTTATATTGCCTAATATAAACTAGTTTTATTGTACTAAGCCTATTCACTCTAAGAAACCATTTGTTTGAATAGAAGATAGTGGATACTTTGTGAACACATTTTAACCACTTGGTTATTGTATCCTCTAAATAGATACCTATTCCTATTTTTTCTGTAACTGAGTATTAAGGTTACATTTTATCTCATTTTCTTTTTATACCTTCTTCTTTTTATACCTTCTCTACTCACTTGGGTCCCACATAACTGGGTCTAATCATACAATTAAATCAGACGATTAAGGGTTAATCCATACTAAGCATATCAAAGGACGTCACATAACCTGCACTTTAGATTATTATTTTTTCATTCTTTAGTCCAATTTGACTAATTTTCTATTCATTCCCATTTATTTTATTCACACTACTAAGTAAGCTCCTGGATAAACGGTTACTATCTTGTATAGTAGCCATCATCTGTCTATATTTTCTTCTAGGTTTTTTGGTGAATCCCTATACCTTTCCAGTTTCAGAGCTTTTGTCTAACAGGCTGACTCCCTCTTTTCTGTTTTCTATCACAGTTAGCAGTTGTGTTTCCATGTAATTGATACCAGACAACTGAACGTACAGGAACAGAGAGGTGGAGGGCCCTGCTCAATGAGCTTACATTCTAGAGGGAGTTGGGTATAGTGACACAAAGGGTAAAAGTAGGGGTATGAAGTAGGTTGTTAGAAAAGTATTCATTGAGGTCTTAGTAGGTCATTTCTGAAGGTTGCAGGAGATGAGTCATGGGGGATAGGGGATAAAAACCTGCTAACAGTTTAATTGATATGCTTTCTTGAAGAAGTGAGTTTTCAATGATTTTTTGAATGAGTGGAGACTGGGTGAAAGTCTTATGGAGAAGGGAGTTCCACAGAAGAGGTGCAGCCCTGGAGAATTCTTGGAGGTGAGCATTAGAGGTGGAAGTACGGACAGAGGAGATACGTAGGTCTTTGGCAGAGCGTAGGGGCCTCGACGGGACATACTTGTGTATTAGGGAGGTTAGGTAGGTTGGAGCAGCATTATGTAGGGACTTGTAAGCAAGCACCAGAATTTTAAATTGAGCCCTATATCTAACTGAAAGCCAATGCAAGGACTGACAGAATGAGGAGGCGTGGGAGGTCCGAGTGGACAGGAAAATGAGCCTCGCCGCCACGTTCATTATAGATTGCAGTGGTGCAATCTGGGAACATGTAAGACCACTGAGAAGGGAATTGCAGTAGTCAAGGCGAGAGAGAACAACAGCATGGACCAGCACCTTAGTCGCATCCGGCGTTAAATAGGGGCGGATGCGTGCTATGTTTTTGAGATGGAAGCGACAGGATTTGGCGATTGATTGGGCATGAGGGGTGAAGGAGAGGTTGGGGTCAAAAAGAACAACCAGACAGCAAGCCTGCAAGGTAGAGGTGATGGTAGTGCCATTGACTTGGAGGGAGATAATTAAGACTGTCTCTAGTGGCTGTCTACCTGACACGGACTAGAGGTGTTTCCTGCAGTTTAGAGAGTTTAAATCTATGAAACGATGCTGGACGCCCTCGCATTTGGTATTAATGTGCATGTGGCACTCGCTGTGGCACGAATAACCATGCCGTCGCAAGAGAAAGAGCCATATTCATCGCCCAGGTCCTTTTCTTGACTGTAGGGGGGCTGGGGGAGAGGTGTGCAAAGACAGAGGGACAATATAGTGTACAGTACACTGTATAGTACAGTTTTGTGTTCCTAACACTATAGTGTTCCTTTAACAATGTTTTTTTAAAATAATTTTTATTAGTCCATAAAATATACTCAGTATGTACTGTATTTTCACAAAATGTATAGTGGAAAGTGATAAAATAAATTTAAAGGAATAACTACATTAAATAGTTGTGTGTTGTATATGTTTGGCTTTATCAAAAGCATCCGTAATTTAAGCATATATGATGTAAGTTAAGAATGGGATAAAGAACAATGACAAAAATAAAAATGTTAATTCCCACAGGAACACAACACCAAACCAGCTCAATCAGATGTAAGACAGATGATAAAGGAAGACAAAATAAAATGTTCATTCAAAATAGTCATCTCCATTCAAGCAGATTATAGTACTGTCTCTTGACAGCAGATTGTCAAAAGCTCTCATTCTCTCTGCCTATATGTGATCTCCAAAGGATTAAGGCTATCAGAAAGCATAAAACACATAAAATGTTATGCCTATGAACAGTAAAACTGGCAACAACTGCAATGCTAAAAATTAAAGCATAATTTCTTCTTTGAATATGAAACAATCTGCTGGATAGTTTTCTGGGGGGGAGGTGAGTTGCACTCGGAAGTGAAACCTTATTATCTATTAGCTAACTGCAGACAGCTAATATTTGTATTTTTTTTAATTAATCTTTTTTCAAAATTGAAATAAATATACCGGACAAACAGTTTTACAGTTGTTTCTACACTGTATATAGTGATGCATTTTCTAGCATAAGCTGTATAATAAACATTTAGTGAAGGAATTAAAGGCAGGCATTGGTAGCTGTAATAAGTGTGATCCATTGCTGGAATTAGCTCGGTTACCTGGATCTGACTGGCTTTTAGCTGTTAGATAACCATCGTAGCCCATTGCATTTGACATTTGGCTTTACGATCTTCAGATTGTCATTCTTTCTGATTGTTACTTTCATCCCAACTTTATTATTATTATTATTGCCATTTATAAAGCGCCAACAGATTCCATAGCACTTCATAATATTATAAGGGGGGGGGATTTAACAATAAATAAAGTTGAAGAGGACCCTGCTCAAACGAGCTTACAGCTTGTAGGGGGTGGGATATAAAACACAATAGGACAGGAAATAGCAAACAAGCAAGGTGGGAGTGAGGCAGGAGGAGAGAGTAGAGTGCTGCCCTTTAGGAGAGAACAAGGAAAAAGTATTTGAGGAAGCGGTTACTCTGGTAAGCTAAAAGCTTTCCTAAAGAGAGGGGTTTTAAGGCACTTCTTAAACAATTGAAGACTAGGGGAGAATCTAATGGTGGTATGCAGGCTATTCCATAGGAAGGAAGCCATCCGCGAGAAGTCCTGCAAGCCGCAAGCAGCAGTTAGGAGAAGGTCATGGACAGAGCAGACAAACTGGGAAGGGACATACCTATGGATAAGTGAATAGATATAAGAGGGGCTAGAATTGTTCAGTGCTTTATAGGTATGGGTTAGCACTTTGAATTGACTCCTATAGACTTAAATAAGGAGATGTTAATGAACAAAGCATTGCAAAGCAACTATGCCTCAACAAGCGGTATCAAACACTTGCCTCCATCAAAAGAGAACATTGCATTTTTACTAAATCTATATGGGATTTCTACAGCAATAAAATAAAATGTCACTTATGTTTACAGGAATTAGTCATACAGCCCTTTCCCTCTTTTTCTAGAACTTCAAGTCAAACAAAGTAAAGCAAGCATGAGTCTAGTAGACTAAATCAAAAGGGTACCGTAGACTGCAATGACATGCCAACTACCAAAGGAAATACTAAGAGTTCTAATAATAGATTTAGATGTCAGATATGAAAAGAGGATCTCACAATTCCAATGATCGGGCAATAACAGAATTTGTGTGGACAAACATCTAATTTGAAGACTAAAAAATGTTGACTAAATCTTCAGGCCAAGATGGAGTCAAACAAAGTGAGTAAGATCGACAGATAAATATTTTCATGAATGGCATACCAGAGATGATATGTTTCCATTCAATTACAAAGGATGGTGAACTGATAAGTCCAGTGGCAGAACTAATGGAGTGGGGGCACTGGTGAAAAAAAAAATCAATAAATCAGAGCAGGGATGGCTAAAAGGTAGCTCCCAAGTGTTGTACACTAATGATGTGTAAATGTAGGCATGTTTTTGTAGGGAGGGTGTGTGTGAATGTTCATTTGTGTATATAGTTGACATTAGAATGCTGAGTTAAAATGTCTATGTTATCATATTGATGTGTAGATGACCTTTATAGCTTTAGTTCTGTAGTGAACTGCTATTATTATTTTCTTGTTGTAAAGAAACAATAATGGTTAAAGCCGTGTATAATTAATATTTAATATTTGCATTATTTTCCCCCTTTCCTTCCATTTTTTTCTGTTAACCCTATTAAATGTTTTGTTATTTTTTTTTAAATTTGTTATTTTAAAAATATGTTAAATTATAAATAAAAAAAATTGTAATTAGGAAGGTATTTGTATGTAGTATTAGTGTTTGAATGCATGGGTGTGTTTGTGTGTGATGTTGGTATTTTCATGCAAACTCATGTTCACATATAGAGATGGAGATTGCTACACACAGAAACACACAGACACTGCCACACAAAGATGCACACACATACAATGTCACACACAGATGCACACGTACACAGACATTTACAATCTAGAGATACACATTTCCACACAATTTGACACATATGAACAGATACACTGACACAAAAGCACAGATACACACACTAACACACATGCACAAATATACACACTGACACATATGTGCATATATATTCACACAGAGATACACACACTGACACACATGCACATAAACATGCATGCATAGATATACACACTGACACATACGGAAACACATACACAGATATACATACTGACACGTATGCACATATACACACACACTGACACACGTGCACAGATATACACACTGCCACACATGCACATATATACACACACATACAAATCCATAAACACTGACCCATATGTACACAATGCACACACATATATACACCCTCCTGCTGTGAGCCCTTTAAATGTCTCCCCTTAGCCCTGGCAAGTCTCCCTGCTGCCCTGTCTATATCTATATTGACGTGCAAACCTCTGGCTGTGTCAAACTGAAAAGGAAATAATGGTGCCCCTGATAGCAATGGATGTTAGCAGGCTTCCTGACCCGCTTGATGCTCCACCAGTTGTTCTGTGCCTCACCCAGTCTTTGATGGAGTGTTCTTATGTTTTCCTGCAATAGTTATGTGGTTAACATCCAATTACTCTGTTGCCTCACAATTTCAGCTTTAAAGATTAGTCTCTGGCCCCAATGCTTCTTTTATTTGTCTATTTGTGCCTTTACTCTTCTAATACATGTTTTAATTGGTGGTATCTTTCTTTCTGTCAACCCTTCCCAGTTTTGAATTTCTAATTATCACCTTTTTGTTTTATTTATTTTTTGGTGTGATATATTTATATACAGTGGCGTACATACCACGGTCGCAGGGGGTCGCAGCTGCGGTCAGGCCCTCTGGAGTGACAGGCCCAGTCGCAGCTGAGACACCTGCAACCATGGGCCACCACTGTGCTGTGCTGCTCTCCTCCTGCCGGTTTCTCTGTGTGTAGCGTTTGCAAGCACTGCGGATTGAGTGCTGGATGGGGGGGGAATTAGGGGGCTTAATGAGGGCTGGAAGGGTTGGTGAGAGAGTGAGGGCTGAATGAGGGGCTGATATAGGGATTAAGGGCTGGATGGGGGGTGAAGGGGGCTAATGAGGGTTAGATTAAGGGAATGGGGCATTAATGAGGACTAGATGTGGGGTGAGGGTGGTTAATGAGGACTGGAAGGAGAATGAAGGGGTTAATGAGGACTGGAAGGAGGATGAGATGGGCTAATGATGGCTGGATGTGGGGTGGGAGATGGAGTGAGGGCTGAAAGTGGGGTGAGGGGGTTAATGAGCGCTGGATGTGAGGTGAGGGGTGGTAAAGGGCCGGATGGGGGTGGAGGGGTTAATGAGGACTGGAAGGAGGATGAGGGGGATTAATGAGGACTGGAAGGAGAATGAGGGGGGTAATGAGGTCTGGATGTAGGGTGAGGGGTTAATGAGAGCTGAATGGGGGGTGAGAGATGGAGTGAGGGCTGGATGTTGGGTGAGGGGGATAATGAGGGCTGGATGGGAAGTGAGAAGGGTTAATGAGGGCTGGGTGGGGAGCGAAGGGGGTTAATGAAGGCTCAATGGGGGGATGAGAGGCAATGAGGCAAAATGAGAGGTGGAGAAATTAGACAAATGGAGGGGCTGGGGAGGAGCGGGGAAATGAGCCATGGAGCAGCTTAGAGGGAGAGAATGAGACCCATGGAGGCGCTGGGGGGAGGGAAGGAGACACATGGTGGGGGTGGGGGAAGGAAATTAGACATATGGAGGAGCTGGGGGAGGGAATCAAACACATGTGTGGGGAAGGGGGGCAGGGTGGAACAATTGTTGCATCGGGCCCCATTGGTTTCTAGTTAAGCCTCTGTTTATATACTCAATTTTTTCTCAAGTCTGTTATTTCATGCTAGCAAACTATTGTTCTTTTTTTTTTTTTTAGATGGGTATATATACAAATTCTTCATGATCGGTTCAATAAAAACTAAATTTAAAATGATAAGAAAAAAAAGCAGCAATTTGTTCACACTAGTAGACCCTTGCCTGTTTGGTACTTTAAATGAGTAACATAGCTGACCATAAACATAACCTTTGCAACTGTCTCTTGGAGGGAGGCTAAGGATATTGTATGAAAAGGCCGGCTGTATCTTTCATCGCTTTTCATCTTAAACAATTGCCAATGTCAATCAAACATCTACAGCAAAACAGAAAAGAAACAGCTCTCTTTGTGCACTTGGTCTGAATTTAGTATTTTAAAACATTTTGATATTCATTAACAGATGGAGAACTGGGGACGTGTTACAATTAGCAGCATTTTTGCTGTTAATATTTGCTCAATCATGGGGGCGTGGCTAACTGCCGAAACGAGCGGTCGCATGGAGTGAGAGCTCCGTGCCTTGGATGACTTCGCAGCCATAACTCCCATCACACACAGCCCCCCAGCGACTGCAAAGCTAGCGGACCTTACCCCTATGATGGCGCCAGCAAAACAAACGAAACTGACGGACCAGATCCGTCCCGCCAGAAAGGACCGCATGCGGCCTACACAAGATGGCGACGACGGCCACGCCAGCTCACAGCCTACTGATAACGCGCCCGACCCTGAGGGGGACCCCTGCCCATACACAGATGCTCCGGTAACGGAGAAAAGGCTGTACCTAATGCTGCAGGACTTTAGGGTCACCCTGCAATCAGATCTCAGGAAGGCGACCAGTGAGATCAAAAAGGAGATTTCTGACCTGGGAGAACGCACAAACCAGCTGGAAGCCCGCACGGAAGACATATCCACCGAGCACAATGCGCTGGCAGACACTGTGCAACAACTGATGGAAGAACAGACTCAGCTCAAACGTAAGTTAGCTGACTTAGAAGACCGGTCCCGTAGGAATAACGTTAGATTCCGCGGGGTACCTGAACAAGTGGGCACAGATGAACTACCCACATTTCTTAAAGGACTCTGCGCAACTCTACAACCTGACATAGCAGATGGGGCGTGGCTCCTGGACCGAGCTCATCGACTACCACGACCACCGAGGTTGGCACCAGATACACCACGAGACGTGGTTGCGAGATTTCACTACTTCACCTCAAAGAACGCACTGCTCACAGCGTCACGCAAACTTGACAAACTACCAGCACCATATACCTCCATTAATATATATGCGGACCTGTCGGCCTTAACAATGGCTCGGAGAAGAGACTTCATCACGGTGACGAAAACGTTGCGGAACCACGATATTCCATACAGATGGGGTTATCCAACGAAATTACTCGTATGGAGGAACGGTAAAAACCACATGGTGAATGAACCGGAAGTAGGCATGCGCCTTATCAAAGAATGGGGACTGTTCCCGACACAATCGACGGTAGCGGCCGCTACTGCACCACAGCAAGGATCGCTAGGAGAATGGCGTATGGCGGGATCGCCGGCTAAATCTTAAATGGCTGTGCTCCTGGGACTCTTTCCTCCACCGATAAGCTGAATTGGGGACACTGTTCCACCTAATCCCACGTAACTATGAGAAACACTATCCGACACACATGACATGGGAAAATTGCACACGGCTGCTTAAAACTGGGCCACGTGTTGAATTTGAATGTGTATAATGATGTCGGGGGGAGGGTGGGGTTCCTAGGAGTGCTCTAATGTTATACTGTTAGAATGCTATTATGTCGTAAGGTATTTGTGTATATAGCACTGTACTCATGTGAGGGCTATGTAACCGAATTTAGCATGTAAGTCATCCATATCTCGCTCCTACCACCGAGCGCACCCCAAGGATGAGCGTGGGCATGGGCAGGGAGAGCCGGCCTACGCCTCACCCAGTGAAGGCGCTGATCGCTATGAGGGCGCTATGTAAATACTTTAGTTTAATTAGGAATTGGTTGTCATTGTTATCCCCTGTATTAACCCCTATCTCCCATATCCTACCCTCCTTAAGCCGAGCTACGCCAACACCACGTCAAACTAGCTTCTTACCAATTAGCATACCACTACCTGTAATCAATGGATAACACTTTAAAAATCCTTTCCATGAACGTTAAGGGTCTCAATAGCCCACACAAACGCAGATTGGCAGCCCAGGAAATGGCCAAATCCAGGGCGGCTATAATATGTCTACAAGAGACTCATTTTCACATACGCAAACCGCCAAATTTCAGGGTCAAATCCTTCCCCCAGGCCTTTCATGCCATGTCCGGCTCGAAATCAAAAGGGGTCTCAATCTACTTTCACAGGGACTGGGTTTTTACACCCACCAAACAACACGTCAGCAAAGACGGCAGGCTGCTCATATTGGTAGGCTCTCTCAACGGCCTCCAAGTGACTATTGCCTCCCTGTACGCCCCAAACGACACACAAAAAGATTTCCTCACTAGGGCGTTCCGCAAATTAGGTCACTTCCAGTCAGGGCACACCATAGTATGCGGGGACTTTAACTGCACACCCGACCCACATGTAGACATGCAGAGGACCCAAAACCGACCCCCTAAAAAGCCATCATTGGCTATGGGCCAACACCTAGCGAAATTATTGAACTCCTCAGATTACTACGATGTATGGCGCAACCTCTTTCCGAGCGCGAGAGACTATACATTTTATTCCCCTGTCCACATGACTTATTCCAGAATAGACCTATGCCTGTTTGATAAAACCACTTTGCCCCATGCCATGGACGTGCAAATAGGCCCCATCACATGGTCGGACCATGCCCCCTTGCTGATAACAATGAAAGTACCACACCCAGCGAGAGGGAGAGGAGCCTGGCGACTCAATGAGACCCTCCTGGAGACACCTCTCCACTTCGAACACATACGTGCTACAATAGACGCATACTTTGCAAACCATGCACACTGCGAAACCTCACTTGCTACACAATGGGTAGCCCACAAGGTAGTTATGAGGGGGGAATTTATAAGGATGGGAGCAAACACCAAGAGGGCAGCACGCACGGAACAAACCAAACTCACTAGTGACATAGCTGACACTGAGGCTGGCCACAAATCCAACCCATCCAAACAAACACACAAACGGCTACGAGCACTCAGGGCCAAACTGAGAGACTTACAATTACAAACCACTGAGAAACACATGCGATACCTGAAACAAACTCACTACACGCTGGGGAACAAAGCTGGCAAACTTCTAGCTGGCCGCCTGAAACAAAAATACCTCCAGACCAAGATCCCATACATTGTTTCCAAACATGGGGACAAACTCTACAACCCCCAGGACATTGTGAATTCCTTAGCGGACTACTACGCATCGCTTTACCAACTACATACAGACCCAGAGACACCTCAACCTACCAAGGCAAAAATAGAATCCTTTTTGAACAAAGTCACCCTCCCCTGCATATCCCGAGACCTTTGCGCATACCTAACCAGTCCCTTCACCGACGAAGAACTCAGGGCAGCAATTAAATCGCTCCCCAAACGCAAATCTCCGGGCCCAGACGGCCTCTCTAATTATTATTACATTAAGTTCACGGACCAATTAGCCCCCCACCTATTGAAACTGTTCAACGATATTAAACAATCTGGCAGAATGCCCCGTGAAATGCTAGAAGCTTTCATTGTCACTCTGCCTAAGCCCAATAAACCCCCCACGCACTGCGCCAACCTGAGACCAATATCGCTCCTCAACACGGACACTAAATTGTACGCCAAATTGCTGGCTACAAGGATCAAAGCACTCTTTCCCACACTCATCTCTACTGAACAAGCGGGGTTTGTGCCGGGCAGACAAGTAGGGGACAACACACGCCACTTCCTAAATCTTATAGACTGGGCAGGCCACTCCTCTCAACAGGGCCTGGTGCTGGCGTTGGATGCCGAAAAGGCGTTCGATCGCTTGCACTGGGGATACATGACACAAACACTGACTAAAATGGGCATCCCGCAAGCCTTCCTGACAAGTATCCTGGCCCTCTATCAAAGCCCGTCGGCTAAGGTCTTTAGCACTGGCTTCTTGTCAGCGCCCTTCACCATACAAAATGGCACACGCCAGGGCTGTCCATTATCGCCACTGATCTTTATTCTCTGCCTCGAACCCCTAACACGACTCATAAAGGATAGTACACAAATTCAGGGTCTGTCAACCCCGGGAGGGACACAGAAGTTGGCTTTGTTTGCCGATGACATACTCATGTTCATAACTCATCCTGTCAGCTCTATTCCAGCGCTGCTAAAGCTACTCAGGGAGTACGGGGAGGTTTCCTTCTATAAAAACAACACCGCCAAAACTCAGGCATTACCGATCAACCTGCCACACCAAACACAAACGCAACTAACCTCCGAATACACCTTTGACTGGCGCAAATCATCCCTCACATATCTGGGGATCAAGCTGACCAAAAATCTACAATCCATCCCTAAAGAGAACCACTAAAATGGGAGAACCTTGAGATCTCCTGGTTGGGCCGAGTCAATACAATAAAAATGATGGCTCTGCCGCATATCTTATACCTCTTTCGTACGATCCCAATTTCCCTCCCCAATAAGCTGATCAAACTAATGCAATCGGTTATTAACGCTCACGTCTGGAAACGAAAGCCCCCAAGAATAGCCCAGCGCAACCTAGGCTTCCCCTTCACCAAAGGGGGCCTGGGCCTTCCGGACATTAGAACATACTATAGGGCTACAACTCTAGCACAGGGAGTACACATCCTGAGACTCAAAAATGATTCTCACAAACCTCTGTGGATGCCACTAGAAGACGCCTACCTACACCCACATAACACTTCCCGCATGCTATGGTCCAATGCCCCGGCTAAGCCTGAGGGAGCATACCTGTCACACTGTTCCCGCTTCCTGTTGGGCTCATGGCGGACTTGGAGCCACTTGATTGTGGACCAGCGCCTGCTCTTCAGGGAAGCGCCGCTGGAAACCATGACCATTTTTTCTCCAGACCTACCCCTGGCGAGCTGGATAGCTAGGGGCATTTATAAAGTAAAAGACCTACTGGTAGGGGACAAGATTCAATCGTTCCCAGATCTCCAACAAAAATTCTCTTTACCCCAGAAGGACATGTACCTGTATCTCAGAACAAAAAACATTCTGCTATCCCATGTGTGCGGAACAAAAGAGATATCCCGAGACCTACCCCTGCTACCCACTCAGGTCCTCTCCGCTAAGCTAGGGAAGCCCCTGTCTATGTGCTATAATGCCCTACTGGAGGGTCAGGCAGGTGATGTACGATCCTATATGACGCAATGGGAGGGGGAACTAGGCTACCAACTGACACTGGCCCAATGGTATGAGGCACTGACAATCACGAAAAAAGCCTCCAAGGGCCTCTCGCTATGGGAGGCTTACTGCAAAATAGCCATGAGATGGTACTTGGTACCACACAAACTAGCACGTATCTACACAGGTTCCTCTGAGCTTTGCTGGCGATGCGAGGGGGGAGTGGGCACCATGCTACACATGTTTTGGGAATGCCAGGCTTTAGGTACACTCTGGAAACAAATACAAGGCCTTATTGAGAAAACCACCGGCCTCCTGATTCCAATGACACCAGAACATTACTTACTACATATGATATCTGGGCTCTCATTGCACCCCCACAAGAATGTACTAATAAACATACTCACAGTGACAAAAATCTTAATAGCCCAACATTGGAAAAGCAAAGGGATACCCACAATAGAGGCAATCACAGAGAGAGTGGATGTTATAAGTTCTCATGAGCGCATGGCCAGCAGGATCTGGGGTGGGGGAAGCAGATATGACAAAGACTGGGCATGCTGGAACGTCAGGCCCTGACTCCCAATGTATAAGAATGCGCCCCAGGCTTCAAGTACTAACGATCACGAACCAGACCCACTTAACTGATGTTATAGCACCCAGAGAGAGTCTAAAAGTGTTTTTGAGAGGCTAACTAGACCGAGCAAGAAAAGGGTAGCAAGGCTGGGGACTCTTAGTCTCCATTCCAAGTTTATTCCCCCCCCCCTTCCCAATCTGCTCCTGCTCCTGACCTCCCCCCAAAATCTGCCGACACAACACCAAATGAACGAAGTTGGAACCTAGGTATAAGGCACCACCAACTCAGGAGCACAAAGCTATCTGATGTTTATAAGTAATGTGCATATGTTCACTGTTCCGTGATGCATAAATTGTACTGATCAACAGGCACTGTTACGGATTTCCTACTGACATGTAACCCCGATATAACTGACAATGTCTGCAATGTATGCTTGTTCATGCTGTTGGCAAAATAAAGATTATATATGGAAAAAAAAAATATTTGCTCAATCAACATTTATGGTGAGTTAGCAAGCAACTTTCAAAATTTGTAGCAACATAGCTGAATTCAATAAAACATCCAGAATGACATACAAAAAAAAAACTAAATAGTTGCAGATCTGATAAGGCAAAGTAAGCAGCATACTTCCAGGAAGGTAATCCCTCTACTTCATTCAACTAAGATCAGAATGGGAAAAAGGAGGCTTGCGCCAAAGAACATCTACTTTTTTGCTTTTAGATAAACCAATATGCACAACATAATGCAGACATAAAAACAATTCACAGTGCGATATATAATAAAATAAATGTGTCTACACCTAGAAAATAAATGCACTCCTACTTTAAAGATGCAAACATATTGAAATTTCCTGATTTGCTTTCTATTAGCGGCAGATAAAGCTGCATTTACAAAAATAGAATAGAATAGATTGTAAGCTCATTTCTTTAACTCTTTTCTCTGTCAATATTACTTGCTATGTCAACTGCTGGTTGTCAAATATCCCGATTGTAAAGTCCTGCAGAAAATGTTAGCACCATGTAAATGTCAATAATATTAATAACAACAACAATTGTTTTAACCCTCCAATGTAAAACTTGTCCCTAACGCTCCTCTATGAGGAGCATTGGATTGGACAGTCATCGAGAAAAAGTCGGCTTTAGGATGATGTTGGAAGAGAAAGAGTGGATGGCAGCACTGAGTGAGTCTTGGTACCAGGAAAAATTGTAACTTTTCACTTGTTTCGCTTTCTTTTAAAGACTGACAGTTATTCCTAACACTTTAGTGTTCCATTTTTTAAGAACCAATGCTGGTTTATACAATTGTATCAATTTGTCACTTATGTATCCTGTTATAAAACTGAAAATCGTACTGAATTATCAACTGCAGGGCTGTGTGGAGCTGGTAATGCTAATATCTAGGACAATCCATGCAATCACAGAATCTGTAGGGACTAGATTGCAATGATGGCAGAGAGTAACATTTGATCCTTAAGGGGCTAATATCAACCCAGATGGCTTTCATTGCTTTCATATTCCAAATGCATGAGTTGATTGTTTTGAAAAGTCACCGGTATTGTCTATAAAATAACTGAAAAATAACACAAAATGTACAGCTTCCAATCTTCCAAAATTATTCAAAATCACTATGTGACCATATCATGTTAATCCCATCTTTATCGGTGGGCCTCCATCTAATTTTAACGTGAACAAAATATATACAAGCTGTAATACTTGCTTGACAGTTCCCAATCATATCTGGTGTCTCTTTAGCGTGCTTTTACAAAGAAAAAAGGTTTCCAGTGTAAGCTAATAGCAGCCAGTCAGTGTCCTTCAAGCGGCTCTGTCAGGCCTTCCTTCAGCGTGTGCCCTGCACAACCCTGCCAGGGTGCTTTGACAGTTGCCAATCATATCTGGGGTCTCTTTAGCGTGCTTTTGCAAAGAAAAAAGGTTTCCAGTGTAAGCTAATAGCAGCCAGTCAGTGTCCTTCAAGCGGCTCTGTCAGTCCTTCCTTCAGCGTGTGCTCTCCAGAACTGTTCAAGTGCACATTGCCAATCATATCTGGTGTCTCTATAGCGTGCTTTTAAAACCAAAATTAGTTTTTCACTGTTATAGATTGAATAGCAGTTACTTGTCTTCAAGCGGGTGTGTCAGGCCTACAGTGTGTGCTCTGCAGAACTGTTACAGTTCACATTGCCAATCATATCTGGTCTCACAGTAGCTTGCACGCATAGTACCACTAATCCCCCAAAAAATGACAGGCAGAGGCAGGCCACCCCGCAGGGGCCGTCATGGTCGTGGTGCTGTGATTCCCTTTTGCCCTAGAATAATGCCCAGTTTTCAGAAGCCACGTAACCTGAACTTGAAAAGTTCTGAGGACATAGTTGACTGGCTAACACAGGACACCCAATCTTCTACAGCCTCCGCTCGGAACCTTGACGCACCATCCTCCTCCAGCTTAGCTTCAGGCACCTCTCAAGATACCACTCACCCGCCTGCCGCCACCACCAAAACTAGCACCACAGCCGCTTTACTTGGTATGTCAGAGGAGTTATTCACACACCCGTTTGAAGAAATGAGTGATGCGCAACCATTATTGCTAGAGGATGTAGATAACAGGGATATGTCTCAGGCAGGCAGCATTAAACACATGGAGGTACGGTGTGATGATGATGATGTTGTACCCGCTGCTGCTTCCTTTTCTGAGTTGTCAGATACAAGCGAAGCGGTTGATGATGACGATGCGTCCATGGATGTCACGTGGGTGCCCGCTCGGCAAGAAGAAGAACAGGGCGAAAGTTCAGATGGGGAGAAAGAGAGGAGGAGGAGGAGATGAGTTGGAAGCAGGGGGGGTCGTCGCAAGGAGCTAGTGGCACAGTCAGACAGCATGCATCGGCACCCGGGGTCAGCCCGACAGCACGCCAAACAACGCATGCTGTGTCCACCACCAGAATGCAGTCATTGCAGAGCTCAGCAGTGTGGCATTTTTTTTGTGTGTCTGCCTCTGACAACAGCGATGCCATTTGCAACCTGTGCCAAAGGAAACTGAGTCGTGGGAGATCCAACACCCACCTAGGTACAACTGCTTTGCGTAGGCACATGATCTCACATCACAAACGCCTATGGGATCAACACATGAGTACAAGCAGCACGCCTACTCTAAGCCGCCATCCTCCTCCTGGTCCAGCATCTTCAGCCACGTCAACCACTGCTGTCCTCCTTGCCCCCTCTCAACCATCCGCCACTCCGTCTCCCACCTTGAGCAGTTCCCGCTCATCTGCCCACAGTCATGTGTCTGTCAAGGACATGTTTGAGCGTAAGAAGCTAATGTCACCAAGTCACCCCCTTGCCCAGCGTCTGACAGCTGGCTTTTCCGAACTATTAGCCTGCCAGCTTTTACCATACAATCTGGTTGAGTCTGAGGCGTTCAAAAAATTTGTAGCCCGGCCGGAATTTCTTTTCACAAAAGGCAATCCCCAACCTGTACTCGATTGTGCAAAAGGAAGTCATGGCATGTCTGGCACACAGTGTTGGGGCAAGGGTCCATCTGACCACTGAAAGATGGTCTGCAAAGCATGGTCAGGGCAGGTATATCACCTACACTGCGCATTGGGTAAACCTGCTGACGGCTGACAAGCAAGGAATGCGTGGCATTGCAGAGGAGTTGGTGACACCGCCACGACTTGCAGGCAGTCCTGCTGCCACCTCCTCTACTCCTCCTACTCCATCCTCTTCCATAACCTCCTCGGCTGAGTCCTCTTGTGCTGCTGCGTCTTGCTCCACATCAACGGCACCCCCCCAGCTCCCCAGGTATTATTCCACATCCCGGATACGGCAGTGTCACGCCGTCTTGGGTTTGACTTGCTTGAAAGCAGAGAGTCACACCGGACAAGCACTCCTGTCCGCCCTGAACGCACAGGTGGAAAAGTGGCTGACTCCGCAGCAACTGGATATCGGCAAAGTGGTGTGTGACAACGGAAAAAATTTGATAGCGGCATTGAATTTGGGCAAGTTGACACATGTGCCGTGCATGGCACATGTGTGTAATCTGATCGTACAAAGCTTTGTGCATAAGTACACAGGCTTACAGGACGTCCTGAAGCAGGCCAGGAAGGTGTGTGGCCATTTCAGGCGTTCCTACACGCCATGGCTCACTTTGCCAGCGGCGAAACAACATGCCAGTGAGGCGCTTGATTTGCGACAGCCCTACACGTTGGAATTCAACACTCCTAATGTTCGACCGCCTGCTCCAACAAGAAAAAGCTGTTAATGAATATTTGTATGACCGGGGTGCTAGGACAGCCTCTGGGGAGCTGGGAATTTTTTTGCCACGTTACTGGATGCTCATGCCTGTAGGCATGAGCCTGTAGGCTCATGCGTCCTTTTGAGGAGGTGACAAACCTAGTCAGTCGCAACGAAGGCACCATCAGCGACATCATACCATTTGTTTTCTTCCTGGAACGTGCCCTGCGAAGAGTGCTGGATCAGGCCGTAGATGAGCGTGAAGAGGAAGAAGAAGAGTTGTGGTCACCATCACCACCAGAAACAGCCTTATCAGCATTGCTTGCTGGACCTGCGGCAACGCTGGAAGAGGATTGTGAGGAAGAGGAGTCAGAGGAGGAATGTAGCTTTGAGGAGGAGGAGGAGGAGCAAGACCAAACACAACAGGCATTCCAGGGTGCTCGTTGTCACCTATCTGGTACCCGTGGTGTTGTACGTGGCTGGGGGGAAGAACATACCTTCAATGACATCAGTGAGGAGGAGGAACGGGAAATGAGTAGCACGGCATCCAACCTTGTGCAAATGGGGTCTTTCATGCTGTCCTGCCTGTTGAGGGACCCTCGTATAAAAAGGCTGAAGGAGAACGACCTGTACTGGGTGTTGTGAAGAAATGACTATTTGTTCGGTATTTTTTTGGCATATTTCTTGCTTTCCTGTGTATTTTCATTCGGCAGATGGGACTGCCGAACAAAGACCACCCCTGGCTCACTTAACTTCAAAGCCGGCATCACTTTCACCCTCTATGTGTGCGGTCAGCGTTCGTACTACCGAACGCCACGTGGCAGAGAAAACTGCGGCCATCTTTTTTTCGTCAAACAAAGGCAGCGGGACTTGGTCGTCGAGTGTCTGGAACTAAAATCGGACACTCGACTTCCCAAACACCGGTCTCAATCATACGAACGCTGGAACTATTGATACCGATTAGCTAGAAGAGCGCTATTCGGTACAAATATGCACATGAATGAGGGGAACAATCGCTGCTAGGAGCCAGGGGAATTCATTCGGTACTTTTATTCGTTTTTTCCCTTTTTCTAAAGTGACCGGCAAAACCACACGAACCTCTGGAACTATTTTGGGCAGCCCGCCCACAGTGAACCGGTCACAAAGGACTTCCATACTTTTTGCGAACCCCTGAACCGATCTGGGTGAAATTTGGATATGTTGGTCACCCAGATCGGGGCTATCAGGGGACATAGGATTTGTGGGGATACCCCAGGTATAAAGGGGTGTTCCAGAAATTGGGGAAAACAGTGAATTTTCAGCCTGGAGATAATTAGGTTGTTACTATATCAGACCTGATTATCTCCAGGACTAGGGGAGGGAACTGCCTGTTTGTATTGGGTGTGTTTTATATTTTTACTGTTCAGGATTGGATAAATGTTACTCCTCCCTGTGGGATGTCCCCTTGCATGGGGACCTGCATAAAAAGCCATGTATGTGAATAAACGTTAGTTCTACTTGTATCCTGATCCTGGACTCTGACTGTTATTTGGAATTCGTATGCTTTACCAAGGGAATTATCTTGGGAAGCTGTTATATTTCGTATGGACTTCGTTTCCTGTAACTGCCGAACAGAACTCTCACTTTCTTAGACTCTGACATTTCGGGAGGAAACTACCGAAAGCGGTTTGGCTAAACTTGGTTTCCTTACAACTGGTGGCAAGCGGAGGGATTCGAATCCCGAATGGACATTGCAAACCAAGCAAGGGAATGAATGGCTTAGCAGTACCAGCTACTTAAAAGAACCACACTAAAGGATTTACTGGAAGCTCGAGGCAGAGTGGCAAGTAACAAGACAAAAGCCACGTTAATTGCAGAATTAATACAGAGCGACAGTACCAGTAATACAGAGATGGATCAAGAGGAAGAAAACGTGATGCAAAAGGACATCCGATGGATGCTCAGTCTATTGGGACCCAACCCAACTACAGAGGCGGTTCTGCAGGTCATGGCACAAGCCAGACAATCGCAAAAAGAGCGAGAGGACCGGGACAGACCGTCACAGGGAGATTTACTACACTCCCCGGGAAGTACTGGGGAAATACCAAAGAAGGTAAATTATGCAGCCTTTAAATCTTTTAATGACAATGAGATGGAAATTGACAGTTACTTGCAAGACTTTGAACGCCAATGTGCACTGGAGGGATTAGACTCCGCAAAATGGGCTGCAGTCATTAGCAGTAAATTGTCAGGTAGAGCAGCCGAGGCGCTGCGAGCAGTACCTGAGGGGGACATACACAATTATGAAAAAGTAAAAGACATTTTGTTGGCCAGATATGCTGTAACTCCGGAGGCATACCGGAAAAAGTTTAGAGAGCTGAGGAAGACTGGGAAAGATTCCCATACAGAATGGGCTTTTCGGCTACAACGGGCGGCCCGCAATTGGATGAAGGGCTGCCAAGCAACCACCCTGGAGGATGCGTTGCAGCTAATGTTACTGGAGCAATTTTTTAATCACTCTGCAGAGGACATAAAGGACTGGGTTAAAGATAGAAAACCAAAAACTGTGGAAGAAGCGGCCAGGCTAGCGGATGAGTACCAGGATAACAGGAGGAAGGAGCAAGGGGTGAGCAGACCATCTTTTAAGCCTAATTACACGGCTCCAACAACCCCTACCCCTCCTATACCCTACATGAATAACCCCTCACCGAACCCAGCAAACACACCTCGACCCCCTGCAGTGTGCCATTATTGCAAGCAACCAGGACATTATAAGAATCAGTGCCCTCGCTTAAACCGGGGAAGCTGGGAAAGGCAACCCCCACAACAACCCAGGGCAGCTGCCCATTGTGTGCAACAAGAAGGCACAACCCAGGTCCCTAACCAAGAAGAACAGTGGAGTGTGTTACACGAGGTCAACCCAGTTCAAGCTGGGGGTGACAACCGGGACCACCACCGCCAATGGATTACCGTGGATGGCGTGGGGGCCCGGGCGCTGAGAGACTCTGGGGCTACTTTGACTGTGGTGCAACCTCACACGATCAGAGCACAAGCTCGCACCGGACGCACAGTCGCTGTGAGGGTGGCTGGGGGCGCTATCCACAAACTGCCCACCGCTAATATCCTTGTCGATTGGGGTTCTGGGTCCAAACAGCTGGAAGTTGGGATTATGCAAGAACTGCCCGCCGAGGTTTTGTTGGGAAATGATGTGGGATGCTTAACCTCTCAACTAGCCCGAGACACCCCTGCCGAGGCATACCCGGTTACCACCCGAGCTCAAGCCAGACTGGAAGCTCCGCTGCACTCTGAGGAAAACCAGGTAAGAGTTGACATACCCCCCTTACCCGATCCCCCCTTTCCTTTCTGGGATACCCCCCAGGGGTTTGAACAAGAGCAGCGTACCGATCCCACATTAGAAGGTTATAGGAAGGCAGCGGCCGTTACCCCAGGGAACAACCCGCACGAAAAGTTTGAGTGGTATAAGGGGTTGCTGTATAGAGTGACCGAGGGGGTGGGACAGGGGGCCACCCAGGTCATCAAAAGACAGTTAATTGTACCCCGTAAATTCCGGGCTGAGTTGTTAAAACTCAGTCATGACATTCCCCTAGCAGGACATTTAGGGGTCAAAAAGACAAGGGACAGGTTAACTCAAACATTCTTCTGGCCCAGGGTCACTCAGGACCTCAAGTATTATTGCAGGACGTGCGACGTCTGCCAAAGGGTAGGGAAAAGGGGAGACCTTCGGAAGGCCAAACTCCACCCATTGCCCATTATAGAACAGCCCTTTCACCGAGTAGCAGTGGATTTAATAGGACCCCTCAGCCGACCCAGCCAGTCGGGCAAAAAGTTCATACTAATGGTAGTCGACTACGCCAATATAGAGGCAGAGACCGTGGCAGAGGCCCTTATTCAGATATTCACCCGAGTGGGTTTCCCGCAGGAGATCCTTTCCGATCGGGGAACCCAGTTCACGGCTACCCTGACACAACAATTGTGGCAGAGCTGTGGAGTGAAACCCCTGTTCAGCGCCCCGTATCATCCCCAGACTAACGGGCTCTGTGAACGTTTCAATGGCACTCTAAAACAGATGCTAAAAACCTTTACAGAGTCCCACAAGAATTGGGAAAAATTCCTTCCCCACCTTCTGTTTGCCTACCGGGAGGTGCCCCAGGCCTCCACTGGGTTTTCCCCCTTCGAACTCCTGTACGGGAGAAAAGTTCGGGGCCCACTGGAGCTCGTACGGGAACACTGGGAGGGCAACACAGATGAGGGGGGAGTCCCTATCGTCCAGTATGTTCTGGAGTTCCGGGACCGTCTGCGGGCTCTCACCGAATCGGTTAGGGAGAACCTGCAGACGGCCCAGGAAGACCAGAGGAAATGGTACGATAGGGGAGCCCAAGATAGGGTACTGGACTTAGGACAGAAGGTATTAGCTCTGAGACCAGTTAAAAAGGATAAGCTGCAAGCAGCCTGGCAGGGACCCTTTAAGGTAGTAGAACGGGTTAGCGAGACTACCTACATCGTGAGCAAATGCTCAGATGAAAGGCTGACCAAAGCCTTCCATGTGAACATGCTCAAACCATATTTTGAGAGAACAGAGGATGTGGGCGCCGTGTGTGCCCCCGCCACAGAGGATAGTGAAGGACTACCCCTCCCTGATTTACTAGACACCGCCCCCTGTACTATTGACCAAGTAAGCTTGGGTCAAAATTTAAACCCCATAGAGAAGGGTGAGGCTACTCAACTGCTGCAGGAATACCGAGAGATGTTTTCAGCCACCCCAGGCTATACCTCCGCTGCGGTACACCGCGTGGAAACCCAGGGAGAGACGCCACTGCGGCAACAACCATATCGGATCCCGGAAGCAGTGCGTGAGAGTATGCTCACTGAGTTAAGAGATATGTTACAACTAGGGGTAATAGAACCCTCTCAAAGCCCTTGGGCCTCCCCGGTAGTACTAGTACCGAAGCGCGACGGCACCACACGCTTCTGTGTAGACTATCGGAGGCTTAACGATCGTACCATAACAGACGCCTACCCCATGCCCAGAATAGATGAGCTCTTAGACCGTATGGCGGGGGGAACTACTTTACTACCCTGGACCTGTGCAAAGGTTATTGGCAGATCCCCTTGGAGCCTGCGGCCATCCCCAAGTCGGCATTCGTCACCCCTTTCGGGCTATTCCAATTCAAGGTTATGCCCTTTGGGATGAAGAATGCCCCGGCTACGTTTCAGAGGATGGCCGATAGGCTCCTGGAGGGGTTTCAGGACTTCGCATGCGCGTATCTAGATGATATTGCCGTCTACAGCCGCACATGGGGAGACCATCTGGGTCATGTGTCCAGGGTACTCAAACGAATCCACCTCGCAGGGCTCACATTGAAACCCGACAAATGTCACGTAGGCCTGGCCGAGGTACAGTATCTCGGCCACCGGGTGGGCTCCGGTAGACAGCGTCCAGAGCCAGCTAAGGTAGAGGCCATAGCTAATTGGCCCCAGCCCCGGACCAAAACCCAGGTACTAGCCTTCTTAGGGACGGACGGTTATTATAGAAAGTTTGTCCCAGAGTACAGCGCCCTGGCCAAACCCCTCACCGACCTTACCAAAAAGGCCCTTCCCAAACAGGTCTCCTGGACCCCAGAGTGCACGGACGCTTTCCAGAAGCTTAAAGCTGCATTGAGTGAGGCTCCTGTGTTGGCAGCACCCGACTACACTAAACAATTTCTTGTACACACAGATGCCTCCATGTTTGGGCTGGGAGCCGTGCTAAGCCAAGTGGGAACAGACGGCATGGAACACCCGGTGGCATACCTCAGCCGTAAACTTTTACCCCGAGAAGTCAGCTATGCCACCGTAGAAAAAGAATGCTTGGCCCTCGTGTGGTCACTCAAGAAGCTTCAGCCCTATTTGTATGGGCGGGCATTTACTCTTATGACTGACCACAACCCCCTGGTATGGCTTAACCGGTTAGCTGGGGACAATCCCAGGCTATTACGGTGGAGCCTGGCCCTTCAACCTTATAATTTTACTATGCAGTACCGGCCCGGCAAACAAAATGGTAATGCGGATGGCCTGTCACGCCAGACCGAACTGGACTCCTAAACATCGACTTTTCTCGGACATCCCCAAGCCAACCCGACAGGGTCTAGGCGGGTATGCCGACCTATGGACTTATAGGGGAGCAGTGTGAAGAAATGACTATTTGTTCGGTATTTTTTTGGCATATTTCTTGCTTTCCTGTGTATTTTCATTCGGCAGATGGGACTGCCGAACAAAGACCACCCCTGGCTCACTTAACTTCAAAGCCGGCATCACTTTCACCCTCTATGTGTGCGGTCAGCGTTCGTACTACCGAACGCCACGTGGCAGAGAAAACCGCGGCCATCTTTTTTTCATCAAACAAAGGCAGCGGGACTTGGTCGTCGAGTGTCTGGAACTAAAATCGGACACTCGACTTCCCAAACACCGGTCTCAATCATACGAACGCTGGAACTATTGATACCGATTAGCTAGAAGAGCGCTATTCGGTACAAATATGCACACGAATGAGGGGAACAATCGCTGCTAGGAGCCAGGGGAATTCATTCGGTACTTTTATTCGTTTTTTCCCTTTTTCTAAAGTGACCGGCAAAACCACACGAACCTCTGGAACTATTTTGGGCAGCCCGCCCACAGTGAACCGGTCACAAAGGACTTCCATACTTTTTGCGAACCCCTGAACCGATCTGGGTGAAATTTGGATATGTTGGTCACCCAGATCGGGGCTATCAGGGGACATAGGATTTGTGGGGATACCCCAGGTATAAAGGGGTGTTCCAGAAATGGGGAAAAACAGTGAATTTTCAGCCTGGAGATAATTAGGTTGTTACTATATCAGACCTGATTATCTCCAGGACTAGGGGAGGGAACTGCCTGTTTGTATTGGGTGTGTTTTATATTTTTACTGTTCAGGATTGGATAAATGTTACTCCTCCCTGTGGGATGTCCCCTTGCATGGGGACCTGCATAAAAAGCCATGTATGTGAATAAACGTTAGTTCTACTTGTATCCTGATCCTGGACTCTGACTGTTATTTGGAATTCGTATGCTTTACCAAGGGAATTATCTTGGGAAGCTGTTATATTTCGTATGGACTTCGTTTCCTGTAACTGCCGAACAGAACTCTCACTTTCTTAGACTTTCTTAGACATTTCGGGAGGAAACTACCGAAAGCGGTTTGGCTAAACTTGGTTTCCTTACAGGTGTCCACGCTACTAGACCACCGGTATAAGCAGAAAGTGGCGGAAATGTTACCGAATTACAACAAGTTGGAAAGGATGCAGCATTTGCAAAATAAATTAAAAAGTATGCTTTACACAGCGTATAAGGGTGATGTCACAGCACAACGGGAATCTAACAGGGGGAGAGGTGGAAGTCATCCTCCTCCTCCCACGACCACGCCGGCAAGGACAGGACACTTTAAAGACGTGTTGTTGATGGAGGACATGCGGACCTTTTTAAGTCCTATGCATCGCCACAGCCCTTCGGGATCCACCCTCAGAGAGCGACTCGACCGACAGGTAGCAGACTACCTCGCCTTAACTGCAGATATCGACACTCGTGGTAAGAGTGTAGCAGTCACTCCATTAAGCGTTTGTGGTATGTCCCCGTCTTAGGTGTACCAGTCGTGCGAAAGTGGGTCCCTTAGAGCCTGTGGGGTCAGTCAAGTACGGTCCATGTCAGGGTTAGGCCTGTCGATTGTTGTACGTGTGTCAGTCTTCTAGTAGGGATCGCAACAACATAAACAATAAACCGTTTAAACGTCCTTTTGTAACTCAGGTATGGTGTGAAGTTAGATAGGTTTCTCCTGACCTATGATTTTGTATGCAATTCTTGACTCGTTTTAGACTTCACAAACCCTCGAGCTTAAAGCTCTACACCCACTAAGAGTGCAGGACGAACCCTAATCTTTGCCGAATAATGTACGTTGCCATATGGACACTTTGACGGTAGGTAATGGGTCGTATACAACCTGTACCTTTACTATGCTGCCCTCTTAAAGGCCGGCTACTGTTCAGTATTCTAGATTAGTCATCTATATAAGGTCAGCATTTAATGGGCTTTAGCAATATATGCATTTTGTCAGACCATTTAATCTTGTTTTTGTAGCTTGAAAGTAGTGAGGTGTGTTTATTAAATTTTAGTGCCCCTATTCAGCCTTAGGAGGGTAATGTCCCCTAGTCATGGGACACTGAGCTTGGCTTTAACCTCTATCAGATGTTTGGAGACCTTACAAACTGACAGCCACCGGCTCAAGAACAGGGTTCAGGAGAAAGAACAAGGTAATAAACAATTGTGATTTTCGCATTGAGTGTACGAACTGTAGGAATTATGGTAACGTTTCCAAAACGGCACTTGGTTACCAAAAATGGGCTCACAAAAAAAAAAATATATATATATATTGTTGCCCCCAAGAACAATGGGGTACTATAAGAAATGTTAAACGTTCAATGAAAATAACTTTGCAGTCTTTAGACCTGAGGTAAAGGTGAGCGCTGGGAAGGTGTCCCTACTGTGCCTCATTGTCAGCCAGTCCCTTGAGGCTGTCTTGGGTCCGAGGACCGAGGGCTTCTGTTCCGCGGTACAAACGTTGCGGTGCGCTCTGGGTCCCAATTGGTAGTAGAGGGTCTTGAGGGTGAGTTGGCGGTCGGTGGGTCCAGTCCCAAGGCCTGTATTATTGTGGGTGCCTCTTCCATGGAGGCAAGTGTGAGTTGGGATCCGTTATGTGGTATCACCAGGGATCCGTGTGCCCCCCATCGATAGGTGATGTCTGCTGCCCTCAGTCTGTTGGTGAGGGAGCTGAAGGTTTTGCGCCACATGAGGGTAGACTTTGTAAGATCCTGGAAAAAGGTTAGGCTAGCGCCCTCAAATATCAGGGGTGTTTTACCTTTTAATGCAGACATGACCTGAATCTTGTCGTGTACATTTGGGCACCTGAGTATCACATCTCTGGGTGTGTTTGAGCGTATCTTTGAGGACGTAGGCAGGCGGTAGATCTCCTCAGTGACCATCTTCTTGACCGTGGTGTGAGGCAGAATAGTGGCCAGAAGGCGCCTTGTGTAGTGCGGTAGTTCATCTGGCAAGATGGCTACCGGGATGCCTCTAATTTTTATATCAGTGCGCCGATGGTGTTCCTCCATGGTTGTCTGCTGTGTCATTATGGCTCTTTGTTGCGCCTGAAGGTGGTGCATTGATTCTTGCAGCTCAGCTAGGTGAGTTTGCATGTCTGTAATGTGTTTTTCATTAGTGTGTACCCTGTTTATAGTGGCAGTGATGTCCTTTTTGATGGGGGCCAGTTCTGCCGCAAGGATTTTATGGAAGTCCGATAATAGGATTTTTAAATCATGCCTGGATGTTGGGGTCATGTCTGCTGGAGGGTCTAGTTGGTGTTGTGGCCCTATGTGGGCTTCTGAGGTTGTTTCTGCCTCCGGTTGATCCGTGTGTTGGTAGTGGGGCGCCATACGCGGCGTGTCCGCGGGAGTAGTTTTAGCCGGAGCAGGCCTTTGAAGCATGGTCCCTATGTCCCGGTTTTGTTCTATGGCTTGTGGGCACTGTGAGCGGCGGCCCATGGCTGGTGTGTGTGCCGGATGGTCTGACCTTTGGAGGGAGGCTTCGTCCCGCGCTTGTCGCGCTCAGTAGCCACCGAGTAGTTTCTCCAGGTCTGGGATTGTGAGCGTGGGGTAGGCCCCAACCTTCCATCTCCGCTTCTGCTGGGTGGAAGCTGCAAAGAAGGGCATCGATCGGCTCGGGAGTAGGTAGGGAGTCCAGCTGGGGGCTGGAGGAGGTTGGATCGGCTGAGGGTGTTGGGATTTTTAATAGATTGTGCCCGTTTACTGGGGAGCTTGTCGAGATGGCGTCCGTTTAGCTCGCTGGTTAAGCTCCGCCCCCCACGCTGCTGTATTTTAGCTCTGAATGACGTTTGACTTGCGTGACTTATCCGCCACCAACTAGGGTTCAAGCCGCCATGTTTTAGGGCACTTTCTGCCTGTGAAACAAACATCAATTTTTCTGGCCGCTGCTACAGCAGCGGCTGCAACAATACCAAATTTTTCAGGCATGTGTACATGCCTAATTTTTAGGCCCACTGGTGCAGCACTGTGGCTTCAAAAACCAAACCAAAAAAAAATCCTCCAAGATGGCACCAATATACCAGTGGTCTAAGCATCTTCCCACCTTGGCCTAAAAAGGGGAGGTGATTCAACAATTAAAAATCGCTGCCATTTACACATCCACTGATAGGAGACGCGGAAGGTATTAAACTGATATGAACAATACTAAACTCACCACTCCTATCTGGTGGCACATTAGCTTGCCCGCGCAGTGCCCCAAATTTCAAGTAAGAGGACCGACCAAGCATCTTCTTCCATCTCCCTGTTACATAAATCAATGCCATATCCATAGAAATTGTACATAATATCCAGGAGAGTTTTACAGGGCCAAACCTTGTCGCCTGTTGAAGAGGTGACCTTGCTCGGGTCCCAGGTGTGCGGTTCCTAAAATGGCTGCCATATACATGTCCACTGATAGGAGACGCGGAAGGTATTAAACTGATATGAACATTTACTAAACTCACCACTCCGAGTGCTATTTATTTAATTTTTTTGTGGTGAGGCTTTACAGGACAGAGTGCTTCTCCACGGGACATGTTAACTCACGGGCAGCTGGCTCATCAAGGAACCAGAGCAGCTTGAACGAGGTGACCTTGCTCGAGTCCCAGGTGTGCGGTTCCTAAAATGGCTGCCATATACACGTCCACTGATAGGAGACGCGGAAGGTATTAAACTGATATGAACAATTGTCCACTCCTATCAGTAGGTCCGTCCCATTGTGATTTATGCCCCCCACCCACCGCGCAGGGATGGGGGCCGGGGGGGAGGAAAGTAGGCCCCCCCATTGTGATTTATGGCCCACAACCACCGCGCAGGGGTGGGGGCCGAGGGGGGGAGGACAGTAGGTCCCCCCATTGTGATTTATGGCCCCCACCCACCGGCAGGGGTTGGGGAGGACAGTAGCTCCCCCCAGTGTGTATCATGGGCTTTGAGGACAGGTGTCAATCCATACCTGCCAAGTGACCCTATGTAGGGGGAACAGTCCCTATTCTGCTCTGTGTCAGTGTGTATCATGGTCTCTGTGGACGGGGAACAGTCTCTATTCTGCTCTGTGTCAGTGTGTATCATGGTCTCTGTGGACGGGGAACAGTCTCTATTCTGCTCTGTGTCAGTGTGTATCATGGTCTCTGTGGACAGGGAACAATCTCTATTCTGCTCTGTGTCAGTGTGTATCAGGGGTTTTGAGGACAGGTGTCAATCCATATCTGCCAAGTGACTCTATGTAGGGGGAACAGTCTCTATTCTGCTCTGTGTCAGTGTGTATCATGGTCTCTGTGGACGGGGAACAGTCTCTATTCTGCTCTGTGTCAGTGTGTATCATGGTCTCTGTGGACAGGGAACAGTCTCTATTCTGCTCTGTGTCAGTGTGTATCAGGGGGTTTGAGGACAGGTGTCAATCCATATCTGCCAAGTGACCCTATGTAGGGGGAACAGTCCCTATTCTGCTCTGTGTCAGTGTGTATCAGGGGTTTTGAGGACAGGTGTCAATCCATATCTGCCAAGTGACCCTATGTAGGGGGAACAGTCCCTATTCTGCTCTGTGTCAGTGTGTATCAGGGGTTTTGAGGACAGGTGTCAATCCATATCTGCCAAGTGACCCTATGTAGGGGGAACAGTCCCTATTCTGCTCTGTGTCAGTGTGTATCAGGGGTTTGAGGACAGGTGTCAATCCATATCTGCCAAGTGACCCTATGTAGGGGGAACAGTCTCTATTCTGCTCTGTGTCAGTGTGTATCAGGGATCATTAGGATAGGTGTCAATCCATATCTGCCAAGTGACCCTATGTAGGGGGAACAGTCTCTATTCTGCTCTGTGTCAGTGTGTATCAGGGATCATTAGGATAGGTGTCAATCCATATCTGCCAAGTGACCCTATGTAGGGGGAACAGTCCCTATTCTGCTCTGTGTCAGTGTGTATCAGGGGTTTTGAGGACAGGTGTCAATCCATATCTGCCAAGTGACCCTATGTAGGGGGAACAGTCTCTATTCTGCTCTGTGTCAGTGTGTATCAGGGATCATTAGGATAGGTGTCAATCCATATCTGCCAAGTGACCCTATGTAGGGGGAACAGTCCCTATTCTGCTCTGTGTCAGTGTGTATCAGGGATTTGACTATCTTTATTTAGATTCAAAAATTACAATTCCAGGAAAAATTTAACAAACATTTACAAGAACATGTTATGCACATCATAGAAACAACATGAACCTCTTTAAAGCCACAAACTTAAGACAAAAAATACGTACACACAATGTGTAAGGGTTTGAAAGAATATTCTGAATCCTTACATGTTTACTTTATCGTTTGTTTGATTTTTGTGAACCATATATAAACTACAAGCAGCGTGAAAACTATAAAAACTCAAGTGGCCATGCTGATCAAATTAAATAGTATGCTTTACACAGCGTATAAGGGTGATGTCACAGCACAACGGGAATCTAACAGGGGAAGAGGTGAAAGTCATCCTCCCCCTCCCACGACCCCGCCATATCTGCCAAGTGACCCTATGTAGGGGTAACAGTCTCTATTCTGCTCTGTGTCAGTGTGTATCATGGTCTCTGAGGACGGGGAACAGTCTCTATTCTGCTCTGTGTCAGTGTGTATCAGGGGCTTTGAGGACAGGTGTCAATGTTAGGTGATTTCTGCCCTTTATGGATTAAAAGCAGACTCTGCATCAACTGTGTAATTTTCCATGGGAGTTTTGCCATGGATCCCCCTCCGGCATGCCACAGTCCAGGTGTTAGTCCCCTTGAAACAACTTTTACATCACTTTTGTGGCCAGAAAGAGTCCCTGTTGGTTTTAAAATTCGCCTGCCCATTGAAGTCAAAATTTCTGGTTCGCGACAACACTAACCAGAAGAAAGAGAATAGGACCTTCTCGGACACAGGGGCATGTCTACTGAATATACTGCTGAGAAAGAAAGTACAACAATGTTGCAAGCTCCTCAAGTTTTATAAAAATCAGCAAGAGATGTAACTTTCCATACAGTGTAGGTCACAGTTGAGTGTAGAGTAACTGAAATTCTGACCCTTTGTTTCGTTCTCTCTCTCTCTCTCTCTCTCTCTCTCTCTCTCTCTCTCTCTCTATATATATATATATATATATATATATATATATTATATATATATATATAATATAATTTTCCTATTTCTGTCAATTCATTTTTGTGTACATGTAAAATGGTAGTTTGCAAAAATGAAAAACAGATCTTTAATCAACAGCTTTATCATAAACAAGTGACAAGAAGAAATTAATTGGGCACATCAGAATGATGGAATAAATCATGTGTTCAGTCCATTCTTCTTATTGCTACTGGTTTGATATTCTTTGTCTACCAAGATCCGTAGGTACTTTGAATGATGAGTTGGAGTATGTGCTGTCTTCATTTTATTGTGCTTCAAAGTGTTAACTGCAGAACACTGCCATAGACAGTCAAAATACAAGGGGAGTCAACTTTCTTTAAAACTAAATTATAAATTCCAGGATATAGCAAATAAAATGGAAACTACGACAACATGATAACATAATAATGATAATAATGCCCATGGGTGTTTTAGCAAAAATAAATTAATACTGTCTAAGAACACAACAAGCCATATGAGCTGTTTATTTTATTTATTTAATTAGTGTGAATTTCTTTTGTAGTAAAATGTATTTTCAATGGTGGCACTTTTAATAATTGCGTATATTGTAACTGTTTTCATGAGATTGCAAAAAAGTGCACAATATGTCTCTCAAGTCAAGAACATGATTATTTTATCAATACAAATCAATATTGTTACGTTATTGTGACAGAAATACTATTTATGCATTGTAGATGCTTTAAACATTGTGAGTCCTAATCAGGTTAAAATCCTCATGCACAGTTATTTATTGAGAATTGCTTAAACAGGTGAAGCATTGTAATTGTGTGTCACTTGTACATGGCTACATAATGTATAGAGATACATTTTGCTGACTAAGGGAAAAGCAGAATAAGCCACCAGATAGTGAAACTAAATTAACTTGATAAATGGAAGCTTTAGCTTTCAGAACTGTATGCATTATTTTTATTTAAAAGAACGATAAAAGTATAATTTGTTAAAATTGTGGAATTTGAGAGAAATGCTTTCTTATTATTGAACCAAGCATTGCTCTAGTAATATACACTCACTCATTTATACTTTGCTTTGTTTAGTGGCTTTTATATCAATATTTCTGAAATGGACTTCTTTTTGATTTTCAATTATTTTATTACTCTGACTTCCAATGCACCAACCAGTTTTATAACTTGTTAAAAACACTACTATTAATTATTAAATCTATGTTAGTTATATTATAAATTATTATATAAATGGTTTCACTAAGTGAGATAGTGCCAGGGGACTACTAATACCATAACTACTTCAGGCTTTAGAAATCTGGCTTTAGAAATCTTGGATAGTGAAGGATTTGTTGTAAAGTGAGAGTCTATTTGTTGGTTCAGTGCTCCAGTAGTATTAGATGAGGATAGGCAGCTCGAACACCCGATCCGGAGTCTCTCCTCTTTCTGGCTAAATGTAAATTGCTTGTACAGGAAAGGAGAAGTTACACATTACAGTATTACCGAATGATATATATAACAGAGGTGGAGAAATATATAGTATAGTATTTATTGTGAAATAGAAGGATAAGTAAGGAATTTACTTTTTGAGATTTTGAGAGCTCTTGAAAGCTCCACTTGTATGAGCGGTACAAACCCTGCTTCTGGATTCTTGTGGGCTTCTTGGTCTCAGTCCACAGTCAAAGAGTTTGTAGAAAAATATAAAACATACATATAGACTAATCTAGTGTAGTATATCTGGATAAAAATGGATAAGTAAGAAAATGAAAGTGCACTTATGTGGTATAGAGCCTGTTTGTTGGTTCCTATAAGTAAAATGAGCAAAAGACTCACATCCTAAGGGCTGTAGGACAGGAAAAAGACTGAGGACCTTAGGAACGGAGTCTCCTTTCAAAGTCTTTGGTGTTTTTCCTGTCCTATCGGCTGTAAGGGGCACAGCTAACCCATGTTGTATATGCTGCCATGATTAGCCAGGAAATCAGAAATAAGAAACCTGCAGTGCACACTGTAATTTTTGTACAAACATCGCACACTATTTTTTCCTAGTGCAAATAGAAGGCAAATAACTTACAAGTATGGAGCAATATGGGATTTTGCTCTATTCAAACATCTTATGTTCCCCACCAAGGAAAGTGATGTCCAGTATATGATTAATTAAAAGCAGGAGGGGCCACTGTGTCCTAAATAAATGAATTAATCTTTATTCTGACACTTTAAAGCTAAAAAATATAAATAAAACAGAGTAAAAATGAACTGATGTATTTCATCAATGTAGCTTTTTCAAAGTGTTTGATAATATTCGCTGTAACAGAAAAAAGTCTCTCTTTTTTGTATTCTTTATTTTTGTGTGCATGAGTGAACAAAGCAACTTACAACGCCACAATAGCATATGCAAGTCCGGTAGAATTACAACAATTCACAAGTATGGCATTTAAGTAGTGGCACATTTTTAAGTATATAGGTAAACAAGCGATGCATGCACATCTAATGATTATGCACAAGAGTTAAAGAAAAGCAAATATACAAGACGTGGTGGATAATGAGATAGGTAGGATAATAGCAAGATAAACAATTATAATGTGCTTGTATATTATGGTAGGATGCTAAGAGTTATGCTCTGCGTAAAATCTGGACTCAGATATATGATGGCTCTATAAATGCTAGTGCTGCTGTGCTCGGACTAGGTGAGTAGAGAAGAGGGCAAATAGCATAACATGCATTTTAAGAGAAACAGGCTGAGTAGTCTTTGCTGTTACATGTGTCCGTGTGAAACCTGGCAGAGAGAAGTGGGTAGGGGCAAGGTATGGCTGCATGCTTCGTCCAAGAGTGTCAATTCCTAGGTGGCATGAGGTGAGCAGTTGGCTCTGATAAAGCCCGGTCTGCAGCTGACTGTGAGAGACTCTGTGCTGGTACCGCTTGGACAAATGATGGGCAGATGGTGTCGCTATTCTTTCTCAATATCCCCTCCGACTCCTATCTCAGCCAGGGAGGCGCGTGTTGAGGGCAGAGGGTCCACCGGATTTCTATGTCCCTTTCTCCCCCGGCTGGGGTCCGCTGCATTCACTGCACCGTCCTTCGTTCAGGCAGTTGGTGTGGCTCCATATCGCAGGAGCGGTTAGGTAGGTGCTCTGAGCCGCCGCCATTTTTGGATGTGGGCCTTGTGTGTTCAGCGCCCTTTAGTCAGCTCGTTAGTCAGCTCAAGTTCGTCCCAGTGGGGACCGGGGTGACCCCCCTGGCCCAGAGGAGGGAAACAGAGACCGTCAGGCATTCAACATACCAGCGTGTGGCAGTATGGTAGTGAGACGGGGCAGCGACCCCCCCCCCTCCCCGAGTAGGCCGCGGACTCTGAAGTCTCTTGCCTTCCGTGGGGGGTCTGAAACTCCCAATCTTGAGGTCCGCTACCCCTCCCACAGCTGTCTGAGTATTTTTAGGCTCTGTGCGAATGAGAAAAGCTGCCTATTGTGGCTTAAAGGCCCGATTCCTCTGGAGCCTCTCCGACATGCGACCTGTCAGCATGCTGGTCCGGCCCCGCCCCCCAACAGTCTCTTTCTATAGTAGCCAGTGGACATTACACTAGCTACTGGGCAACCAGTCATGGAGCAGGCCACACATTTTTCTTCTTATACCAGTAGCTGAGAGGGTTATCAGTAGGAGGTAAAGCAAGTTTTGACAGATAAGCATTGACTATCTCAGAGGCACTTCTCTCCTTTCAGCCTCTTGCTGATTTCCTTTCTCCCCCTAAAGCAGCAACAGCATTAACCAAAAACACCTCAGTGCTTGCACAGCACAAGCTGGACTGAACACACATAGAAAAGAAGAAAAAACTTCTAACAACTTTATATTAGTAACCTAGTCTCACAATAGGACAAAATTACAATCTACTATCTCCCACTCAAAAATGTTTCAATTTTCCCTAGCAGTAGCTATCTTCCTAGATGCAGCAGCAAGTTAAACCTAGTCTCACACTAGAATCAATGATCCAGGCAAGTAAGAGGAACTTTTTTTCTCTTCCCATGGCTATATATTTTTCCATGGCTGTTGCTGTCAGTTCTTTTTTGTGTAAATGTAAAATGTTGGTTTGCAAAAATGAAAAACAGATCTTTAATCAACAACTTCATCACAAAGCGGTAACAAGAAGAAACAGATTGGGCAAAGAACAGTTTTTCTCTTCTTACTGAACACGCATACCACCCCTCCCCCCCCCCAAAAAAAAAGGATATACATTGTCCAAACACTTAGCAAACAAATACACAAATACATAAATAAATAAAAACTCTAAACAGCTGTTTATTGGTAATCTAATCACATACAAGGATCAAAGACAAAATGGCAGTCTGCTATCTTCCACTCAGTGTTGTCCCAAGTGCCACTAGCTAGAGTTATCTAGTTGTATCTAGCTAGAGAGTCTCGCACTACAATCAATAACATAGGCTAAGCAATAATTATTTTTACTGAACACCACAATCCCTCAAAATGGGATTTTCTTTCTCAAAACAGTTACCAATCCAGCAGTTAGCTAAACCTGGCCACACACTATAATCATTGACCCAGCCTATCTCATTTCCACTATAACACAGCAAGGAAAAACACACAGTATCACTGCTGGTCTCTCTTCCTCAGTGACTGCAGTAAAAGTGTATGAAAAAATTATGCTTCGAAGTATATATTGTTGTACAGCTCTTACTTTTTTCCCTCTATTGGTCATTGTCATTTCACCTGTAAAGAAAATCAACATTTAGTGCTGTCCCCTCACCATCAATCATCTTTTTCTTGCTCTAATCTGCTTATTTGGCACCACAAAACAAACAAAACAGCCCTTTCTTCATTCCATCCCCGATTTTTTCTGGTACCATGTACAGCACTGTAAATCAAGAACCGAAATAAGACTCATTTTGTCTGCATTCTTGACTCTATCAACAAATATTGGACTATCCAGAAAGTGGTGCAAACCTTAATTAAAGAATAAAAAATTAACTTAAGCCAAGATATTAAAAAACAAGTAATTAATAACATTTTCAGCTTTTCAACCTAAGATTAACATGAACATGTTTTTTGTTGAATAAATATTAGCATTTTCGCTATGGATCTGTGCCAGTCATCTCAGTTTTATACAGACTTGTAATTATCATACATATTATGTCTAACTGCATAACTACTTTACCTATAACTATCCATATTTGCAGATTTAAGAAAAACGACCTAGTTTTGAAACAGACTAATTTGATCTCTTTTTAAATAAATATATTATTATACGTGAACATGAATTGTAAGAAACCTTCTCACAGGACGTCCTTTCTCCCATTTTAACAGAATGGTATTTAGGTTGATAAAACCTTCTTCCTGTAGGAAAAGTTTGCCTGTGGGCTATATCCTTTACTGAATACTTTAATCATTTTAAGTTTAGGAAAGATAATCGGTGTGTGGAAAATATTAAACTGGTTATTGAGGAGTAGCCTGATTAAAGTAATCCTTAGTGTTTCTTGATGCAGTCCCACAGTTTTGACCAGTTTTTTTTTTTTTTTTTAGGAAGCAAAACTTTATTTCTTGAAAGCATTTTATTTATGATTTTACTTTGTGGCTTATATATGTATTTAGTTTCTAGGATATATATCTCCTATAATGCTTTAGTTTCCAGTGCAGACAAGACAATGGTATAATATGCCGAATGCAGTCATACTCTGCATTATTTTTTTTAAGCATTCTAAGTATTTTTTTTTACGTTTTCTTCATATATTTTCACAGACATTTTAATTTTAATTTTTTTCAGCTGTAATTGCTAAATAGTTAATAGAGAATGCCTCTGACTTCATATAATGTTTTAATATTTTACTTGTTGAAATACTAGTGCTAATATGAATATATTTGTTTGGAAGTGAAAACATTTATATGAAAACATTTTCAGTACATTTAAAGTGAACATTGCATTCATAATACAGATTTTAGAATCATTTATTTTTATAACAAGCAGCAATATAATAAGACTTTATTGTGGTGTATTGTACTTCATTATAATGCCATATTCTTTGTACAAAAGCTCTGTATACACACAACAAATAAAATTATAAGATGTTGTCCTTTCCTTGCTATCATTGTTTCTCCCTGGGGAAGTCTTGACATTGGCAGCTTTGCAGAGAGGATTAACCGTTCTTCACACATAAATCCACAAGAAGATATCACATTCTCTTTATTTTATCTTTTATCCGCCTGAGCTGTACATAGCTCCTGCAGATCTATCAAAGCACATATCCATAAGAGGGCTCATAAACAAAGTCTCCTGGGGAAAAGTTTCCACTCCTACAAAGTCTCATCATGATTCTCATTTCCCAAGTAAAAAAACACCAACCTGACAAGCTACACATTTACTCATTTTATCTGAAATAAGCTTCCATTTATTTACTGTACATATACCTGTTAAGGATAGTTTTCATATAATAGATAAAACAAATACTTTTCAAAGAAGGCAACATTCATTCAGTGTTTCTTTTAAAATGTGTGTGTGTCAGCACTAGACAAACTGTGATTTGACTGAATTTGAGTCGCTCAGTTGTTTGGACGATTCTGATTTCTGAGCCCCCAGTATCTGGATTTGAATTGTGGGAGTCCAAACATACCTGTTTTCATTTATAATTCAGAATCTCATTCCTGGAATGTAAAAAAGATGGTGGAGTGGAGAGGGGGCTGTTTCTTTATACATTTTTGCATGTCAGCACCGTCACCACTTGCTCTGCATTTTTTTAGACTGGCCAATTGCGTAACAAAATTCAGCCCAGCCAATCAGTGGCATGAACTAAATTCTGCCATCCTGAATTTTTATTTTTTTTCCTGCAGATATGAAATTATTTGCCATGCATATGTCTAGTCAGCACTGATAAAGTACATTTTTTGTTGGTGTTATTGAAACATTCAATACGTTTAAATTTACTATTTGCATTTAATAGTGCATACTATTTATACTTTTATTTATTTCAGCTCAGTAAATTACAGAATGGACAGTTCAGAACAAACATTATGTAGATATAGCCTAAAGAAGTGGCAAAGAAGTACAAAACATTATGGAAATCGCAGCATTTGATGAAAAGTTAAAGATACTATTTTGAAACTGCAAACATTTTAAAGAAACATTTCTTGCTAGAATGCTATATTTGTTTGCTATAAAATAAAGTATAATTAAAGTCACAATTGAGTATGGTTGTCGTCCTAATCTATACAACAGTGGGTCCCAACCCAGTCCTCAAGTACCCCCTAACAGTCCAGGATTTAGTGATTACCCAGCTGTGTCTAAGGTGTTTTTAGAAATAAAAACCAACACTTTAGACACATCAGGGTAATCCCTAAATCCTGGACTCGTAGGGGGTATTTAAGTACTGAGTTGAAAACCTTTGCTATACACCATACTTGGCAGTGATGAGACTTACATCATGGGAATACCTAAAGATCATCCCAGCAAGAATATTTCATAAACCTGTGGAAAGCTGAGACTTAATATCTTCTATATATGTTGTATGGAGCTAGACTGATCTGTCACCATCTCATGACCGGTTGATTTTGGGGAATCAATAACAATTACCCATGTTTGAGAAAAAGTGGATTATTTGAGAGTTAATGTTAGTACTAGGGCCAAGGTTAGTACATGGGTCTTAAAAGGCACATAAAAAGGTTTGGATGCTCTTTTGGCAAAGCAGATATTTGGGGCTCTGATATAGGTTGAGTCAAGGAGAAATGTAATTACAAATTAGTCATTTTGTTGCACAAATGAATATTCTTATTATTATTTTAAGTTGCTTTTTTACTCAAAATATGTGTTTTAGTTTGAATCTGATGGGCTTGAGTCTCTTTTCAACTTTTATAACTATATAACTATATAACAGTAGAAATGGAGTTTGAAAGGTAAACTTGAGTTTAAGTTCAAACTTAATACTTAAGTTCATAAGTACATCATTCATTTTTTTAAAGGGATTCTCTAGTGCCAGGAAAACAAAGCTGTTTTTCTGGCACTGTAGAATCCTGCAGTGCCCCCTTCAGCCACTTACCTGAATCCAGCGCTGATGTCCCTCGGCACTGGGTCAGGCTCCGTCCATGCTCCTCCCCAGCCGACGTCAGTTTGCAAACACAAACATTACATAGAAACACACCCTACAGTCAAATGCCAAAATGATATACAAACACATTTCTTCATTCGAACACCAATATTACACACACCAGTAGGTCTGGAAATATTTAGATACTGACACAATTTACATAATTTGGGTTCTGTATACCACCACAATGGATTTGAAATGTAACAAATGAGATGCAATTGAAGTGCAGACTTTTTTAATTAAAAGGGATTGAACACAAATATTGTATGAATCGTTTAGGAATTGAAACCATTTTCATACACAGTCCCCTATATTTAGCAACTTAAATGTAATTGGACAAATGAACACAATCATAAATAAAATTTTAAATTTTTTAATACGTTGTTGAGAATCCTCTGCAGGCAATGGCTGCTTTAAGTCTGGAATTCATGGACAGCACCAAACACTGGGTTTCCTTTCTGATGCTTTGCCAGGCCTTTACTGCAGCTGCCTTCGCTTGTTTGTTCGTGGGTCTTTCTGCCTTAAGTTTGATATTCAGCATGTGTAATGCATGTTCAATCGGGTTGAGACCAGGTGATTGACTCAGCCATTTCAGAATATTCCACTTCTTTGCAACTTCACTGCTTTCACAGTATGTTTTAGGTCATTGTACATCTGTAAGTTGAAGCCCTGTTCAATCAACTTTGCTAAATTTTGCTGAATCTGAGCAGACAATATATAACTATACACTTCAGAATTCAAACAGCTGCTTCTGTCTTCTGTAACATCATCAATAAACACTAGTGAACCAGTGCCTTTGGAAGCCATGCATGTGTCAGATTTACAAGTTGATCCAGCACGCAGTACTGTGTCACACCTAGGACTAAGGATAACGTATAACCGGACCTTAGAATGGCCGGACTTAATGTCTCCAAGAATAGTCAAAATACTTGCCGAAGTCAGGGACACAGAATCAGACACAAAGATGAAGGAAATCCAAAAGTCATGGATACCAGATATCAGGGAAGTCAAATCAAAGCCAAAGTCAAATACCAGAAAATCAAGATCAGGAACACACTCTCTGAAAACCATAGGCATGAAACCACGACAGGACAATGAGCAAGAGAAGAATTGGGTTTAAATACTCCTCCTGTGGATCCGATTGGTTGTAACCGGCCTTTGACCCCAAGGACAATTACCAGGTTTCCATGTGCATGATTGCTGCTCAGCACAAACCCTCCTGTGGATTTGATTGGCCATGACCAGCCTTTGACCCCAAAAGTAATTACCAGGTTTCCATGTGCATGATTGCTGCTCGGCCCAACTTTTCCTGTCAGGACGGTAATTTTACTCAGCACATCTTTTCCTGTCAGGACAGTAAATGCCATTAACCACATTTGTATGTGCAGATGAATATGTGACAGCATGCCCATGCCATCACACTGCTTCCTCCTTGTTTTACCGATGATGTGGTATGGTCTTCTCCATACTTTTTTCTTCCCATCATCCTGGTACAGGTTAATCTTAGTTTCATCTGACCAAAAGGGAATTTTTATATGATATAAATATCATTCATGAGCCCCATATTCTGTCTCTTACATTATGTTTTATACACTACTATTTATCTATATTGTTGTATATTATTGAGATATTATTAGGAGATTAAAATATGCTTTTTTGTTCTTTTTGTTTTCTTTTCCCTCATTTCTACCACAGTGGGACATTATCTCTGAGATATTCTTGCTACATTTGAGCATGTAATGCCAGGACTTTTCCTTCTCTATTGATGGAATCACCATAGAATTAAGAACAAACAACTAAAATCACAAAATTTGCGTCAGTGTCCAAATATTTTTGGACCTAACTCTAAAGCCAACACTACACAGAAACACACTTCTACATTTAAACAGAAACATTACAAAAACACCCCTGTATTCAATTATTATATATTAATATATATATATATATATATATATATATATATATATATACAGAAAAAGAAAAATACCGGCACTCTAGGATTTTCATCAAATTAAATCTCCTTTTATTGCGAAGAAAAAAGAAAAAAGTTTTAGCTCCTCAAAGGAGCTTTCATCAGGACACAAAAAATCAAAATACTGAAACACACTTATATAGGATATACAATTAATTCAAATGGGTACTTAGACAAAGGTGATCTGCATTTGCGTTCGCCGCCGGACCCGCCGAGATCGCCATCTTCAATGGTCATCTGACCCCCAAGGAAGTATTCATTGGACCAGCACAATATGTTACTGGGGCAACCATAGACAACCATGTCTCATTGGTTGCACCCACAAGTACAAGAGTCGGCAAGGGACATAAAAGTCAAACTAGTTATACATAGGCGTTGTCATGGCAATCAGGGCGCGTCTCAAACTGACGAACGGGAACGCACTAAGTTAGACAACTATATAAAGTAACATCACAGCATGGAGCAAAATGATATAGTAGTGAATAAAAAACACTTGAAATTAGAAATAGGCAAATAAGTGATTAAGGAAAGCTTGTCTGAATCAAGCTTAAATTAGTGTAAATATTATAAGTTAAGCATTCAAAGCAATGTATTATAAATACAATCAAATAAAGTCACACTTTGATAATAAACATAATAGACAGTGACGTGAGCAAACAGCTTCTGTATATTAACCCCTTCAGGACGGAGTCAATAGTGCACGTTCTGATCAAAACAAAACGTAAACAAAAACTGGAATTTGCGCTATATGTCTGTTCACCCGTAGTTCCCCTCTTTCAAATTATATGCACCCACACTTATTATATATCATTTTGTTCAGGAGAAACAAGGCTTTCATTCCATATCAAATATTTATATATGAAACATAATTTATTATGAATAAAATAAAAAAAAATGTGAGAAAATAAGATTTTTTTTTTAAATTTGCGTTTCCGTCTGACATAATACTGTTAGGTTTTACTGCAAACAAATGCACATATTTGTAATCAGCGATGTCTCACGAGTACAACAGTACCCCCCATTAACAGGTTTTATGTTGTTTTGGAAAGTTACAGGGTCAAATATGGAACATTCAATTTTTAAATTGAAATTTTCCAGATTAGTAATGTTACCTTTGAGACAGTGTGGTAGCCCAGGAATGAGAATTACCCCCATAATGGCATAGCATTTGAAAAAGTAGACAAGCCAAGGTATTGAAAGTGGGGTATGTTTAGTCTTTTTTAGTAGCCACTTAGTCACAAACACTGGCCAAAGTTAGCGTTCATATTTGTTTTTGTGTTAAAAAAGCAAAAAACTAATATTTGGCCAGTGTCTGTGACTAAGTGGCTACTAAGAAAGACTGGACATACCCCACTTGCAATACCTTGGGTTGTCTACTTTTGCAAATGGTATGCCATCATGGGGGTAATTCTCATTCCTGGGCTACCATACGCTCTCAAAGGCAACATAACCAATCTGGCAAATTTCAATGTGAAAAAAATTAAATGCAAGCCTTATCTGTGACTCTCTAACTTTCCAAAACACCATAAAACCTGTACACGGGGGGTACTGTTATTCTCGGGAGACTTCACTAAATACAAATATTAGTGTTTTAAAACAGTAAAACATATTACAACAATAATATAGACCATAAAAGTGCCGTTCGCTTGTAAAAAATGCGAAAAACTTCACTTTTACTTAAAATATCATCGTTGTAATACAATTTACCAGTTTGAAACACTAATATTTGAATTCAGCAAAGTCTCCCGAGTAAAACAGTACCCCCTATGTACAGGTTTTATGGTGTCTTGGAGAGTTACAGGGTCAAATATAGTGCTTGCGAATTAAATTCTCTGCACTTTCTCCTTGTGTTGTCAGGCATGTCAATCAAATTTTAATTAATCAAATCACATAATTACATTAAAAGATTATTTAAATATACACGTAGAATTTTAATATATATGCATTTAATGGTATTTAAATTCTACGTGTATACTAATGTAATCTTTTATGTAATTATATGTATTTATCTATATATATATATATTTGCGGTTATTTGTATTTTATATATAGATAGATATATATAGAATGTCATTCTAAGTGTATTCTGTTACCGATATATATATATATTAATAACAAAATACAGTTAGAATGAAATTACATATGCATATATAATTTATATTAAATTTAGTTTCAATATTTTATTTATTTATTTTATTATTTTATTTATTTATTATTTTAATTATACGTATTTATATATAATATATATATGTACATCTATTATATATACTATATATGTCATGCCTTAATTCTGGTATCCTCTTACTTCCGGGTTCCACGGAGCTTAGCCACACCCCCTTATGACACGGTCTCCTTACTTAATGCGACCGCACCAGCTGATAGACGCTGGATTATTGAACTACGTGCCGTACTCACGAACCGGCTACAACCTTCTCTGTGAAAGCCATCTGTTACCGGACCGGACTGGAAGACTACTCACGTCCCCTTCACCTCTCCTCATCCTCGACTAAAGCCTGAACTCTCTACATACATATCATTGGATACAACCGCCTCTGAGGAGAACTTGGGAACCTGTTTTCTCTTTACCGGAAGCTAAGTAACATTAACCTCTGTGATAAGAGTTACATATCTAAAGCCTTTATTGCCTGTTACCAAAGTCCTATTATCAACCAACCCAGCTACAGCTATCTTCAACCTATCCACTATTCAAGTTAGCTGCACCTGTCTTGCTTCAGATAAATGTTAATGGAACAAACTACTATAATTGCTTATCACCTAACTTGTTAACTCAACTAACAGACTCTAAATGATTCAGAACCTGCTAATTGCAACCGTTTATTATTTAAAGCTACAGTGCCTGTAATTCTGGACTTAAGCAACCGTTTATTATTTAAAGCTACAGTGCCTGTAATTCTGGACTTAAGCAACCGTTTATTATTTAAAGCTACATTGCCTGTAATTCTGGACTTAAGCAACCGTTTATTATTTAAAGCTACAGTGCCTGTAATTCTGGACTTAAAGTCACAATATCTTCTAATTGTTCTAATAAATATTCAAGCTCTAAGAAATCTGCAGTTGTGTTCCTTCATAACAAATGTTAAACGTGACAGAATAATCCAGCCCTTGTAATGGATCCAGCAGATTTCGATTCTACGATAACAACGCTTAATCAACGAGTCGATACACTAGCCCAAGGTGTGCAAGACCTGCAAGTTACTAATGAAAGAATTCTCACTTATGTCAAAGACTTACAGACACATCCTCCTCATACTGTTCTGCACTCACTCAGCGATCCTGCTGTATGTAACCCTGAAAAATTCTATGGTGATCGTTCCAAATATAAGGAGTTTTTTTATTCCTGCAAATTATTGATTGCTTTAAAACCTAGATCTTATCCCACAGAAAGATCTAAGGTTTTTTCAGTTATCTCATTTCTGAGAGGTGAACCTATGTCCTGGGCCCATTCCTTTTTGGACAATGATGACCCCATCTTAGATTCACTGGAGGAATTCTTTAAAGCCATGTCTCTTCTCTATGAAGATCCATACAAACAAAATACTGCTGAATTAACAATTAGAACCTTGCTACAAAATCATAGACCCGTTGAAGATTATATTGCTGAATTTAAAAGATGGGCAGTAGAAACGCAATGGAATGACATCGCATTGCGCAACCAGTTTCGAATTGGCTTATCTGAAGCTGTAAAAGATGAACTATCTAGAACAGAACTCCCTACTACTTTGAACGCTCTGATTCACCTATTAATCAGCATTGACAGAAGACTTAGAGAAAGAAAGGCCGAAAAAGCCCTCTCAAGTTCAAAAGAAAGAAAACCTTTCACTCCTTCAAAGACTCCTGAAAAAACATGCTTACCAAGCGAACCTATGGAAATAGGGGTAATTAGAAGTCCTCTCACTCCTGAAGAGAAGAACCAAAGACGTCTATTAAACCTCTGCATGTATTGTGCCTCTCAAGATCACTTAGTCCCTGATTGTCCTTTGTTGAAACGGACAAAGGGCGGTAGGCAAGCCTATGCCTCTGCTATCCTAAGTGCACTCCCATCTACACCAACCTCTCAATTCACTCCTATAATTCTCATACTACAGTGGGATAAGGAAAGAATTATTACTGAGGCCATCATCAATTCTGGTGCAAATGGTGTGTTCATCGATTCAACCTTTGTGACAAAGAATAAAATTCCTTGTGTTCTTAAAAACACTTCTGTTCCTGTTAGAGTGATTGACGGCTCCCTTATCTCCTCGGGACCGATTCTTCATGAAACCATCCCTCTAAAAGTAACCACCAATCATATTCATACTGAATATCTAATATTTGATGTTATTCCATCACCTCTCTATCCCGTTATAATAGGGATCAACTGGTTACGGAACCACAACCCTCAAATTTCTTGGTCTCCATTCTCTCTCACCTTTAACTCCAATTATTGTAAGGAAACATGCTTACAACAAATTCCAATCTTTCAGATCTCAAAAGAACCAACTATACCTTCTTGTTATTCAGATTTTTCAGACGTATTCAGTAAAAAGGAAGCTGAAACGCTCCCACCTCATCGTTCCTACGATTGTCCTATAGACCTCATACCTGGTGCCCCCGTACCTTTCGGGCACATCTACCCTCTCTCTGAGTCTGAATTACAAATTCTCAAAGAATACCTGGATGAAAACCTACGGAAAGGGTTTATTAGACCCTCCAGTTCACCTGCTGCCTCAAGTATGTTTTTTTGTGAGAAATAAGGACCAGACTATACGTCCCATGATTGATTACAGAGCTTTAAACAAAATAACAGTTAAAAATCGTTATCCTCTTCCCCTGATCAATGAACTGGTTGAACGATTAAAAACTGCTACCATCTACACTAAGCTTGACCTTCGCGGGGCATATAACCTCATCAGGATAAAGGCTAACGATGAATGGAAAACTGCTTTCCGAACAAGATATGGCCTCTACGAATATCTGGTGATGCCTTTTGGCCTCTGCAATGCCCCTGCAACTTTTCAACATTTTATAAATGACATCTTTAGAGATCTATTGGACGTCTGTGTTATCATTTATTTAGATGACATTCTCATATACTCCAACACTCCTGACGAACACAAAAAACATGTCAGATGGGTGTTATCCAGACTCAGAACTCATAAACTATTCGCTAAACCCGAAAAATGTATTTTTCAAGTCAATGAAATAACCTTTTTAGGTTACGTTATTTCCCCTCATTCAATAAGCATGGATAATTCAAAAATCGATTGTATAATCAATTGGCCTGTTCCCTCTACAGTAAAAGAATTGCAGCGGTTTCTAGGGTTCGCCAACTTCTACAGAAAATTTATTAAAAACTACTCGGAGGTAGCTCACCCACTCAATCAACTCAACAGTAAAAAACATCCCTTCAATTGGAACGAGAAGGCTCAAACTGCCTTCGATGAATTAAAGAGAAAGTTTACAACAGCTCCTGTTCTTCAACTTCCAAACCCTTCATATCTTTATGTCCTTGAAACGGATGCTTCGGAAACTGCAATTGGAGCTGTCCTCTCTCAACACAAAACTCCTCAAGAACCTCTTCATCCAGTCGCCTTCTTCTCACGCTCATTATCTCCTGCCGAAAAGAATTATCCTATAGGGGAAAAAGAATTATTAAGTATCAAAGTGGCTTTAGAAACTTGGAGACACCTTCTTGAGGGTGCTCAAACCCCTTTAATTGTGTATACTGACCATAAAAACCTCGAATATCTTCACTCCAACAAGACTCTTTCTGCTCGACAAGTAAAATGGAATCTCTTTTTTTTCCCGGTTCAATTTCCAAATCGTCTATAGACCTGGGTCTAGGAACAAAAAGGCAGATGCCCTTTCCAGGATCCATAATGACACTGAATTGGAACCTCCTCCTCATACAGTCATTGGAATCTTATCTTCCCTTATTGACGACATTAAAGACCTCAGTGAAGATGCTCTTGAACTTCCTAAATCAGTTAAATTATCCAAGAAAGACGGTCTCTACTATTTCAATGACCGGATTTACGTACCTCCCTCTTTCAGAACAAAAATACTCGAAATTATTCATGATTCTCCTCTGGCAGGTCATCCAGGTATAAAAAAGACCCTTGAATCGTCTAAGAGATACTATTGGTGGCCTCGCCAAGACAAAACCATTGAATCTTATGTCAAATCTTGTTCTACCTGCCAAAGATCCAAACATGTACATCATCATCCATTCGGTCAATTGTTGAATCTACCGATTCCTGAAAGGCCTTGGCAATCCATTTCTATGGACTTCTTGGTGGAACTACCCCCTTCTCAATATCATACCACCATTTTAGTGGTAGTGGACCGCTTCACGAAAATGTCTCACTATATTCCTTTAAAGAAGTTGCCTTCATCCTCTGAACTCTCAAAAATATTCCTCGACAATATAGTGAAACTTCATGGACTGCCAGACGAAATCATTTCAGACCGAGGAACTCAGTTTACCTCTAAATTTTGGAACGCATTATGTGCTTCTCTTCATATCCAACGTAAACTGTCATCCGCATATCATCCTCAAACTGATGGACAAACCGAAAGAGTCAACCAATGCTTAGAGCAATATCTACGATGTTATTGTTCTCACTTACAAGATGATTGGATAACATGGTTACCCATGGCAGAATTTGCATACAACAACTCTTTTCCTACCAGTAGCAAAATGACTCCATTTCTTTCCAATTATGGATTTCATCCCTCCTCATTTCCTGCTCAGACAGTTTCTTCATCTAACCCCTCCGTTTCTAATCAAATCTCTCACATGTCCTCTTTATTCAAGAAATTACATGAAAATCTGGAATTGGCGTCATCCAATCAAAATAAGTTTTTTGATACAAAAAGACAACCTCCTCCCTCTTATGTAATTGGTTGTCACGTTTAAACATTTGTTATGAAGGAACACAACTGCAGATTTCTTATAGTTCGAATATTTATTATAGAAAGTAAATGGTATTGACTTTAATTCCAATTTACAGGTACTGTAGCTTTAAGTAGTAAACGATAACTGAAGTCCACAATTATATGCACTGTAGCTTTAAGTAGTAAACGATAACTGAAGTCCACACTTATATGCACTGTAGCTTTAAGTAGTAAACGATAACTGAAGTCCACAATTATATGCACTGTAGCTTTAAGTAGTAAACGATAACTGAAGTAGCAAGAGTCCTTTAGTAGCATTAATTAATTAGGTGATAAGAAGTTACAATAGCTGTTCCAATAGACTTTAACCGAAGTAAGACAGATGCAGCTAACTGAGACAAAGTATGAGTTGAAGTTAGCTGTAACGGGTTGGCTTTAACGAAGGACTTTGGAGACAGGAAATAACAGCTTTGAGATGCAACGCTTATCACAGAGGTTTTACTTAGCTTCCGGCACATAGAACACTGGTTCCGAGATTTCCTCAGAGGCGGTTTATCCTGTATGGATAGAGTTCAGCTTTAGCCGTGGATGAGGAAGGTGAAGGGAACTTGAAGTCTTCCAGTCTGGTCCGGTAACAGCAGGCTTTCACAACGATGTTGCAGCCGGTTCGTGAGTACGGAACGTAGTTCATTAATCCAGCGTCGATCAGCTGGTGCGGTCAGATTAAATAGGGAGACCGGGTCATAAAGAGGTGTGGCTAAGCTCCGTGGAACCAGGAAGTAAGGGGATATTATAATTAAGGCATGACAGTATCCCCTCCTTAATGAGCAACCTCTGGGTGCTATTGACTTGGCTTAGAAGGGTAACGTTTGTGAAACTTGGAAATTAATTTGTCAGCATGAACGTCAGAGGAGTTTTCCCATGTATCTTCATCAACTCCATATCCTTTCCATCTGATGAGGTATTGTAAGGAGCCACGATGGATCCTTGAATCCAGTATACTTTGAATCTCGTATTCTTCTTCACCCTGGACCAGTATGGGGTCAGGAGAAGTAGTGACATTTCTTTGGAAAGGGTCAGGATGATGAGGCTTCAACAAGGACACATGAAAAACAGGATGTAGCTTTAAAGTTGGTGGAAGTTTCAATTTAACAACATTACGGTTGATAATCGATAGTATTGGAAAAGGACCAAGAAAAAGAGAACTTAACTTCTTTGATGGACGGTTAGTAGAAATGTTCTTTGAGGAAAGCCAGACAAGATCACCGATTTGATAAGAAGGTGAAGGTTGTCTTTTTGTATCAAAAAACTTCTTTTGAGTGGAGGAGGCCAATTCAAGATTCTCATGCAATTTCTTAAATAAAGAGGACATATGAGAGATTTGATTTGAATCGGAGAGATTAGATGAAGAAACTGTCTGAGCAGGAAATGAGGAAGGATGAAATCCATAATTGGATAGAAATGGAGTCATTTTACTGCTGGTATGAAATGAGTTATTGTATGCGAATTCTGCCATAGGTAACCAAGTTATCCAATCGTCTTGTAAGTGAGAGCAATAACATCGTAGATATTGTTCTAAGCATTGGTTGACTCTTTCAGTTTGTCCATCTGTTTGAGGATGATATGCAGATGATAGTTTACGTTGGATATGAAGAGTGGCACATAATGCATTCCAGAATTTGGAGGTAAATTGAGTTCCTCGGTCTGAAATGATTTCGTCTGGCAGTCCGTGAAGTTTAACTATGTTGTCAAGAAATGTTTTCGAAAGTTCAGAGGATGAGGGTAACTTCTTTAAAGGAATGAAATGAGACATTTTCGTGAAGCGGTCTACTACCACTAAAATGGTGGTATGATGATGAGAAGGAGGTAATTCTACCAAGAAATCCATAGAGATGGATTGCCAAGGTCGTTCAGGAATTGGTAAATTCAATAATTGACCAAATGGTTGATGATGGACATGTTTGGATCTTTGGCATACAGAACAAGATTTGACATAAGATTCAATAGTTTGGTCTTGACGAGGCCACCAATAGTATCTTTTAGACAATTCAAGGGTCTTCTTTATACCTGGATGACCTGCCAGAGGAGAATCATGAATAAATTCGAGTACTTTAATTCTGAAGGAGGGAGGCACGTAAATCCGGTCTTTGAAATAGTAGAGACCGTTTTTCTTAGATAATTTAAACGATTTAGGGAGTTCGAGAGCATCTTCACTGAGATCTTTAATGTCGTCAATAAGAGAAGATAAGATTCCAATGACTTTAGGCGAAGGAGGTTCAATTTTAGTGTCTTTATGGATCCTGGAAAGGGCATCAGCCTTTTTGTTTCTAGACCCAGGTCTAAAGACGATTTGGAAGTTTAACCGGGAAAAAAAGAGATTCCATCTTACTTGTCGAGCAGACAGTGTTTTATTGGAGTGAAGATATTCGAGATTTTTATGGTCAGTATAAATGATTAAAGAGTTCTGAGCGCCTTCAAGAAGGTGTCTCCAGGTTTCTAAAGCCACTTTGATACTTAATAATTCTTTTTCTCCTGTAGGATAATTCTTTTCAGCAGGAGATAATGATCGTGAGAAGAAGGCGACAGGATGAAGAGGTTCTTGAGGAGTTTTGTGTTGAGAGAGGACAGCTCCAATTGCAATTTCCGAAGCATCCGTTTCAAGGACATAAAGATATGAAGGATTTGGAAGTTGAAGAATAGGAGCTGTTGTAAACTTTCTCTTTAATTCAGTGAAGGCAGTTTGAGCCTTTTCGTTCCAATTGAAGGGATGTTTTTTACTGTTAAGTTGATTGAGGGGGTGAGCAATCTCAGAGTAGTTTTTAATAAATTTTCTGTAGAAATTGGCGAACCCTAGAAATCGCTGTAATTCTTTTACTGTAGAGGGAACAGGCCAGTTGATGATACAATCGACTTTTGCATTATCCATACCTATTGAATGAGGGGAGATGACATAACCTAAGAAGGTTATTTCTTTGACGTGAAAAAGGCATTTTTCAGGTTTAGCGAATAATTTGTGAGTTCTGAGTCTTGATAACACCCATCTGACATGTTTTCTATGTTCCTCAGGAGTGTTGGAGTATATGAGAATATCATCTAAATAAATGATGACACAGACGTCCAATAGGTCTCTAAAGATATCATTTATGAAGTGTTGAAAAGTTGCAGGGGCGTTGCAAAGGCCAAAAGGCATCACCAGATATTCAAAGAGGCCATATCTTGTTCGGAAAGCAGTTTTCCATTCATCATTAGCCTTTATCCTGACGAGATTATATGCCCCGCGAAGGTCAAGCTTTGTATAGATGGTAGCAGTTTTCAATCGTTCAACCAGTTCATTGATGAGAGGAAGAGGATAACGATTTTTAACTGTTATTTTATTTAAAGCTCTGTAGTCAATGATAGGACGTATAGTCTGGTCTTTGTTTCTTACAAAAAACATACTTGAGGCAGCAGGTGAACTAGAGGGTCTAATAAACCCTTTCCGTAGATTTTCATCTAGATAGTCTTTGAGAATTTGTAATTCAGCCTCAGAGAGAGGGTAGATGTGCCCAAATGGTACTGGGGCACCAGGTATGAGGTCTATAGGACAATCGTAGGAACGATGAGGCGGGAGCGTTTCAGCTTCTTTTTTACTGAAGACATCTGAAAAGTCTGAATAACAAGAAGGTATGGTTGGTTCTTTAGAGATTTGAAGAATAGGAATTTGCTGTAAACATGTTTCTTTACAATAATGTGAGTTAAAGGTGATAGAGAAAGGAGACCAAGAAATTTGAGGGTTGTGGTTCCTTAACCAGTTGATCCCTATTATAACGGGATAGAGAGGTGACGGAATAACATCAAATACTAGAAATTCAGTATGTATGTGATTTGTGGTTACCTTTAGAGGGATGGTTTCATGAAGAATCGGTCCCGAGGAGATAAAGGAGCCGTCAATCACTTTAATAGGAACAGAATTAGCTTTTTGAACACAAGGAATTTTATTCTTTGTTACAAAGGTTGAATCGATGAATACTCCATGTGCACCAGAATCGATGAGAGCTTCAGTCACAATTCTCACCTTATCCCACTGTAATACAAGGGATACAGTTGAGAACGGAGTGGTCGATGTTGAAGGGAGTGCACTGAAGATAGCAGAGGTATAGGCTTGTCTACCGGCCTTTGTCCGTTTTAATAAGGGACAATCAGAAACCAGATGATCTTGAGAGGCACAATACATGCATAGGTTTAATTGACGTCTTCGGTTCTTCTCTGCAGGAGTAAGAGGACTTCTTATTACCCCTATTTCCATAGGTTCACTTGGTAAGGAAGTATTTTCTGGAGCTTTTGAAGGAGTGAAAGGTTTGCGGTCTTTAGAATGTAAAAGGGCTTTTTCTGCCTTTCTTTCTCTTAATCTTCTGTCAATGCTGATTGATAAGTGAATTAGAGCGTTCAAAGTAGTAGGAAGTTCTGTTCTAGATAATTCGTCTTTTACAGCTTCAGATAACCCAATTCGAAATTGGTTGCGCAATGTGATGTCATTCCATTGCGTTTCTACAGCCCATCTTTTGAATTCAGCAATATAATCTTCAACGGGTCTATTTCTTTGCTGTAGTGTTCTGATTGTTAAATCAGCTGTAGCTTGTTTGTTAGGATCTTCATAGAGGAGAGACATGGCTTCAAAGAATTCATCCAGTGAGTCTAAGATGGGGTCATCGTTTTCCAGAAAGGAATGGGCCCATGACATAGGTTCACCTCTTAGAAAGGAGATAACCGAACAAACTTTAGTTCTTTCGGTAGGGTAGGATCGAGGTTTCAAAGCAATTAACAATTTGCAGGAGTTGAGGAACTCCCTACATTTTGAACGATCTCCAGAGAACTTTTCAGGGTTACACACAGCAGGATCACTAGCCGAGTGCAGAATAGTATGAGGAGTATGAGTTTGTAGATCTCTGACATAAGTGAGAATTCTTTCGTTAGTAACTTGCAGGTCTTGAACACCTTGGGCTAGTGTATCAACTCTTTGATTCAACGTAGTTATAGTAGAATCGAAATCTGCTGGATCCATTACAATGGCTGGATTAATCTGTCACGTTTAAACATTTGTTATGAAGGAACACAACTGCAGATTTCTTATAGTTCGAATATTTATTATAGAAAGTAAATGGTATTGACTTTAATTCCAATTTACAGGTACTGTAGCTTTAAGTAGTAAACGATAACTGAAGTCCACAATTATATGCACTGTAGCTTTAAGTAGTAAACGATAACTGAAGTCCACACTTATATGCACTGTAGCTTTAAGTAGTAAACGATAACTGAAGTCCACAATTATATGCACTGTAGCTTTAAGTAGTAAACGATAACTGAAGTAGCAAGAGTCCTTTAGTAGCATTAATTAATTAGGTGATAAGAAGTTACAATAGCTGTTCCAATAGACTTTAACCGAAGTAAGACAGATGCAGCTAACTGAGACAAAGTATGAGTTGAAGTTAGCTGTAACGGTTTGGCTTTAACGAAGGACTTTGGAGACAAGAAATAACAGCTTTGAGATGCAACGCTTATCACAGAGGTTTTACTTAGCTTCCGGCACATAGAACACTGGTTCCCGAGATTTCCTCAGAGGCGGTTTATCCTGTATGGATAGAGTTCAGCTTTAGCCGTGGATGAGGAAGGTGAAGGGAACTTGAAGTCTTCCAGTCTGGTCCGGTAACAGCAGGCTTTCACAACGATGTTGCAGCCGGTTCGTGAGTACGGAACGTAGTTCATTAATCCAGCGTCGATCAGCTGGTGCGGTCAGATTAAATAGGGAGACCGTGTCATAAAGAGGTGTGGCTAAGCTCCGTGGAACCAGGAAGTAAGGGGATATTATAATTAAGGCATGACATTGGTGATCTTGTCTGGCTTTCCTCAAAAAACATCTCCACAACCCGTCCATCAAAGAAGTTAAGTTCCCTTTTTCTTGGTCCTTTTCCAATAATATCGATTATCAACCGTAATGTTGTTAAATTGAAGCTTCCACCTACTTTGAAACTCCATCCTGTTTTCCATGTGTCCTTGCTTAAACCTCATCATCCTGACCCTTTCCATAGAGATATCACTACTTCTCCTGATCCTGTATTGGTCCAGGGTGAAGAAGAATACGAAATTCAAAGAATTCTGGATTCAAGGATTCATCGTGGCTCTTTACAATACCTCATTAGATGGAAAGGATATGGAATTGATGAAAATACTTGGGAAAACTCCTCTGTCATTCATGCTGACAAGCAGGGGCGGACTGACAACTTATAGGGCCCTCGGTCAATAGGAGATCAAGGGCCCCCCTCCCGGTGCAAGGTCTGTGCAGCTGTCATACAGATTTGTGCGCGCTACCCAGCATGGCTGTGTGAGTCATGGCGTCCCCCAAACAGGGCCAGATATACTTTAAAGGGTTAATCCAACCAAAAACCGTGTTTAAATAAAACATTGTTTTTGAGTGGAGTACCCCTTAATAGCTTGCCTTACGCTCCCCCCCCACCACCCCCCATAAAAATAAAGACAGAAAACAAATTTAATTAAACACTTCCTCTGTGTTTGCTGGTGACATCACAAGCAGCATCCCCCACATGTTCAACCATACAAGCAGCCTCCAAACACATGTGTTTGGAGGCTACTTGTGTGGTTGCATGTGTGGGATGCTGCTTGTGTTCCTGTATGTCAACATGTTGAATTAGAATTAATTGTTTGACTTGTTTTACCTATTGTACTGCGCTGCAGAATATGTTGGTGCTATATAAGTAATTGTAATAATTGCGTTTGTATGTATAAGGAGGCTGTATGCAGTATTGCAATGCTGGGGATGCCTCTTGTGATTTGTGTGTGTATAAGGAGGCTGTATGCAGTATTGCCATGCTGAGGATGCCTCTTGTGATGTTTGTGTAGGGAGGCTGCATGTGGTATTGAATGTGTGGGAATGCTGTTTGTGGGATTACGTGCATACAGTGAGGTTCCTTGTGGGTTTGTGTGTGTGTATGGAGCTGTTTGCAGTGTTGTATGTTAGTGGAGAGAGCTGGTTGTGTTGCAGAGAGTGTGTGGAAAGGGGCTGTTGTGTGTGTGGGGGGGATAGGGGCTATAGTAGGCAGCTGGGGGATACTGGGACTGTAGTGTATGTTTGTATGATACTAGAGGCTCTACTGTGTGGGGGAGATACAGAGGCTGCAGTATGTGTGTGGATAGTGACGGCAGTGCATGAAGGGGGATATGGGCTATAATAGGTGCAGGGGGCATACGGACGGTGGGGGGATAGCGGCTGCAGTGGGAGCAGTGAGGGATAGGGGCTGTAGTGAGTGCAGGGAGGGATAGGGATGAGATTGATGAGGACTGTAGTGGGTGCAGGAAGGCATAGGGGTGAGGTGGGTGAAGGGGCATAGGGGCTTAGATGGATAAAGAGGGCAGAGGGTCTGTGAAAGGGGGCTCAGATGGATAAAGGGGCATAGTGACTGGGATGGGTGAAGGGGGCACAGGTGGTGTTATGGGTGAAGGGGCACAGGGCCTGGGATGGGTAAAGATGGGCACAAGGCCTGGGATGGGTAAAGGGGGGCACAGGGGCTGGGATATGAAAAGGTGGGTACAGGGGCTGGGATGGATACAGGGGGCACAGGGGCTGGGATGTGTAAAGGGGCACAGGGGCTGGGGTGGGTGAAGGGGTACAGGGGCTGGGATAGGAAAATGGGGGCACAGGGCCTGGGATGGATGAAGGGGTACAGGGGCTGGGATAGGTAAAGGGAGCACAGGTACTGGGCTGGGTGAATGGGCACAGGTACTGGGCTGGGTGAAGCGGCACAGGTACTGGGATGCGTGAAGGGGGCACTGGAGCTGAGATGGGTGAAGGGGGCACTGAGATGGGTGAAGGGGCACTGGGGCTGGGATGGGTGAAAGGGGCACAGGGGCTGCGTGAAAGGGGCACAGGTACTGGGATGGGTAAAGGGAGTACAAGGGCTGGTATGGATGAAGGGGGCACAGGTGCTGGGCTGGGTGGGGGGCACTGGGGCTGGGATGGGTAAAGGGGCACATGGACTGGGAAGGGTGAAAAGGGGCACAGGAGCTGGGATGGGTGAAAGGGGCTGGGATGGGGAAAGGGGGCACTGGAGCTGAGATGGGTGAAAGGGGGCACAGGGTCTGGGATGGGTGAAAGGGGGCACAGGGTCTGGGATGGGTGAAGGGGGCACTGGGATGGTGAAGGGGCACAGGGCTGGGATAGGTGAAAGGGGCACTGGGGCTGAGATGGGTGAAAGGGGGCACTGTAGCTGAGATGGGTGAAAGGGAGCACAGGGTCTGGGATGGGTGAAAGGGGGCACAGGGTCTGGGATGGGTGAAAGCGGCACTAGGGTGGGTTAAGAGGGTACAGGTGCTGGGATGGGTGAAGGGGGCACAGGGCTGGGATAGGTGAAAGGGGGCACTAGGGATGAGATGGGTGAAAGGGGGCACTAGGGCTGAGATGGGTGAAAGGGGGCACTGAAGCTGAGATGGGTGAAACGGGGCACTGGGTCTGGGATGGGTGAAAGGGGGCACAGGGTCTGGGATGGGTGAAGGGGGCACTGGGGTGGGTTAAGGGGGTACAGGGGCTGGGATGGGAGATATGGGCACTGGGCTGGGATAGGTGAAAGGGGGCACTGGGGCTGAGATAGGTGAAGGGGGCACTGGAGCTGAGATGGGGCACTGGGGCTGAGATGGGTGAAGGGGCACTTGGGTGGGTGAAGGGGGTACAGGGCTGGGATGGGTGAAGGGGGGCACAGGGCTGGGATGGGTGAAGGGGGGTACAGGGCTGGGATGGGTGAAGGGGCACTGGGGTGGGTGAAGGGGGTACAGATACTGGGATGGGTGAAGGGGGCACAAGGCTGAGATAGGTGAAGGGGGCACTGGAGCTGAGCTGGGGCACTGGGGCTGAGATGGGTGAAGGGGCACTTGGGTGGGTGAAGGGGGTACAGGGCTGGGATGGGTGAAGGGGGGCACAGGGCTGGGATGGGTGAAGGGGGGTACAGGGCTGGGATGGGTGAAGGGGGCACTGGGGTGGGTGAAGGGGGTACAGATACTGGGATGGGTGAAGGGGCACAAGGCTGAGATGGGTGAAAGGGGGCACTGGAGCTGAGATGGGTGAAAGGGGGCACTGGGGCTGAGATGGGTGAAGGGGGCACTGGGGTGGGTTAAGGGGGTACAGGGGCTGGGATGGGTGATATGGGCACTGGGCTGGGATAGGTGAAAGGGGGCACTGGGGCTGAGATAGGTGAAGGGGGCACTGGAGCTGAGATGGGGCACTGGGGCTGAGATGGGTGAAGGGGCACTTGGGTGGGTGAAGGGGGTACAGGGCTGGGATGGGTGAAGGGGGGCACAGGGCTGGGATGGGTGAAGGGGGGTACAGGGCTGGGATGGGTGAAGGGGGCACTGGGGTGGGTGAAGGGGGTACAGATACTGGGATGGGTGAAGGGGGCACAATGCTGAGATAGGTGAAGGGGGCACTGGAGCTGAGATGGGGCACTGGGGCTGAGATGGGTGAAGGAGCACTTGGGTGGGTGAAGGGGGTACAGGGCTGGGATGGGTGAAGGGGGGCACAGGGCTGGGATGGGTGAAGGGGGGTACAGGGCTGGGATGGGTGAAGGGGGCACTGGGGTGGGTGAAGGGGGTACAGATACTGGGATGGGTGAAGGGGGCACAAGGCTGAGATGGGTGAAAGGGGGCACTGGAGCTGAGATGGGTGAAAGGGGCACTGGGGCTGAGATGGGTGAAAGGGGGCACTGGGTCCGGGATGGGTGAAAGGGGGCACAGGGTCTGGGATCGGTGAAGGGGCACTGGGGTGGGTTAAGAGGGTACAGGTGCTGGGATGGGTGAAGGGGGCACAGGGCTGGGATAGGTGAAAGGGGGCACTGGGGCTGAGATGGGTGAAAGGGCACTGGGGTGGGTTAAGGGGGTACAGGTGCTGGGATGGGTGAAGGGGGCACAGGGTCTGGGATCGGTGAAGGGGGCACTGGGGTGGGTTAAGAGGGTACAGGTGCTGGGATGGGTTGAAGGGGGCACAGGGCTGGGATAGGTGAAAGGAGGCACTGAGGCTGAGATGGGTGAAAGGGCACTGGGGTGGGTTAAGGGGGTACAGGTGCTGGGATGGGTGAAAAGGGGCACTGGGGCTGGGATGGGTGAAGGGGGCACTGGGGTGGGTGAAGGGGGCACAGGGCTGGGATGGTTGAAGGGGGCACTGGGGCTGGGTGAAGGGGCTGGGCTGGGTAAGGGGGGGATTTTAGCTTAAAAAAGTAATATTTACTTACCTGCTGTCTGCCAGGGTTCAGCAGATTCTGCAGGACAGGAAGTGATGTAACTTCCCCTCTTTCGGCTCCGCCTCTTCCCCTCACATGGAGCTCCGCAGTCATTGCATGGAGGAGACCTGGCAGGAGCAGCGGGATCACTGCCAGGTCTCAGAAGGTGAGGGTGGAGGGGAGGCAGAGGGGGGAAACAGAAAGAGATAGGTTGCAGGAGCAACCTATCGCTGGAATATGTGCTATTATGTTTGTTTCTGGCTGGGGAGATCTGTGATCTGATCTCCCCAGCCAGAGCATGTTTATGCAGCCAGCCGGGCCCCTGACTGCCTCGGGCCCTGGGTCCATGACCGATCTGCCCGAGTGGTCAGTCCGCCCCTGCTGACAAGTTAATTTCCACTTTCCACAAACGCTACCCTTCTAAACCATGTCAATAGCACCCAGAGGTTGCTCATTAAGGAGAGGGTACTGTCATGCCTTAATTCTGGTATCCTCTTACTTCCGGGTTCCACGGAGCTTAGCCACACCCCCTTATGACACGGTCTCCTTACTTAATGCGACCGCACCAGCTGATAGACGCTGGATTATTGAACTACGTACCGTACTCACGAACCGGCTACAACCTTCTCTGTGAAAGCCATCTGTTACCGGACCGGACTGGAAGACTACTCACGTCCCCTTCACCTCTCCTCATCCTCGACTAAAGCCTGAACTCTCTACATACATATCATTGGATACAACCGCCTCTGAGGAGAACTTGGGAACCTGTTTTCTCTTTACCGGAAGCTAAGTAACATTAACCTCTGTGATAAGAGTTACATATCTAAAGCCTTTATTGCCTGTTACCAAAGTCCTATTATCAACCAACCCAGCTACAGCTATCTTCAACCTATCCACTATTCAAGTTAGCTGCACCTGTCTTGCTTCAGATAAATGTTAATGGAACAAACTACTATAATTGCTTATCACCTAACTTGTTAACTCAACTAACAGACTCTAAATGATTCAGAACCTGCTAATTGCAACCGTTTATTATTTAAAGCTACAGTGCCTGTAATTCTGGACTTAAGCAACCGTTTATTATTTAAAGCTACAGTGCCTGTAATTCTGGACTTAAGCAACTGTTTATTATTTAAAGCTACATTGCCTGTAATTCTGGACTTAAGCAACCGTTTATTATTTAAAGCTACAGTGCCTGTAATTCTGGACTTAAAGTCACAATATCTTCTAATTGTTCTAATAAATATTCAAGCTCTAAGAAATCTGCAGTTGTGTTCCTTCATAACAAATGTTAAACGTGACAATATATATACATATTATATATGTAATAATTTCTTGCACCACGGCACTCACTACATTCCACTATTTCCACCACAGCAGTCAGCAAGAGGACAATGGCTGAGTGAGACATGCCATGCAGCACACACCTTAACCCCTTAACGCCGTTACGGCGTTCCATGCCGTTGCGCTTTAAATGGGCTTTAAAGCCGTTGCGGCGGCATGGAACGCCGTAACGGTTTAAGCCCCCAGGAGCCAGCAACTACTCACCTCCGCCGCGATCCTCTTCTGGGGGGCTGCCTGAGAGCCCAGGCAGCCCCCCTCCGGCAAATGAGGCCCCCGGGGGCCATGTGATCGCTCTCAAAGAGCGATCACATGGCCCCCTATAGCTGGCTATGGATCTGCCAGCAGGGGGACTGTTTGAAATATCAGACAGTCCCCCTGCTGGTAGGAGGTGTAAAAGAAATAAAATAAACATGTTTAAAAATAAATTAAATATATTTTAATATATATATAATATGTATATATATTATATATATAATATATATACATATTATATATATGTAACGTCATGTAAAGTGTATTTTAATATTAATATAAGTATATAAATTAATATTAAAATACACTTAGAATGACGTTACATATATATAATATGTATATATATTATATATATATAATAGATGTACATATAAATATTAGATATAAATACGTATAATTAAAATAATAAATAAATAAAATAATAAAATAAATAAATAAAATATTGAAACAAAATTTAATATAAATTATATATGCATATGTAATTTCATTCTAACTGTATTTTGTTATTAATATATATATATCGGTAACAAAATACACTTAGAATGACATTCTATATATATCTATCTATGTATAAAATACAAATAACCGCAAATATATATATATATAGATAAATACATATAATTACATAAAAGATTACATTAGTATACACGTAGAATTTAAATACCTATAAATGCATATATATTAAAATTCTATGTGTATATTTAAATAATCTTTTAACGTAATTATGTGATTTGATTAATTAAAATTTGATTGACATGCCTGACAACACAGGGAGAAAGTGCAGAGAATTTAATTCGCAAGCACTATATTTGACCCTGTAACTCTCCAAGACACCATAAAACCTGTACATAGGGGGTACTGTTTTACTCGGGAGACTTCACTGAACTCAAATATTAGTGTTTCAAACTGGTAAATTGTATTACAACAATGATATTTTAAGTAAAAGTGACGTTTTTCGCATTTTTTACAAGCGAACGGCACTTTTATGGTCTATATTATTGTTGCAATATGTTTTACGGTTTTAAAACACTAATATTTGTGTTTAGTGAAGTCTCCCGAGAATAACAGTACCCCCCATGTACAGGTTTTATGGTGTTTTGGAAAGTTAGAGAGTCACATATAAGGCTTGCATTTCATTTTTTTCCACATTGAAATTTGCCAGATTGGTTATGTTGCCTTTGAGAGCGTATGGTAGCCCAGGAATGAGAATTACCCCCATGATGGCATACCATTTGCAAAAGTAGACAACCCGAGGTATTGCAAGTGGGGTTTGTCCAGTCTTTCTTAGTAGCCACTTAGTCACAAACACTGGCCAAATATTAGTTTTTTGCTTTTTTCACACAAAAACAAATATGAACGCTAATTTTGGCCAGTGTTTGTGACTAAGTGGCTGCTAAAAAAGACTAAACATACCCCACTTTCAATACCTTGGCTTGTCTAATTTTTCAAATGGTATGCCATTATGGGGGTAATTCGCTTTCCTGGGCTACCACACCGTCTCAAAGGTAACATTACTAATCTGGAAAATTTCAATTTGAAAATGGAACGTTCTATATTTGACCCTGTAACTTTCCAAAACACCATAAAACCTGTTAATGGGGGGTACTGTTGTACTCGTGAGACATCGCTGATTACAAATATGTGCATTTTTTTGCCGTAAAACCTAACAGTATTATGACATTCACAGCTAAAATGGCAGACGGAAATACAAATTTAAAAAAAAATCTTATTTTCTCACCTTTTTTTTATTTTATTCATAATAAATTATGTTCCATATATGAATAGTTAATGATAGATTAAAGCCCTGTTTCTCCTGAACAAAATGATATATAATAAGTGTGGGTGCATATAATTTGAAAGAGGGGAACTACGTTTGAACAGACATATAGCGCAAATTCCAGTTTTTGTTTACATTTTGTTTTGATCAGAACGTGCACTATTGACTCCATCCTGAAGGGGTTAAACAAGAAATATGCCTGTTATGGTGGGAGAGGGATGTTCTATGCACCTCCCTGCAACCTGTGGCAGCTGTTACTGTCCCACATTACATGTCTCTGCTCCAGACAATTAATTTGGTCTCTCATGGATTTTGTTAGTGAGCTTCACATCATACACTATTAAGCACAGTGAGCAATGATTCACATCTCGATTATACTTAGACTTAGGGGAAACTTAGTCATGTGCAATAAGCCAAAACACAGTGTATGTGAATATAGAGAACAGACAAAAATGTAGCTTACTATTCCGATAATCCTTGCAAAGGTCTCAAACAAGTTTTCTTGTGCCTTTACAGAGTGAACTAATGCTGTGACTGATGTTACTCACAAAAGCATTTCAATACTTGTATGAGAGAAAATTATGTAGACCAAGTGTGTGAGTTTTGTAGATGGGCACAATAATGAATAGCCAAACTGATGGATAACACTGGTGCTGTCTCTCTTTGCATGAAACTTTAGGAGTTAGCAGTATGGCCCACATACTATATACATAGTCAGCCTGTTACTACTAATTGATGCTTAGCTACTCAGATATGAAGCTGACATATAATGCCAAGAATTAGATAATGTATACCGTAAGTGGAATGCTAGGGTGTAGGAAAGGAATATTGGAATGCATGTTTCAATGTTATGAATGTCTGATAAGTTAGATGCTCAAGTCAGGACTCATTAGCAAGGAGATTACATACTTTAACTTTACTGTGACTTTAGAAAACATGTCAGCAGCATCTCAGAATGGACTGGTAGACATTGGGTTAACAACAAAATGAGATGTTGGATGTAGATGAAGGCCAAAAGATGCCAGTTTCATATAGTTCCATGAGATAAACACAGTAACAGGGAGTGGTCATGATTATACAATGTATTTTAAGGGAGCTTTCATGGGAGCAAAGGTGTGTATATTTCCTATTCAAGCAATACGGCGTGTTCGGGCCGTGCAGCTTGAGGACTGGAGTACTAGAGCCGTGCGGTGTTTTGTGCCCATGCTGCCCGAGGAGGGGTGGCGCGTGTGCCAGGTACAGGTAAGTCTATGACAGTGATCTAGTTTGAAAAAGACACTCAAGTTCCACTTTCCATACATCCCAAAACTTTGTATTTATCTAGACTGACTTATCAGCCATTCACCCTAAAGATAACCACATGCTTAACAGAAGATGGCTAGACTGTCAGAAAATAAAATAAAACTCTTCACCTTTTCCCTCAGGGCTCTGCTGATGAACAACAATTGGCTTTATTCTCACTATGGTTTAAACAGTGTATCTCACTGAGGTATGACAAGGGCATACCCTTGTGCAATGTTTAAAATTAGTTGAAGTTGACTCATGGTTTTATCTGATCATCTGGAGTAAAGAAGAATGACAATCTACTATTAGCTAGATCACAGATATTGGAAATACTGTCAAATCAATAAGTTGTGTGTGCTTTTGACTTTTTATGACCTTACAAACTATGAATAAATGCCCACGTTCACTTTTCTCTGAGGGGACATAATGCCAAGTACTGTTATTTTTCAGTATTCAGTTTTTAAGCAATATTTTATCTTGTCCCACTTCATAAAATGAGACCTATCTCATCAAAATGCTTTATTGGTTTCCTTTATAATACATTTCTACATCATTAAAAATATTCAATAATTAAGAATGGTTAAAGACATGCATATCTTCTGCATGAAATATTTGTCTGAAAATTATATTTTTATTTCTAATGGACCCTAAACAGACGGTAGATTTTCTAGTGTACCTACCAGGGCATTCTGATATTAAAACTAATTGTTTGTCATCACGTTTAACACATGCTATGATATTAAGATCAACCTTTTTAGCATTGTTTTGTCAGAAAGGAGTCATGCAATCAAGAAAATACATTAAAAGTGAAAAGTCAACAAGACTGGTATAAGATTGTACATTGGTGTGACAAAGATAAGGATTCAGTGACCGAGTTTCTGAAGACTTTGAAGCTGCTAAGAGAGCAGTTTTACACTAAAGCCCCAAAGCATGTACTGTAAATTCCATTTGAATTTTCTAGCTGGAAGCCCAAACACTGCCACATGCTGATACTGATAAATCCAAAGAGGCACAACCTTTGCAAAGCATTTTTTTTACACAATGTAAAAGGATGCTGTTTCAGCAGTCCAAAATAATAATAAATTATATTGTATTATTTTCCTCTTACATGTGCAATATTGCTTACTTAATGATTTTTCTATATATTGTGCATCAAGGAACTGATAAAGAAAAACAGCTTGTGAAACATGGGCAGAGATTAAAAAGCTATAATTTAACTTGTTTTAAGTGTTAATAAAGAACCCTGATAATATTTTGTTTTAAATAAATGAACAGTATACAGGAAGATAATATCCACATAAAACAAGAAGACTGGCTTACTTTACCTGATTACTATTATTCAAGTCTTTTTTATTTTGTTTTGTTTTTTTAAACCCCTTAAGGACAGAGCCAATTGCACACATTAGGTAAAAAAAAAAAAAAAAAACTTTAAAAATGGAATTTGCGCTATATGTCTGTACAATTGTCATTTTGTAACCTCTGTAAAATTGTAACCTCTTTCATATTAAGTGTACCCACGCTTATTATGTATCCTTTTGTTCCGAAGAAATAGAGATTTAATTTCACATCAAATACTTATATATAAAACATAATTTGAATAAAATGAAATGAATAAAATCAAACAAATTGTGAGAAATCAAGATATGCCGATATTTTCTTAGTTCTGCATGGCATTTTAAATGTGATTATTATATTACTGTTAGCTTTTACTGCAATAAAACACACATATTTGTGATCAGCAATGTCTCACAAGTGCAAGAGTATTCCCCATTTACAGGTTTTATGGGGTTTTGGAAAGTTACAGGGTCAAATATAGCACGTTCCCTTTTACAGTTGATACACATTGAAATTTGCCAGAGTGGTTATGTTGCCTTTGAGACAGTATAGTAGCCCGGAAATGAAAATTATTCCCATCATGCTATACCATTTGAAAAAGTAGACAACCAAGGGCATTCAAAATTGGGTATGTGCAGTCTTTTCTAGTAGCCACTTGGCCATAAACAGTGACCAAAGTTACAAAGTATATATATATATATAAATAAGATGGCGCATATAACTCAATAGGTCATGCAGTTCTTAATACAATTGCAGCAACCAACATAAAACCCTGGTAATTAGGTTACAAAATGTCATACAAAGATAAAAAAAAAGTGCTGGTGCGCAGACTTCATAAAAAAATCACCCCTGGTGCATTAACCACAATCTATTAAAGTGATATCGTTATTCTACAACTCCAGTGTATATAGAGTGTCTGAGCAAACAATTAGAGTGTGATGTAGCACAAACTGAAATGTGATTAGAATATAAAAAGAAATCAATACTTTCAAATAAATACAAGCCCATACAGAGTATCTAAAAGGGAGACAAAAAAAAGGTATACACCGCACTCCTAGTGCAATATCGTTAAAAAGTAAAATAAGTACGAATAAATATAAAATAATTCTTCTGGATGTAACACTCACAAGTCAGGAGTGGTAAAAGCCCCACTCCAAGCCAAAGCGCCCTGGGAGGATCAGCCCCTGGACCTCTTGGGATCCAAATCACACTCTTGCGACCCGGACAGCAGATAAGTAAGACAACTTTATTTTAAATCCATAAAACCATATGCAGAAATATTTCAACATCCAAAATCCGCTCACCAGTTTGCAGGGTGTTCAATCAATAGATCACCTCTTTCACTCTGTAGCTGGCTGGTCTCGCCAATCTGGATGCTGCCAAATACTTCTGCATTCCTGGGTAACGTGACGCGTTTTGCCCCTCCTCTTGGGGCTTCCTCAAACATGCATGATGTTTCCCACTCCTATGTGTCCTTATGTATGCCGTGGTACAGCCGTGACCCAATCGGCTAGTTTTAATATTATTAATCAGTCCATACAAAAATCTTATAGGCATTTCTCCTACCATTATGCTTAAAACATATTTTTATAATAAACCACATCAGTCCAGACAATATGTCTCATATTAAAAGTATTTCAAAACATCCAGAAGAGATTCAAAATTGGGTATGTCCAGTCTTTTCTAGTAGCCACTTGGCCACAAATAGTGGCCAAAGTTAGAGTTCATATTTGTTTTTTTGAATTTTTCATAAATATACTGCCCTTTTCGCTAATGATATCATCAGCATTATACATTTTACTGCTCATATTTGTGTTCAGTAATGTCTCACAAGTATAACAGTAGAGTATGACCAGGTTTTATGATGTTTTGGAAAGTTACAGAGTCAAATATAAGACTTGCCCATTTCCGTTTTTACAATTTAAGATTTGCCAGATTGTTTATGTTGGCTTTGAGACCGTATGGCAGCCCAGGAATGAGAATTACCCCCATCATGGCATACCATTTGAAAAAGTAGACAACACAAGGTATTTAAAATTGGGTATTTTCCATCTTTGTTAGTAGCCACATTAGTGCTCATTTGTTATTATGCAAAAACTGCACTTTCACTGATAATATCATCATATTACATTTTACTATTTTAAAACACTAATTTATGTTCAGCAAAGTCTCAAGAGTAAAACAATACACCCCTTGTACAGGTTTTATGGTGTCTTGGGAAGTTACAGGGTTAAATTAGGTTCTCTGCCTTCAAATCATAATTAATAACACTTAATTAATAATGCTTAATTAGGTAAAAATATTACAACAATATTAACTTATTTTTTTTTTATTATATATATATATATATATATATATATATATATAAACTGCAAATATCCCGCACTCAATGTACCGGTCTTGTACTTGCCTCGGTGCTGCCTCAGCCTTCAATATATACAAATGGAAAGAGTGCACTCGAAAGGTCTTCGTAAAAATATAAACAATTTATTGTGCCAAACTTCAAAGACATACAAGTCGACGTTTCAGTCCTCGTAGGACTTTTTTCAAGACAATGAAAGGCGGGAAAAGAAGTGATTTAAATATACCATACATGTGATATGATTGGAGAGTAGGTTATATGTGCAAACGTGAAAGCAATTGCCTAAATATGAGATAGAAGTTAACCCCTTAAGTGCCTATTGGAAAGGCCAGTAAGTGAGTGTGGTTACGGCCAAGTGTTTAATAATCTGCTCTCGCAAACATATTAAAATACAAGGATAGGAGATATCAAAGCCACCATAGCATATCAAAATATATTAAGTTTCTACTTAGGTATTTAGGCTAATTTGTTAATCAAAATTTAGACAAAATGATATAAACAATAACATAAGGTGGCTACATTTCTGAATTGGAGTTCCAAGTGCCTAATGGTTGCAGATCCAACTATAGATACATTGCAGAAAAGGCTTCAGAGTATATATTTAGATAACCATAGGAATACATTATATATACTTAGCTACATTACAAATTAACGACTATTCGGTCTATGAAGTATAACAGGAGTATCCCTTAGCCAATGTACCTAGCTAAATTAATATAAATATATGCATGGTCTAACGGAAGACTCATGAACTAATCACTAATAATGGTTTCTCTGTGACATTTCATACAGATATATACTAATTACTGCTATATACGTAGAATATGTGGCATCTTTATCTTTTCGGAATAAAGCAGTTGAGTGGGTTGATCTCATTGAGTCCCCCCCGGGGATAAAGTCCCTAATGTGAAGATCCAAAAGGCTTCTCTTTGAAGAAGTAGAACGTCTCTGTCACCCCCCCTGTTCGGGGCCGGAACATGTTCAATGCCCATAAATTTCAATGTGGGCAGTGTATGCCCTGTTTCCAGGAAATGTTTGGCTATGGGAGTGGTTGCTATGCCGCTGGATAACGCTGTCCTGATGGTAGATCTGTGTCCCCTCATGCGCTCCCTGAGGTCATTGGACGTTTTGCCGATATACATGAGTCCACATGGGCAGGTGATGCGGTAAACTACGTGTGTGGTGGTACACGTGATCCTTTGCCGTATCCTATATTCTTTACCTGAGCGAGGGTGGTAGAACGCTTTGCCCGGAGTCATACTATTGCAAGCCGTGCACTTTAAACAACGATAACAGCCTGGATTTTGAACAGACCGATGCGCCATTGATGTATCTGTATGAACCAGATAATCTCTCAGGTTCCTGTTCCTCACATCATTTACAAGGATTTGATTTATGGAGGAGTTCCTGACTAGAGCCGGAGCGTATGCAGATCACGCAGAGGTGCTGCAATACACAGAAGCAGAAGCCGCGGCGATATTGTGGCCGCAAACGGACTCGGACCTACCAGTATCTACTGAACCTCGGGACGTTATTAGAAATTTGCTTAAACTTAAACAAAGACAAATTGATCTTGAACTACACGCCACTTATTTATCCGACTATTACCGTATGAAAAAAATCCCCAGAGGTTTTCGGATTAAGAACGTTCCAACTATTGGAAGAAACAACCCTGAAGTGTGTCGGAAGTGGATCGGTATACTAAACAAGTGTTCCCTGGACCTGATGCTGGTGGTGATCGAGGAGGTAGGTCGTGAACTAAAAATCACTCAATTTAAAATCTCAGATTATGAAGTATTGCATACAACTACTATTACAGCACCCAACTGTGATACATTGATTCCGAAACTAACAGAAGACCTGAAACAATATAAAAACGACCTGGTCAGGTTCAAAAGAGAAAAACTCACTAAAGTACAAGCAGATTACTCAGAATATAGAGTATACAGGTGGCTATCGGGAGACAACACCAGACCCACATATAGAACCTATAAGCCTAGAATTAGAAAACCCATTGCATCTACTGTCGACTTCACCTCCGGAGAGTCGGCATCTGACTCTGATTATAAGGATTCGCAAAGAGAGGGAGCTTATTCTAATACCACAGCATCATACAATACGTCTTTTTTAGAACCAGGACTTGGCCTGGTGAGAGAAACAACAAGTGGGGATCGCCAAGGCATAGAGCACCCTCCAAATACCAAAACTATACCAGGAGGGGACAGAAAGGGAAAAGGCACTGGACACAGGGGACGACCGCCAAGGAGACGCTAATTAATCCTATTACTAATCTATCTACTAGAATCCTCACCACAACAGAAATTATGCTTCTAAACAAAGGACTTTCATTTGTTCCGACTGCTAATATCAACAAATTCCAATGGGAAATTGAGCAATTTCAATTTAACAGAAAACTTCGTTTAGCAGATTTCTTTAAAAACTCTAATCAACAACATCAAACGGAGGAGAACAGTGAAAAATTTAAAATGAGAAGTACCTTTGACCCCTCCACCTCAAACCCCACATTAAAAACATTCTCACAAATGTTAAAATTTGATACAATGAAGGTTACAACTACCCGGAACCAACGCCGCTCGAATTTATCCAAAGCTGAAAGAGAAGCCTTAAACAGCCTGGCTAAAGACATGTCTATTACCATACGTCCAGCGGACAAGGGGGGTGCTATAGTCGTCCAACAATATGACGACTATAAAGAGGAAATCCTCAAACAACTAAGGGATACCAGAGTCTATGAATACACGCAAATAGATCCCACTTATGAATTCAGCAAAGTTGTCCAGCAGACATTGCAAAGGGGTCTAGAAGCAGGTTTCCTCACCACTACGGAATATGAGTACCTATTTGAAACCCACCCTCGGTGTCCGATCATTTACACAGTGCCAAAGGTTCACAAAAACCTGGAGCGCCCACCAGGACGACCGATAGTATCGGCGATCGGGGGACTGTTAGAACCCATAGGAAAATGGTTAGACACAAAATTTAAAAAAACGGTAATGTCACTACCTACCTATGTCAAAGACTCGGCGCAAGTCATAGCAGTCTTAAACTCTATAGAACTCCCCCCACAAGGAGTCTTCCTAGCAGCCATTGATGTAAGCAGCTTATACACCATAATTCCCCACGAGGAGGGAATCCAGGCGATGCGCCAAGTATTAATACAGTACCAAGAACGTATAGAGCCCCCGATTGAATATATACTTGAATTACTGGAATTATGTCTTACACTCAATTACTTTCGCTTTGAGAAAGCATTCTACATACAAATATCTGGGACATCGATGGGTGCCCCCATGGCACCCATGTATGCCAATGCATACATGCATGCATACGAACAAGTACACATTCTCCAAAAATATGGTCAACATATCCTGAAATACCTGAGATACATCGATGATGTGTTCATCATGTGGACGGGCGAGGAACAAAGTCTACATGACATGATACGGTCACTGAATCAACTGGACTTACCAGTAAGACTTACCCATCAAATCAACAACAAACAAATTGATTTTCTGGATCTTCGTATCTTTATAGAAAACAATAAGCTGGGGTATACTTTATTTGCAAAGGAAACTGACCGCAATACGTTATTACATGCCAGTAGCCACCATCCACCCAACCTCATAAAATCTTTACCGGTATCCCAATTTATGAGAATACTGAGGAACAACTCTGATTCCATAAAAGCTGCAAATCAGGTGCAAGAAATGTTTGAAAAATTCTCACAACGCGGATATCCAAGACATATGCTGGAGTGTGCATATTCTAAAGCACTTAAAAACTACACTGATGGCCCTAAAACCAAGAACAACCAAAGTAGAATGATCTTCCCCCAAACGTTCCATTCACTATCGGGCGAGATGTCCCAAAAAATAAGACACAACTGGGAGGTTCTTAAAAAAGATAAGACACTACCGATGACATTCCAGAATACCCCTATGATTAGTTATAGGAGGAACAGGAACCTGAGAGATTATCTGGTTCATACAGATACATCAATGGCGCATCGGTCTGTTCAAAATCCAGGCTGTTATCGTTGTTTAAAGTGCACGGCTTGCAATAGTATGACTCCGGGCAAAGCGTTCTACCACCCTCGCTCAGGTAAAGAATATAGGATACGGCAAAGGATCACGTGTACCACCACACACGTAGTTTACCGCATCACCTGCCCATGTGGACTCATGTATATCGGCAAAACGTCCAATGACCTCAGGGAGCGCATGAGGGGACACAGATCTACCATCAGGACAGCGTTATCCAGCGGCATAGCAACCACTCCCATAGCCAAACATTTCCTGGAAACAGGGCATACACTGCCCACATTGAAATTTATGGGCATTGAACATGTTCCGGCCCCGAAAAGGGGGGGTGACAGAGACGTTCTACTTCTTCAAAGAGAAGCCTTTTGGATCTTCACATTAGGGACTTTATCCCCGGGGGGACTCAATGAGATCAACCCACTCAACTGCTTTATTCCGAAAAGATAAAGATGCCACATATTCTACGTATATAGCAGTAATTAGTATATATCTGTATGAAATGTCACAGAGAAACCATTATTAGTGATTAGTTCATGAGTCTTCCGTTAGACCATGCATATATTTATATTAATTTAGCTAGGTACATTGGCTAAGGGATACTCCTGTTATACTTCATAGACCGAATAGTCGTTAATTTGTAATGTAGCTAAGTATATATAATGTATTCCTATGGTTATCTAAATATATACTCTGAAGCCTTTTCTGCAATGTATCTATAGTTGGATCTGCAACCATTAGGCACTTGGAACTCCAATTCAGAAATGTAGCCACCTTATGTTATTGTTTATATCATTTTGTCTAAATTTTGATTAACAAATTAGCCTAAATACCTAAGTAGAAACTTAATATATTTTGATATGCTATGGTGGCTTTGATATCTCCTATCCTTGTATTTTAATATGTTTGCGAGAGCAGATTATTAAACACTTGGCCGTAACCACACTCACTTACTGGCCTTTCCAATAGGCACTTAAGGGGTTAACTTCTATCTCATATTTAGGCAATTGCTTTCACGTTTGCACAGCCTCTCTTTCATATAACCTACTCTCCAATCAAATCACATGTATGGTATATTTAAATCACTTCTTTTCCCGCCTTTCATTGTCTTGAAAAAAGTCCTACGAGGACTGAAACGTCGACTTGTATGTCTTTGAAGTTTGGCACAATAAATTGTTTATATTTTTACGAAGACCTTTCGAGTGCACTCTTTCCATTTGTATATATATATATATATATATATATATATATATATATATAAAACAAAAATAGTAATGCACTCCACCTTCCTTGATGTACTTGCCCGGTGCTTATCAGCAAACAGATACAGCCAAAAGTACAAGATAGCACTCCAGGGACTTCCAAGTCGAATGAATAAAACTTAGCTTTTATTAGCTCAAAATAAAAATCAATGTTTCAGTCTGTATCACAGACTTTCATCAGGATCCTAATGAAAGTCTGTGATACAGACTGAAACGTTGATTTTTATTTTGAGCTAATAAAAACTATGTTTTATTCATTCGACTTGGAAGTCCCGGGAGTGCTATCTTGTACTTTTGGCTGTATATATATATATATATATATATATATATATATATATATATATTTAAAAGAAACCAAGAAGGCTGCACTCACCTAAACATGCATACATTATAGGGTGCTGCTGGGGCCAAAATATACAAAATACAGAATCCAGCGCACTCGCTTATTAACTAAACAATGCTTTTTAAATCTTAGTTACAATCTCTAAGATTTAAAAAGCATTGTTTAGTTAATAAGCGAGTGCGCTGGATTCTGTATTTTGTATATATATATATATATATATATATATATATATATATATATATATATATATATATATATAAAATGTGTTGATGGCTTGGATCTTGACCTTGCGATTGAGCATGGACAAACCTCTCCATGGGGTGTACCACCGGCAGATAGTGGATGTGGTTCACATGACAAAATCCTACCAGTAGTTGGAAAAGGCAGGACTGAAAGACAGCACTGAGGTACTAATCCTAGCAGCACAGGAACAGGCACTCAGCACCAGATCAATAGAAGCTGGAGTCTACCACACCAGACAAGACCCAAGGTACAGACTGTGCAAAGAGGCCTCTGAGACAGTCCAGCACCTAGTAGCTGGATGCAAGATGTTAGCAGGAACAGCATACACAGAGAGACACAACCAAGTTGCTGGGATTGTGTACTGAAATATCTGCACAGAATATGGATTGGACCTGCCTAAGTCCAGATGGGAGATACCACATAGGGTAGTTGAGAATGACAGGGCTAAGAGCCTGTGGGACTTCAATATCCAGGCAGGTAAGCAAGTGCTGGCCAACCAACCCAACATCGTGGTGGTAGACAAAGAACGAAAGACTGCAGTCATGGTGGATGTGGTAATACCCAGTGACTATAACATCAGGAAGAAGGAACATGAGGAGGTGGACAAATACCAAGGATTGAAACAAGAACTAGAAAGGACGTGGAAGGTGACGGCAGTAGTAGTCCCAGTTGTGATAGGAGCACTCAGGGCTGTGACTTCCAAGTTTGGGGAGTGGCTTCACCATAAAATAGTTATTTTTTTTTTTATTTTTTTTTTCATTTTTTAACTTATTTATTGATTACTCTAAATACAGATACCAATTGAATCACGTGGTCACTTGCACTGTCTAAGCTAATTTTGTTTATACGATATATATCAGGCATTTGCACTGTATCTCAAATTTGTTTGTCCATCTATTTATTTATTTTATTGTTTTAAGAATTTATTTATCAGGATTCTTTTTTGGGTTGCTGCATGTATATATAAGTGACACATTTGTGGTGTCAATACCTGCATTTTTGCGCCAGTTTATTATTTTTGTGTTTTCTGATATATCTTTCTGTATTTATTAAATATGTAGTATATAAATATAGAACAATGATCCTCATTTTACCCCTCTACTGATCACTTTATCTGTAAATAAAATCAACATTCAGTGGCTTTCCCCTAGCGATCAATCATCTTTTTTCTATCAATCACCACTTTTTTTGGCCTCCTCTACGGAACTCTGACTCACAAAGCAAATTAATGTGTTTGTCCAACACGCTAGTCATTTACTCGCTTATATGTCCGTATGGATATATAGAATTTGGCTGAAATCCGAATGCACAAGTTTAGTAACCATCTCATATTTTTTAAGACATACATACATAAAATTATTAGTGTGCACACATTTAAAAAACAAAACAGGGGGGCGAGCCCAGCAAACATGGTGACAGGTCGCACATCTCATGGACTCTACTATCACAAAGCGGGTTCTATCTAACTCTACTGAGCTACAGCACACCCGAGATCCCTTCACAATACCTTTGACAGTAGACACAGCTTCAGCTACTAGACGTCCAACCAAGGCAAACTTGCGGCCTAGTTGCGGCCTTGCTCTGTGGGAGTGGGGGAGGCCACTGATCCCTCAACTCCCATTCCAGTTGGACCCACAGTGGACTATTCAGTTTCTCCCCCCCCCCTCCCGCCAGTGAGGGTTATCCCAACACCTCCAGCTACTCACCAGCATCTGAGACGAGCCCAAGCACACCCTGCTCGAATCAAGGGGCCTAACACCAGCCCCCCAAAATGGCAATGGATCACAACTCCACAGGATGTGTGCTGCTGAACAATGATCTACTGGCATCATTTGACTGTGTATGCGCGGCCTTTTGGTAGAGGCTGCGGCGATGGCAAAGTACAGTCTTGAAGCCCTCAGATGCTGCACATGTAACAGAGACAGGCAACACTCTCACTCACTTTCCGCCTATGCTGGCGAAACTCTGGGCAGCCACGGATCCCTCCTGCTCTCATGGGGAAGGTGCGTGCCAGGGGTGAGGACACTCGAAAAGCTCATTGTGCAGGTGCCCCAAAGCATACCCAACATAGGTGTCCAGGTGGCAGGAAGCACCCTCCGCCTTACTATCACTCCCCTCCCAAAGGCACAGAGGAGGATCCGGGGACAAGTCTCTTTAACCATCACAACATCTCCCCACACCCCCTGCAGGCTGTCCCCCCAGGACACTTGGAGGCTGCATACATCAGCCTCACAAAGAGGCATGGGATGAGTGCCCGGTCTAACCCAGGGTCCCTAAGCAGCTTTCCTCTGGACTACCAACTCTAGCACTGTGCCAATATAGTCTCTACTCATTACTATGTACTATGACCTGCAGGGAAGTTTATGTTTATGCTTATTTTCTAGTAATCAGTCTCCATATGTCTAGCCACACTTAATATACCATTCATCTTGTTTTTACACCACATATACCTTGCATGTGATGTTACCTCTTGCAAATATATTTTTAAATGTGCACTTATCTCTATTGCCATGGTTATACTACGTGTTTTGCCGCTCTTACTTTTGCTATTGTGGCAGCATAAGATTGATTGTTATCTGTTCACAGCAACAACAAAAAATAAAACTTTCAAATACTGTGATTTGTTTGTTTAATCATATTTTAAAATAAAACCTTTTTACAAATACTTTTATAAATATTTTTGGTAACCATTAGCTTCAGAAGACAATAGTTTTTTTCATATGGAATCAGTCAGCTCCAGCTGATACGTGATATGAATAGTTGGGTTCATAGATCAAAGCAAGTAAGCAGTGACCAAACACTAATATCTACTGTTTTGCCTTGAGATAGAAAGGATCTAAAGCATGATATCTTTGTGGCGCATCTGTAAAATCTGTTTCACAAACCAGATATACCGGTCATCTTAGTGTGCCTATATTGACAAAAAAATACTGTGAATAAAGTAATGCTGACCCATGGCATATTCTATAACATTTTTTCAATGTTATTAAGCAACATTACAGAAGAAAAATATGTAAAAACGTATTTTCTTTAAAAACAAAAAATTGTTGTTAAATTATTGACATGCTTAAATTTACATTTACATATACGTTTATTACAGATTAAGCTTTTCTTAATTTTGACTTAAAAAAAACAAACAAACAAGAAAATAAACATTTCTAATCCACCATTCTAATATGACAGCTTGATATAATTGTATTTAATTGTGATATTTAGTAGCATAGGAACCAATACATCCTAATATATGCTACTTCTCGACATTTAACTAATGAGATTTTTGTAAAGAGTGCCCCTTGGGGCATCCATGACAGAATTTCCTTTCCCTGCAGGTTTTGCAGTCTGTTTTAATACAAATGACTTTGTTACAAGCCCATCAGCAGTTTCAACAGGGTCAAGACAAAAGAAACATCACAGCTTGTGAACTGTGAAGTCTCAGGGCTGCAGGCAACAGACATTACAGCAGCATCAGCTCAGGATGTCATTTCATCTCATCAACTGATTGCCAAGATTCCCCAAAACGTGTGAATGTAGGGAAATAGGAAATTCATACAAACTACCTGAATGAAATATCCAAAAATATTACATGCATAATAAATATTTTAAACATATTACATTGCATAAAATATCTGTACGTGTTTAGCAGAATTCAGCATTGTTTGAAAGGGGGCAATAGGCAGGGAGTTTGAGTTATTCGATACTGAAATATTTATTGTATTTACCCCAAGGGATATTGTTGTAGGGCAAATAAAACGTCCATATATTTGACATGTCCATGCAAATAAATTCAAAGTGATATGATCAAAGTGTATACTCCATGTTATGCAAAATATTACATAATTCCAAAGGTCAAGATTTATTTCAATATATTCATAAGTGTTGTTACAGTCCATCTGGTGTCTGCCCTTTTTTGTTTTATTACAGGAGGTTATTCAATGTGGTTTGATGTAACTTGCTCCAGATTCTCATGCATATACTTATCCATCCCTGACCAAAAGGAGTGCTAATGCCTTGAATATACAATAGTTTTCTGATGCAAACATGCCAGGAAGTCTTGAATCTCGGGAACATAGTTTATCATCAATCAATTGGGAATATAGTTTGGACGGGTAAATAAAGTTTGGCTGATTGATCAAATTTCTTGACTTATTTTTTTCTTTTTTACTTGTGAAGTTTATTTGTAGATTTCTTTGTCTAATAAGTTCACTGTGGCCAACATTAGAAACAAGCCCTAGGGGTTGGGTGTATTAATCATGTCACTGCTTGCTCTTGTTTTAGTTTTCAGTTAAGCTGAAGGTGACTAAACATATAATGGTAAACGTGGATTCTGATAAATGAATAATGCAATAAAAACCACAGTGCCACGCTCAAATCAGCATCAGAAATACTACTGACTCACATGACCCAGAGCCATACCAGGCTCTATAAAAAAAAAGGCTCAAGGGTTCCATTTCCAAGTGACATGATGCAGGACTCCAAATGGTTCCACAAGAAAATTATGTTTATTTATACAGACTTAAAAACAATAGAAAACAAAGTATGTGTGCACTAAATAAAAAGATGGTAGTGGGAACCATACAACACACAGTCCATGACAGGTTCCACTTACCACCAACAATTTTAAGTCTGTATCAATAAATCTCATTTTCTTGTGGAACCATTTGGAGTCCTGCATCCTGTCACTTGGAAGTGGATCCTATAGCCAAAAGTGGCACCTTTGAGCCTTTTATACTGGGGAATGTGAATTTAATTTTAAATTTATCTCCCTGACACATATGTTTTCTGTGTATGTGTCAGTGTGTCTATCTGTGTGTTAGGGTGTATATTACTATTATTATTTTATTATTTATAGAGCGCCAGCAAATTCCATAGTGCTGTACAATGAGTGGACTTACAGACATGTAATTGTAACCAGACAAATGGATGCACAGGAACAGAGAGGGTTGAGGGCCCTGCTCAATGAGCTTACATGCTAGTCGGAGTGAGGTATAGTGACACAAAGGGTATAAGTAGGGGTAATTAAATAGGTTGCTAGAAAAGTATTCAGTGAGAACTGATAACTAAGTAGGTTATTTTTGACAGTTGCAGGAGAGTGGTCATAGGGTTTTGGGGAAGAAAACCCGCTAACAGTTTAAATGATATGCTTTCCTGAAGAAGTGTGTTTAGAAAGATTTTTTGAAGGAGTGGAGACTGGATGAAAGTCTGATGGAGAAGTGAAGGGGGTTTCACAGAAAAAGTGCAGCCCTGGAAAAGTCTTGGAGGCGAGCATCAGACGTTGGAGTACGGACAGAGGATAGACATAGGTCTTCAGCAGAGCACAGGGGCCTCGATGGGACATACTTGTGTATTAGGGAGGATAGCTGGGTTGGAGCAGCATTATGTAGGGACTTGTAAGTAAGCACCAGAATCTAAAAATTGAGCCCTATATCTAACTGGAAGCCAATGTAGGGACTGACAGAGGGGGGAGGCGTAGGAGGTGCTGATGGACAGGAAAATAAGCCTTGCCACTGCATTCATTATAGATTGCAATGGTGCAATGTGGGAACACTCAGATGGGGATTGCAGAAGTCAAGATGAAAAAGAACAACGGCATAGACCAGCACCTAAGCTGCATCTGGTGTTATATATGAGTTTGTGTACCTGTGTGTAACAGTGTATATCCGAGTGTGTGTTTGTTTCTGTGTGTATCTGGATGTGTTCATATGTGTGTATCTGTGTGTGTATGTTTATCTGTGTATGTATGTATGTGGCAGCATATGTGTGTATGTGCATCCATCTCAGCAATCAAATACCATCAACACGACATGCAAACACACCCTTGCAATCATGCACAATACGCAGAACTAAAGTAAAAATAAAAAAACCCTAAGGTGTATTACCGGACCTTAGAATGGCCGGATTTAACATATTTAAAAAGAAAAATACAGGACAGGTCAAGGTCAGGAATACAGAATATACATAAATGGTAGGCAAGTCAAAGGTCTAGGAATAAAGAAGTCAGGAAAGTCAAATAACAAGCCAAATGTCAAAATACACAAGAAACAATATGATAAACACGCTCTCGGATAACAACAATGGAAACCATGACAGGGCACTGAGAAATGTTCAAAAAAGGCATAAATAGCCTAAGATTCACTATAATTGGCTGCTGGGTAGCACGTGACATTAAAACGTGTGTGTGACTTTACACGCACGATCCCAAGGGGCAAGGACCGAATAGTTAACTTGGAGCTTTAAAAGGCTCTGAAGGTAGGAGCTGTGTGAAGGGAGGAGCACAATGTGCAGAAGTCAGGTAGGTATGATCTGGCGTCGTTCCTATTTCCTCGTGGGAACCTGTTGCAATGAGGTGCGCCTGCCGGATCCGAGACTGCTCACTAACAGGAGTAGATCCGGCAGGCGCCGTGACACAAACACACCTTTGCATTAAAACTCCAATATTCTATACAAACATACTCCTTCATTCAAACAGCAATTCTACACACAAATTCACACCTGCATTAAACAGCCATCACTACATACAAACACACCCCTACAATCAAACGCAAACATTACATACAAACACACCACTGTTTTAAAATGCTATCACTACATACAAGTACACTACTTAATTCCAATGGCAAAAGTACATAAAAATACACCCCTACATGCATACACATTCTCTAAACAAAAACATGCTTACATTGAAATGCACAAACAGTGTTCACAAAGTCAAACCTGCAAGAATGGGCAAATTATAGAAACATAGAGACGGCAGACGGCATGTGACGGCAGATAAGAACCATTCGGCCCATCTAGTCTGCCCAATTTTCTAAATACTTTCATTAGTCCCTGGCCTTATCTTATAGTTAGGATAGCCTTATGCCTATCCCATGCATGCTTAAACTCCTTTACTGTGTTAACCTCTACCACTTCAGCTGGAAGGCTATTCCATGCATCCACTACCCTCTCAGTAAAGTAATACTTCCTGATATTATTTTTAAACCTTTGTCCCTCTAATTTAAGACTATGTCCTCTTGTTGTGGTAGTTTTTCTTCTTTTAAATATAGTCTCATCCTTTACTGTGTTGATTCCCTTTATGTATTTAAATGTTTCTATCTTCAGCTGGCATACCATTGCATAGCATACCTTTTAACCACTCTTGCACAAGAAAGAAGCCCCCCCCCCAAAAAAAAAAAAAATTGCACTATTATTACCTACATTAGATCCGCCACCATGGACGTGGTCTGCCCCCTCAACACATGCAATTTTCCCTTGGACTGTGACAGCTCAGTCTGAGGGAAAGAAGGAGGGAGGTGCTGGGGGTTAGAGGGAGGTTCTGGAGGCATTCAGGCCCCATCTACCACTATCAAGCTCCACCCCTCAACTCATGCTGCTGATGAAGGAAGAGGACAGAACATGGAGACCACCTCTTAGTGCTCCCAGTCTCCTACAGCCTTCTGTGACAAGTACATTTCAGCCTATGACAGTGATTGTGATTGTATGTGTGTGCCTGCTAGTGAGTGAGCTTGTATGTTTGTGTGTCAGTGAGCTTCTCTGTAAGTAAGCATTTGTGTGTGTCAGTGAGTTTGTAGTGACCATGTGTGTGTCAGTGAGTTTGTCTTTAGTGAGCATGTCTGAGTGTCAGTGAGTTTGTAGTGAGCATGTGTGCGTCAGTGAGGTTGTCTGTAGTGAGAATGTGTATGTGTGTCAGTGAGCTTATGTGTAACCGAGCTTGTGTGTGTCAGTGAGCTTTTCTGTAGTGAGCATGTGTACGTATGTCAGTGAGTTTGTAGTGACCATGTGTGTATCAGTAAGCTTTTATGTAGTGAACTTGGTCTGTAGTGAGCATGTGTATCAGTGAGCTTGTTTGTAATAAACATGTGTACATGTGTCAGTAAGCTTGTCTATAGTGATTGTGTGTGTCAGTGAGCTTTTCTGTACTGAGCATGTGTGTGTGTCAGTGAGCTTGTCTGTAGTAAGTTTATGATTGTATGACAATGAGTTTGTCTGTAGTAAGCTTGTCTGAGTGTCAGAGTTTGTACTAAGTTTGTGTGTGTTTACCAGGAAGCTTGTCTATGTGTGTCAGTGAGATTTTTTGTCAGTGAACATATTTGTGTGCATTAGTGAGCTTGTGTTTTTATGTCAATGAGATTGTCTTTGTCTGTATGTGAGTATGTTTACTGTACGATTTATTGTTTTACACTAACAGAACCAATATTTTGAATCAGAAAAAGAAACATACCAATATCTATCTATCTATCTATCAACATACATACATACATACATATACATACACTCATGTACACACACACACACACATTATATGGCACAATGTATACCATGTAATGCGTGTGAAAAATTCCTGCAGACGCCCATGTCCGCCGTGTGTGTGTGTGTGTGTGTGGGGGGGGGGGGGAGAGTGGATAGATAGTAATATAATTACAATTCTAACTGCAATTCTTTTTAAAATAGAATAATTCTATAAAATAAATATGATTGTAGGCACAACTTATTTTATATGCACCAAATGAGCTTTTAGTACTGTATAAAAAAAATCTGAAAGGGCAAATTAATGTTAGGAGTCTGTTTATTAACTTTTTAAATGTTGCACAACTGAATTGAACTAGACATCTTTAAATGTCATTGGTGTATTTATCTATGTGTTTTGCAATGTACTCTGAAATCATGTAAAATTAATAAATTAAAGGAAATTGAAGTGTTTTCTGCTAAGGAGACTTTCAAAAATGATCAAAGGAAAATGAGAAAGCCTGCAAAGTAGTTATTGACTGCTGGTGTTAAATGATTATGAATGTGATCTCATACGTTAATTTAATATTAAATCTAATATTAAATAAAGTTTTTTTTTAAATGTGAACATTAACTGTAGCCATAAGAAATATTTCTCTATATAACTATATATTAATTATCTCTATTGACTAACATCTAAGAGGTTATACTAAGTTTAGCTGACCTGTACATATTATTGGATTTATTCATACTACAAATTAATGACATTAATTAGATATGTGCGCAATTGTTCTTGTAGACCAAACTATTTTTAAGAAATTTAATTTTTTTAAGCTTGTCCATGAGAAATGATATGAGGGAATATCCTAGCATGAAAAAAAATTATAGTGTGCAGCAATGCAAAAATGGTTACAAAATTACCTAGCCTGCTGGGTAGGCAATATCAAGCATTTTTGCAATGCCAATTCTAAGTTGTCAACATTAGATTATTTGTATGAATTAGTGGCCAAAATTGTGGAAAACTTTTTGAAAATGTTTAGATTTTGAGGTTTGGTGAGTCGTAACATTGGCATTTTTAGAATAATAACATAAATAATTTAATATATTATTTAAAAAATAATTTCATTCTTCAGAATGTGACGCAACACACTTTATAAACGAAATGAAGGAATTATAGTGAAAGGAATACAACTTTTTTTTTCCAATCTTTATTTATGTTGTGCATGGAAATAACAAGAAGCTTGACAAGCCACAAAAGCAATGACAAGCATAGTGAAAACCGGTAGTAGCATCATTGATATGGCATTTAGGTATACTGCACTTTTTTATAATATAGTAGTAGGAGAAATAGTCAGTAGTGAGACAAAACAGTATAGTATAAGAATCAGGCTTTACCGGCTTACTATACAAATAGCTTAAATGAAATTAAACGGTAATGTAACATGCTAAACAGTTAATGTGTACTGCTGGGTACTAAGAAAGGAAAGGTAGTAAAGGCATATGTGTATCATGACTTGTCAACACTGAGTGACAAGGATTGGCAATGTCCTCTGTCAAACTTCAACCCACTCCACTAGGAGAGAGTTCCTCTCCGAGCTAAAAATACTGCCAAGTCCCTCCACCTCACAATCCATCAAGAGATGCCTACCTTCCAGGCGTCAAGGTGCAGGCTGTGAGTAGAGCCCCTGACTTGCATCCATGGATGCCCCTTGTTACTTGCGGTATGACTGTGGGCCCTCGGGCATTCCTAATCTAGGGAGCCCCATTGGGTGTATGGGTGATGGGTGGTAAGTGGTACCTTTCAGGCCAACAACTTTGTTGTTGGTGAATTTGTTTTTATTACTTTACAAAGTTTTGTATCATCTGCAAACACTAAAACATGGCTTACAATGCCTATCTTAAGAGTTATAAATATGACAAATAGAAGCGGTTCCAAAACAGAACCCCGAGGGAGACCCTTACCACTTTTGTCAGGCTTGAAATATTTACCAATAATGACAACTCGTTGTACTCTATCCTTAAGCCAGTGTTCTACTCAAGAACAAGAATATGCATTTAGACCCATTTCTTTTAGTTTGAAGACTAACCTATTGTGAGGAACCGTATCAAATACCTTGGCAAAATCCAAGTAGATCACATCCACTGCAATGCCATGATCTATACTTCTACTTACTTCTTTGTAGAATGCGATTAGGTTAGTTTGACATGACCTATGTTTCATAAAACCATGCTAATTACTGTTAATAACAAAGTTCTTCCCAATGAATTCCTGAATATTATCCCTTACAAGCCCTTCAAATATTTTCACAGTCACAGAAGTTAAGTTCACATGTCTATAATTTCCAGACAAGGATTTTGAACCCTTTTTAAATATAGGAACAACATCTGCCTTCCTCCAATCTTCTGGTACAATACCTGAAACAAAAGAATCTTGAAAGAATAAATACAGAGGCTCACTTATTTCTCCACTTAACTCCTTAAGTACTCATGGGGGAATACAGTCAGGCCCCAGATCTTTATTTACATACATTTTCTTTGCAGCACCTTGTCTCAAATCATCCAATCACAAGTTATCTGCAAGTTTTTTGCAGCAATCATTTACATATCTCCTGCTGTAGGATCTTCATTAATATATACTGAAGAAAAATAGTTATTTAAAATGTCTACCTTTTCTTGGTCTTCATTAACTAATAGACCCATCTCTGTTTCCAGTGTGCCTACACTTTCATTTTTTGTTTTTTTAGAACTGATTTACTTGAAAAAAAAATGTTTGGGGTTGGTTTAGCATTCTTTGGCTATTAATTTCTCATTTTCTAGTTTAGCCACTTTAAGCATTATTGGCTTCCTTATATCTTATATAAGATACCTCTGATTTGTCCGATTTAAATGTTTTAAATGACCTTTTCTTATTTTTTATCTCGTTTTACTTCTCTACTAAGCCACATTGGTTTCAATTTGTTTCTTTTATATTTATTACCCAATGGTACATACTGTGAAATTTGCCTTTCTAATATTTGTTTAAAGAGTTTCCATTTATCCTCAGTGGTTTGTTTTTTTCACTAAGGAGTTTATGCCAGTCGATATGTCGATATGTAATGTGTGTAAAATGGGGAGTGTGGGGGCATTTTTATTTTACATTTTTAAATATATATATAAAAAAAATTCTATTTAATTATTTTTTTAGTCCCCTCTCCCTGTTTCTTACTTGACCAGGCAAGGGGGATATGGCATTCTCTTGTGGTCCGGTGGCAAGGACTGTGCAGTGGGGGCCCGCAGCTCAGATACCGTTATTGACGATAATGCACACCAGGACCGCCATGCCATTGACAAGCCCGGCGGTCCTGGGGGGGCCCGCAGCAAGCTCTTACTTACCTTCCCACAGCTCCCTTCAGCTCCCCTTGCTCTGACTTTATTAAGCTTACAATGGCGAATTACTTTTTGTGTTTACCTTTCCTCAATATTCAGGTAAACAAATGATTACTAATCTATATAGGAAACCTCTAGATAAAAATGCCATTCTAAACTACATGAATTAACACCCTCTCTTGACAGTTAAAGCAGTATCTAAAAGTCAGTTTATGGTCGTCAAAAGATTGATTTCCCAAACTGACCAAGTCGAAAGACAATTGACTTATAGCATTAATGTTTTATTTACCATGTTGAACACTCAATTGAGACAAGTAATAGACAAGAATTAGAATGAATACCTGATCACAAAAAGGCAATGTACTAACAGGATTAAATGTGTTTCTCTGTTTTGCACAGACTCCTTAAATGTTAAGAAACTTGTATTTAAACTCTAGCACAGTAACTTTCGGCACTCCAGATGTTTTGAACTACACCTCCCTTGATGCTGTGCCAGCATTATGGCTGCAAGAGCATTTTAGGAGATGTAGTCCACAACATCTGGAGTGCCGAAGGTTGCCTAACCCTGCTGTAGCATATACTAGCAGAGAGCTACCCTAGGAGTTTTCCACATTCCCAATGCTAGCTACAAAATAAACTCATCATTAACAGATAGACTGGTTAAGGCTTAACCTCTAGACTTAATCTATTGATGGTACACAAAAAAAAGGTAGTTATCCCTGTATTAACTGTGTTGCATGTCACTATTAATTAGGGGAAGATATTTTGTCACCTTCATAATGGAAGAAAATATTCTATTAACCATTTTATGACAGGCAACACAAGTTTTGCTGTATACATTTTAAAATGCCCTTGTGGTTTATTGTATGTGGGACAGACAACACAAAGATTTTACAATAGATTATCTGACCATCAAAACCATTACAGTGGTACCTCGGTTTACAAATTTAATGCGTTCTCTGGGATGTTTTGTATTGCGAAAAAATTGTAAACCGAATTGCGGTTTTCCATAGGAATGCATTGGAAACCAATTAATCTGTTCTGGAGGTCAGAACAAAAAGTCAAAATGAGCTGGCATAGAAACCAACCCACAATGCAGAACACACAATAAAAGGCATGCAAACTATGAAGCTTAGCTCCCAACCTTTCCACCGCTTGAGAAATGCACCAAAAAAGTTCCAAAACAGCTGCAAAACATTTCCAGATGGCTTCAAAACTCGATGCAAAAGCCCCTCCAACACCTCCACACTCAACGCCACATGCTACCCACAGGCTCCAGCATGCAAGGGGGTGGCGCTATAAACCTCCCAGGCGCAATGCATCCTGGGGAAACTTGCTTTGTATTGCGAAAAAAAATTGTAAACCGAGACATTATTTTCAATGGATTTTCATTTGTACATTTTCATTTGTAAATGCGGATATAACTTGCTATATGTTACTAATCATGTAACATCTTTTCCATGTCATGAAAGAAATAATACAGTACAGTAGGGTTTCTAATTATAAATTAAATATGTCTATATCAACAGTTTTTTATATTAATATGGTGACAAATGATAAAACAAGTTTAAACAGAATTATAAATGGCTTCATCGTAAAATATTCACTTAGTAAGGAAGACAAAATATTTAGGATCTAGAGAGATTAATGGAAACAAATTGTCTCCACCTTTTAAAAGAGACAAATATAGATCGTAAAGAGTGTTAGGTAGATGCCTCTTAGTGGGGTAGAGTGAACGTCTTAAAATCATATGGTAAACAAAAACTTACATTTGGTGAGGTGGAATACCTCACTCAAAAAGTCTTGCCACAACAACAAAAATAATACAATTTGGCTGAGAGGCTGAGAGGCTGAGAGGCTGATTCAGGACTACTTGGATTAAAAATTAACACCTTGGTGCTGTACTCATCCTAAATATTCAAAAATGTAACCAAAAACAAAAATGCAGCGGTCTGAACACATGGGTAAATCCAAACACTCCACAAATGTAAAAAAAGATAATGGAACACAGTATCAAAATAAATAAATAAATAAATACAGAGTGATTGAGCTACCTGTACCTACTGTTCAGAGAGACCACCTAAGAAGACCACACAGGGCGTTACTTCCCGTTTTCTGGGTGGTCTTTTTCAGTGTTATCTTTTTTCTTTGGATACTGTTTTATTTTAAGCTTGATACTATTTTGTACATATGATATTGGAACTACCTCAGCATACACAAAGACCATGATTATTTTTGGCCTTTCTACCATTTACAATAACATCATTAATTCCAATCTTTCAGGAATATTAAATAACTACCTCACTACTTTTCCCAATCATATTCCCGTGCTTTCCTCATATACCATTACAACCATCTCCTAAGGCTTCACAAACAGACCAGTCTTCTTTCATCCATTAGACTCAGTGGCTTACATACTGCGGTCGCAGGGGTCTCAGTAAGTCCAAAGGCATAATGATGTGCAACATGCACACGTTCATCCATAAAATTTTGAACTGGATAGACAACATGAACACAAGGTTTCAACAAACTACATGGCTATATACCTCTATTTATAAATATCTCCTTATTCTATATGCTTTGTGGTTATATTTATAGGACAAACTAGCCACGTTTAAAAATAATTTTTACTCTTTATTGCATTATACTAAAAACGTAACTGTAAAATGGTCAAAATGTTGTAATAGCCAAGTTGGACATTTTTTTTCAAACATACTATGATAGCCTAATTCTTTTATTCAAATTTTAAATCGCTACTAAATGTAGTTTCATTAATAATCCTATTTGAATTCACTTTGAACTATTGACAATTCATACCTTAGTGAATAAACGTGTTAAGATAAAAATACATCTCTGCACCATACTGTAAGGGAATAGAATGGACCATATCAACAGGGATTTCTGTGGAAAATCTGTTTGTTTGGTTTATATTTAGCTTTTTGCCCACTGGCTGAGAAAAGCTTGGGATTTCTGGTATTTACCTATAAAAAGCAGATGAATTCAGAATAGAGATCTCTCAAACTGCTTTTTAATGTGTCAGTTTGGTTGTAAGTATATTCAAATATCATACTTTTAATGGCATTTAGACCATTTCTCTGACATTTTTTTTTTTGCAGACACTTACTTACTCAAAACCAGAGAAGCAGTCTTGGTATAGTCAATGATATGAATTGAAATTCTGGGGAAAATCCCAGAATTTTCTTAGAATGATGTAAATTACAGTTCTGTTTGGAGATCACTTAATAACTCGACTTTATTATGCGTGTCTCGTATTGCGAGATTATAAATCAGTTCATGTAGTTAGTATATGCATCAATTGATTAAAAACCAATCATGTGCCCAAGTCTTTTCCATTAAAAAAGGATTTCAACATTTCAGCTTTTCATAGAAGTACTTTCATTAAACTTACATGACCTTTTGTTCACCCTTTGTGTTTTTGTCAGGATCTATCACACATGTGCATATACGTGTGTCTGTATATATTTAGGTATTCCGTTTTTTTTCCATAAGCAAAAACATTTAGTTCAATCAAGCATTCCATGTATGTAATATCTCAAAAGTATAGAAAAGGAATAAAAAGGAGCAGGCACACATCTCTGATCACTAAAGATACACAACAATGCATCATATTTTAAGGCCCTGGAGATATACTTAGTCTAGCTGAGAGTCTTTTTATATGTATTGTACTGAAACTTGAAATTTATGGTTAACTAGCTCTATTTAGACATATTGAATTTTGTGGAATAATGGATAAGGGAAATATATGTATCTAAAGGCAGAATGCATGTGCTTCCTTGTAAATGTTTTTTTCTTGTACATACAAAATCCCAAAAGTACAGCAATGCCCAATATCCATAGTACAGAGAATAGTGTGATAGGCTATACAATATTCAAGTATACGCTTATATAATAAAATACAGCGATCAGGGGTTTGAAAATAGTTGTATATTGACGGTGTGGAGAATTTACTGTATTCATCATAGCTGGCTACGGCATCAATGTAAAAAGCTTTGCAAACGAGATAATACTGTTTGAAAACCTTTCTAAATGATTTGTCTACAAAACTTCCCACAGACTTTAATAAAGGCTTCTGTAGATGGATCATTTTGAAAGTTTTCCTAACAGTATTGAATCATTTGGAAAGATTATTAAAGTAAGACCTATGCTATAATTATTATTATTATTTATAAAGCTCCCACAAATTTTGCAGCGCTGTACAATGGGTGGTCTAACAGACACATATCTGTAACCAGACGAGTTGGACGCACAGGAACAGAGAGATTAAGGGCCCTGTTCAATAAGCTTAAATGCTAGAGGGAGTGGGGTATAGTGACATAAAAGGTAAGGGTAAGGTAGAAATGTAGGTTGATAGGATAGTATTAACTGAGGGCTTTGTGTTTTGGTTTGATGACAGTTTCAGGGAAGGAATCAGGGTGTGGGGAGGGAAAGCTGTTCACAGTTTAATTGATATGCTTTCCTAAAAAAGTAAGTTTTCAAAAATAGTTTGAAGGAGTGGAGACTGGGTGAAAGTCTAGCAGAGACGAGAAGGGCATTCCATAGGAATGGTGCAGCAATAGAGAAGTCTTTAAGGCGACCATCAGCGTTAGGAGTACGAGCAGAGTATAGATGTAGGTATTAGTGAGGATAGGTAGGTTGGAGCGAGCAGCATTGTGTAGAGGTTTGTAAAAAGTAATCAGGTTTTAAAGTAAGCCCTATATCTTTTGAGAAGCCAATGTAGGGACTGACAGAGGGGTGGGAGGTGAGTGCGGACAGGAAGTTGAGTGTCGCCGCCGCATTCGTTATAGGCTGTAATGGGGCAAGTTGGGAACACGTAAGACCGCTGTGTTATACGGACATATACTCACAGGTGATATGTGGTTAAAATTGTCACATATATGACATTGCTGAAAATGGGTCGTATACCACCTACTTCTAATTTCTGTGAAATGTTACAGCGATTGTCATATACAAATGGTCAGGTTAGGATTACAAAATTTTGCTCCAATCGGTATTATTGCTGTCTGGACCTAAACAATGCAAAGACGGGGTCCAGCCCTGTTTGCTCTAATATGGCCTAATATTGCACACCATTATAGTGGATTTTAAAGTCCACTGTTTCTATCGCTGTATAGAAGGTCATAACAAAATGTTCAAAAGACAAATCTATAAGTATTTTTTTTTATTCAAATAAATTATATAAAAACAATTACTATGATTTGTAAAAATGGAATTGAATATTTAATATGATTTTGATTAACCTTTTTTATACAAAGATATAATCTTAAATAACTGATTTTCCAATGTTTCTGTTAAGTGCTGTTCTTTTTTTGTTTGCGTCACTTACACTTGTGGTCTGTAATATGTTGTCAGATCACTAGGAAGATCCAAATGATATTTAGGGCTATATCATATTGGAGATCAACTTTTGGATGTACACCATTCCAAATGCTGGTTCCACTTATTAAAGGAAAAGAACATTCCAAAACTGCAAATAATCAAATTGAACTGGTTCTATGCATTTCATGATTTAAAATTCAATATTCAGTATTGTAATACAATTTTATAGTATTATTCTTTTAACAAAATTTAAATTTATTTTGTATAGTTTATTTCAATATAAGCTTTATATATAAAATTGTAATCTCTAATTGTTGTTAATATTTTATGAAAATGTGTGCACTTTAATTAAAGGTTATCACATTTTGCATAAAGATTACTTTTTTACTTTCATTTTAATTGCTGCTCTAGAGTGCTAGGTACAAATACCATGTAACATATGTATAATTACTATATAATTAATTACTTTTACTAGTGCCAACAATTGAATGGAAAAGTATGTTTAACCCCTTAAGGACTGAGCCAGTTGTACAAGTTGTGATCAAAACAAAACGTAAACAAAACCTGGCTTCTGCGCTATATGTCTGTCCAACCAGGGCCGGTGCAAAGAATTTTGGGTACATAGGCGAAGATGCATTTTTCCGCCCCCAAAAAAACATCTGCACCTGTGTGCCTCTTAACCTCCCTTTTGTGTTTCTTATCCCGTCTTTAAATATCTGACTCCATTTAGTGTATTTTATCTCCTATTTTTGCCTTTGTGTGTCTCCTATGTCTCCTCTTTGTATGTCTCTTACATCCTCCCACATTTTGTGTGTCTTACTCCTCCCAGACCCTTTGTGTGACTCCTTTTCTCCCAGCCCTTTTGTGTCTTTTACTCTTCCCAGCTCCTTTGTGTGTGTCTCTTTCCTTCTCAAGCCCTGCTGTGTGTTTCTTTCACATCCAGCCCCTCTCCCTGTCCCTTAATGGTCCCCTCCCTTCTCTGACCCTTACTGTTCCTCTCCCCTCTCTCCTCCTTTCCCTGTCCCTTAGTGTTCCTCTCCCCTCCCCCCTCTGTTCCCTGTCGCTTAATGTTCCTTTCCCCCCTCCCTCCTTTTCCTGTACCTCAGGGTATTTTTCCCCTCCTCACCCACCCCCATAGTGGTCCCCTCCCCTTCCTGGTGTGCCTCCTACCTTTCTTGTAGCGTGGCTGAGCGGAGCGAATTCATTGACAGACACTCACACGCACACTGACAGACACACACACACACAAACTCACAGACACACATACTCAAACACACACACACTGACAGACACACATACTCACATGCGCACACACACACTGACATACACACTCACACACACTGACAGACACACTCACTCACACACAAACTCATAGACACACTTACACACACATACTCACATGCGCACACACACACTGACATACACACTCACACACAATGACAGACACACTCACTCACACACAAACTCATAGACACACTTACACACACTAACAGACACACATACTCAGATGCGCACACACACACTGACAGACACACACACACACACACACACACAAACTCACAGACACACATACTGGAACACACACACACACTGACAGACACACATACTCACATGCGCACACACACACTGACATACACACTCACACACACTGACAGACACACTCACTCACACACAAACTCATAGACACACTTACACACACACTAACAGACACACATACTCACATGCGCACACACACACACACACTGACAGACACACTCACTCACACACAAACTCACAGACACACACACTGACAGACACACATACTCACATGCACACACACACTGACACACACACACACACACACAAACTCACAGACACACATACACACTGACATACACACTCACACTCACATGCACACACACACAGTAATTAATAAAGTAATTAATAATACATTTAATTAAAATTTCCCACCCAGCCTCCCTACCTGGAGTGCTGGCATGGGTCTCTCATTGGTGGTCCAGTGAGGCTGCTGGGAGGTGTGCGGCTGAAGTGGATTAGGAGGCGGCGAGGGAGCTCTGATCTCTCTGACCGGCTCCCTCGCAGGCTGTTTTCTGATGCCGTGGGAGCCGGAATATGACGTCATATTCCGGCTCCCGCGGCATCAGCAAAAGGCGCGCGAGGGAGCCGGTCAGAGAGATCAGAGCTCCCTCGCCGCCTCCTAATCCACTTCAGCCGCACGCCGCGCCGCTCCGGGGATCCAGAAGGTGACCAGGCAGGAGGGAGCACTTCCCTCCTGCTGGTCACTTGAATTTTGCACCCCCAGAGCCGGTGCGCCCTAAGGCGGCCGCCTGTGCCGCCTTATGGACGCGCTGGCCCTGTGTCCAACCGTAATTCACCTCTTTCATAATAAATGCACCCACACTTATAACATATCATTTTGTTCAGGAGAAACAGGAATTTCATGTCACATCAAATATTTATATATTAAACATAATTTAATATGAATGAAATGTAAATAAATGGGAAAAATTAAGATTTTTTTTCTGTAGTACTGCATGGTATTTTACTGTGAACGTCATAATACTGTTAGCTGTTACTGCAATAGAATGCACACATTTGTATTCAGTGAAGTCCCACGAGTAAAATAGTACCCCCAAACTACTGGTTTTTATAGTGTTTTAGAAAGTTACAGGGTCAAATTTAGCACATTAAATTTTTCAGTTTATACACATTGAAATTTGCCAGACTGATTATGTTGCCTTTGAGACCCTATGGTAGCCCAGGAATGAAAATTACCCCCATGATACTATACAGTTTGCAAAAGTAGACAACCCAAGGTATTATAAATGGGGTATGTACAGTCTTTTATTAGTAGCCACTTAGTCACAAACACTAGCCAAATTTAGCATTCTAATTTGTATGTGTGTGAAAAATGCCAAAAAAACTGATTTGAACGATATATATTTTTTGGCCAGTGTTTGTGACTAAGTGGCTACTAAAAAAAAGACTGGACATACCCCATTTGCAATAACTTGGGTTGTCTACTTTTGCAAATGGTATGCCATCATGGGGGTAGTTCTCATTCCTGAGCTATCATACAGTCTCAAAGGCAACATACTCAATCTGGCCTTTCACAGGCGATATTATTGTTGTGATATCTTTTACAGTTTTGAAATACTAATATTTGTGGTCAGCAAAGTCTCCTGAGTAACACAGTACCCCCTATGTACAGGTTTTATGATGTCTTGGGAAGTTACAGGGTAAAATATAGGGCTTGTGAACCATATTTTCTGGACTTTCTGCCTGCATTGTCAGGCAAGTCCCTCAAATTTTAATTAATTAAATGACTTCATCATGTAAAAATATTATAGAAAAATATATGTAGAATTTAAATATATATATATTTTTTTACATATATATATATATACATATATATATATTTTAAATATTATTTATATATATATATATATATATATATATATATATATATACATACATATATGTAATTATAACAACATTCTAAATGTATTTTGATTTAAAGGAACACTATAGGGTCAGGAACACAAGCCACCATTTAGCCCCCATGGGCCCCTCATGCCTCCTTAAAAACAGTTAAATCGTACTTGTATTCAAGCCTGAAGCTGTAGCTCTGCATGCTGTTTGCCTAAGAAAAACTAGCTGTCTGCTGACATCATCAGAAGTGGTAGCCTGATCCAATCACAGTGCTTCTCCATAGGATTGGGTGAGACTGACAAGGAGGCAGATAAGGGGCAGAGCCAGCACAATTCAAACACAGCCCTGGCCAATCAGCATCTCCTCATAGAGCTGCATTTAATCAATACATCTCTATGATGAAAGTTCAGTGTCTGCATGCAGAGGGAGGAGACACTGAATGTTTGGATGCATTTTAGGCAGCTATGACCCATGAAGGATCTCTAACAGACATCTAAGGAGTGGCCCATGAAGTTATCACTAGGCTGTAATGTAAACACTGCATTTTCTCAGAAAATACAGTGTTTACAGCAAATGAACAAATTAAATAAGTGTAGTTGTTCTGGTGACTATAGTGTCCCTTTAAATATATATGTATATCAATATCAAAATACAGTTAGAGCGAAAGTATACAGGTATATAATTTTTTTAAATTTTATTTTATTATTTTTTTAATTACATTTTTTTTCAATTTTCTATATATATAATATATATTTCTTCTATATTTTTTAATATATATATATATATATATATATATATATATATATATATATATAGTCATTGTAAGTGCATTTTAATATTAATAAATATATATATGTATTAATATTAAAATACACTTAGAATAATAGTTTGTGTGTGTATGTGCATATACAGTAAAAGTACTTAAATCATATACATGTGATTTTTTTAACTTTTACTAAATTTAAAAACATATTTACAGGCAGCAGGGGGACAACCTGAGAGCTCAGGCAGTCCCCCTGCTGGCACTGCATGAGCCGGCTATTCCGGCCATGTGATCGCAATGACCCCGTGATCACATGGCCCTGGATCAGAAGGGGACTGCCTGAGTTCCCAGGAAGCCCCCCCCGGATTGCCACTGCCAGCGTGGGATTGCCGGGGACCTGGTAAGTCCCCTGGATGGTGGGTATGTTCTATGCCGCCCTCCAGCATTTAGGACTGCAAAAAAAGGACGGCATAGAACTCCCGCCGTCCTTAAGAGGTTAAAAAAAAGTTTGAATTTTTACTCTGTTTACCTTACTAGGATATTTTCAATTAGAGGGAGTCCACAAAAGTCCACATACGCATAAACAGCTCTTGTTATTAGAGCCTGATTGGGTTTCGTTTTGGTGTCACAGGAAAATTAAACTAAAATGTAGTTTTACTGAATTGAGTAACTTTGCTGCAATGCTAATTTATAAAAAGTTCAGGCCGGAACCATAGAGGACACAACACTCTCCTGGGCCCTGAGGGGTAATACTAACAGATAGATTAATTAAAATTAATAGCCTTTATTAAAAGACTCAAGGATGCCCAGGCTCTTAGACCCTAAGGATCTAATATGGTTAAGGCCTTAAGTGTACGTACTGTGTTATATAAGGTGGTGAGGTTGTAAACAATTGCACTGACAAATATAAATGTCTTTGGAATTATTCAAAACAAGACCGTAAGCAGAAGGCAATAGAAAATAACCAGTTAAATATTTTTGCTACTAAATAGTACAAATATTTATGACTATTACTATACTAGGTACTATTATATATTTAGTCATAGGGTAGTTCTACTGTTACATATGTGGCAGTAGATTTGCTAAATCTTGTTGGACCAGATTTATTCTTTCTTGCTCATTATTTTTTGGGTATTGTGAACTGTAAGTAAGAGGGCATTAATAATTTTGTATCCAGCTACACAAACATGATAATGTAAAAATAGGTTGGTATTTTAGGAATCTGCATTCCCACACATACTAGCAGGTTCATATCAAATATCTAATATATTATCTTATATCTAGGGCATTTGAACAATGTTTTTTATACTACACCACCACACCTTTGCTGTATTATGAGATAATAGGCAGAGCATATTTTCTAAAATTTACATGAGTCAGGGCTGCATAATCTCTAAAATGTTATTTCAGCAGCCCAAACATTTTGTACCATACGGACAAATAAAAAAACAAAACAAAAAATAAAACCTGCAAAGGGTTCATATTTCACTTGCTAGCTATGTATTGTTTATTTACAAATATGTGTAGTGCTTTAGATCCAATGACATCTTGGCATATCTGTTGTTCTCATTGTTAAAAAAAAAATCTCAATAATTAATGGGGAAATATGTCATAAGGGCACTAGCCAGCTGAGAGATGCAAGAGTTCCAAAATCCTGGAGTATGTTAAGCGCTAGATCTCATTAAGCAATAGTTTCTTGCTATTGTCTTTGGATCTTATTTCTCTTATTCATGGGTAGCACACAGGTCTCTTGAAGACTAGGAGCTATCTGCAGGGAGGACAATGTAGAAGTAAGTATGTGTGCATTGCATCCAGTTGGTATTCTTACACTCACACAAGAATGCCAACAGACTCAAAATTAATTATTTAGCTACAATTTTCATCTCTTTCCCTGATGATGGCAGCAATATCTTATTCCTTTTACTTTTACCAAAAAAAGTCTGCAAAACAATTCCTTAAGTTGACTGACTTTTGTCTATCCGTTTATCTTTTTGAAGCATGGAGATGACTCAGAGTGCTGCTGATGGGACAATTACTATTTAAAAGCTGCTTGCAATGTACCTCTCCTGCATACCTGGCATTTATAAACTCATCTCCTTCTCTTCTGTTCCTCTTTCTTTGTAATAGTTCTATGTTTCTGCTTACCTCCTCAGAAACCATTTGTATATTTCTGTTTTGTGTTTGGCAAGTTAGTAAAGAAACACCCTATCATTAAAAATACATACCGTATATACTCGAGTATAAGCCGACCCGAATATAAGCCGAGGCCCCTAATTTTACCCAAAAAAACTGGGAAAACTTATTGACTCGAGTATAAGACTAGGGTGGGAAATGCAGCAGTTACTGGTAAATTTCTAAATAAAATTAGATCCTAAAAAAAATATATTAATTGAATATTTATTTACAGTGTGTGTATAATGAATGCAGTGTGTGTGTAATGAATGCAGTGTGAGTGTATGAATGCAGTGTGAGTGTATGAGTGCAGTGTGTGTATGAGTGCAGCGTGTGTATGAGTGCAGCGTGTGTATGAGTGCAGCGTGTGTATGAGTGCAGTGTGTGTATGAGTGCAGTGTGTGTATGAATGCAGTGTGTGTGTATGAATGCAGTGTGTGTATGAATGCAGTGTGTGTATGAGTGCAGTGTGTGTGTGTATGAATGCAGTGTGTGTGTACGAGTGCAGTGTGTGTGTATGAATGCAGTGTGTGTGTATGAATGCAGTGTGTGTGTATGAGTGCAGTGTGTGTATGAATGCAGTGTGTGTGTATGAATGCAGTGTGTGTATGAATGCAGTGTGTGTATGAATGCAGTGTGTGTATGAGTGCAGTGTGTATGAGTGCAGTGTGTGTATGAATGCAGTGTGTGTATGAATGCAGTATGTGTGTATGAATGCAGTGTGTGTGTGTATGAGTGCAGTGTGTGTATGAATGCAGTGTGTGTGTGTATGAATGCAGTGTGTATGTATGAGTGCAGTGTGTGTATGAGTGCAGTGTGTATATGAGTGCAGTGTGTGTGTATGTGTGCAGTGTGTGTGTATGTGTGCAGTGTGTGTGTGTGTGTTGCAGAGCCTTGGTGGGGGGTGGGCATTTTTAAAAAAAAAAATTATTATTTTATTTTTTTTTATTATTATTTATTATTATTTTTAATTTAATTTCATTATTATTATTTTTTATTATTATTTAATTTAATTATTAGTATTAATATATATTTTTTTCGTCCCCCCTCCCTGCTTGATATATGGCAGGTAGGGGGGCTCTCCTTCCCTGGTGGTCCAGCATTGACAGTTCAGTGGGGGGCTGTGGGGGCTGGCAGAGAGCTTACTTACCTGTCCTGCAGCTCCTGTCAGCTCCTCCTCCGCGCCGTCAGTTCAGCTCTTCTGTCAGCTAACACTCTAAGTCTCGCGAGAGCCGCGAGGTGCGAGGTGCTGAACGGACGGTGCGGAGGAGGAGGAAGCTGGCAGGAACTGCAGGACAGGTAAGTAAGCTCTCTGCCAGCCCCCACAGCCCCCAGTCTGTATTATGGCAATGCAAATTGCCATAATGCAGACTATTGACTCGAGTATAAGCCGAGTTGGGGTTTTTCAGCACAAAAAATGTGCTGAAAAACTCGGCTTATACTCGAGTATATACGGTATATTTATTTTAAACATTAGCATATTCCGTCTGCGGTTTACTTTTTGGTCTTTGACGCCCCATTTAAATAGTAAAAAAAAATAGTTTAAAAAAGCACTTGAACTTACATGTAATTCACCAGTGGGACAGTGTCATCTGCTGTCATCATTTCACAGTGTGGTATTCAGTGTGAATCATGGAGTTCATACATTTTAGTGCAGCATGATATGCATATCCTAGTACACTAATGGGTGTCACACTCCTAGATTATAGGTGAGACACTAAGCTAGAAGCAGCTCTTGTTTGGTCATAGGTGCCAGCATCATTTAATCTGTCTCTATTGTGATATGCTAAGCAAGGTAGTACAGAGAAAAAGACACTGTGACACATTGCTGCTCTACCGGTATTTTTTTTTTTCTTTTAGCAAGAGATGTTTGTTTATATAGTTAATAACACTTGTGAGTATATCATGTGACAGGCCAGCAATCATATATACATTTTTGCATTGAAAATGGCTGATTGCATCTTGAAATAAAGAAAACCAGAAGATATTTGTTAACGAAAATGCATAGGTTACAATTATTTTATGCTTTTATTTTATATCTTTTTAGTCTGTGATTAAACATAATGTTTAATTTATTTTTTTATTGTGAATATAAAATCAAGTATTGTATTAGATATATTGAAAGTAGGAAGATAAAGCTCTTGTAACAAATTAGTAAGGAGTTGAAATATATACCAATCCTTGTTTTAATCCAAATAGTTACATCTATTTATAATATTTTTTCAGCATTACCAATGCAGTTGAAATTTATAGTATAATATAGAGTCCTATATTTTATTTTTTGTATTTTCACTACATATTTTTCCTTTATAATAATTAGTGAACCAAATTATTATAATATGAAATATGAAATACGTGGTGTCACACACTAGCAAGACATGAGCATGACATAAGATGATATGCACATATTCTAAATTATCATCATTAATGTAAGAATATATTCAGACTTGTGTGTGATTTCATATCTATATTTTGAAACGAACATCATTTTTAAGATGTGAAATATTAAGCTTTTTTATCATTTGAATATACATTTTTTCACTGATGGTCTGCGTATATTTGCATACGTTATGATTGTGTATGATTATGCATTCATTGGGTTGTGCCTTGCGCGTTAACAGTTTAAAGCCCAGAAGTGTGTGCAGTACATTGCATACAAATCCACGACTCAACAGGTTAAAATAATTTGTAGAAAAATGACTGGGAACATATTGAAATTGATCTGATAAATATGTATTTATATTAATGTCTAGAAAATGTATAAAAGGAAAACTGCTGAATAGACTCTGTGCTTGGCTGTGATATGTTTCTCTTAGCACTCTGGTTTACTTTTATCTTCTCATGTATTATTCAGTGTGTAGGCTGATTTTCACACTACAGTGTCTATACTATGTTCCAATACCCTTCAGTAATTCTGCTGTGTAAGTAATGGGGGAAAGCAAGCCTACAGCAGTGAAAATCTTGTAAAAATAATAAATCAGATGTACTGCTCACATGGCTAGCTTTATTTACATAAGGAAACATGGGCATAGTGAAGTGGCCATTGGGTCGTTAGATGCCCTGCTATAAATACAGTAAAAATATGATCCTTTCAGGAAAACTATAAATTAGGAATGATCAATATTTTTTATCAAATTAAAGCAACTGTCTTAAAATAAGCCTGTCATTCACAAAATTATATATGCTTTAAATACATTATGAAATATGATCTATACTTTGTGCTATAAATGTTTGAATGAAGTAAGTTTTCTTTCTATCAATACCATTATTGATAGAACAATATTTTTCAGTTAATTGTCACTAAATGTCAGTGACATAGATGCAGAAAGTTATAAGCATTTGGCTTTTACAAAATATTAAATTATTTATTACATTTAAGTTACCACCATAAGATGTATTCACTAAACTCTAAACTGCTATCAAGTGAACTTAATTAATTTGCAGTTAAAATGAGGCATGTACTGTACTAGACAGTATGTTAAGAGAAAAGACCCCTGCTCTATTTTCATACCTCTCAATGTGGTTGAGAGCTATGATTGCTGCTCTCACATAGTTTAACAAAGTCACAGGAAACCCAAACTGTTTCATTCAGCCTTTATTCCCTTATAAATGCAGAGAGAATGAACTGGACCTCTTCTATCCATTACCATCCAATACTAGAGGAATGGAAGTTGGGTGGAGTAGGCAAAGCTGTATTGGGTATTCCAGTTATGCAACTTGTGGTATCACTAGTGGTGCTCATACATGTAAGGGTTGTAGCATCTGTTTGACAGCAAGCCTTGCAAGGCAGTCAACCACGGCTGTACAAAGCACTGTTGAAATGCTCTCATGTGGGCAGAAATGCCCTGCAATGACCTTGTGCAGTCATGAAACATAGAAACATAGAGTGAGACGACAGATAAGAACAATTCGGCCCATCTAGTCTGCCCAATTTTTTAAAAATACTTTCATTATTCCCTAGCCTTATCTTATAGTTAGGATAGCCTTATGCCTATCCCACACATGCTTAAACTCCTTTACTGTGTTAACCTCTACCACTTCAGCTGGAAGGCTATTCCATGCATACACTACCCGCTCAGTAAAGTAATACTTCCTGATATTATTTTTAAACCTTTGCCCCTCTAATTTAAGACTATGTCCTCTGGTTGTGGTAGTTTTTCTTCTTTTAAATATAGTCTCCTCCTTTACTGTGTTGATTCCCTTTATGTATTTAAATGTTTCTATCATATCCGCCCATCTCAACTTTCCTCCAAGCTATACATGTTAAGTTCCTTTAACTTTTCCATGTAAGTTTTATCCTGCAATCCATGAACCAGTTTAGTAGCCCTTCTCTGAACTCTCTCTTAAGTATCAATATCCTTCTGGAGATATGGTCTCCAGTACTGCGTACAATACTTCAGGTGAGGTCTCACCAGTGTTCTGTACAACGGCATGAGCACTTCCCTCTTTCTACTGCTAATACCTCTTCCTATACAACAAAGCATTACGCTAGTATTTCCTGCTGCTCTAATACATTGTCTGTCTACCTTTAAGTCATCAGAAATAATCACCCCTAAATCCCTTTCCTCAGATATTAAGGTTAGGACTCTATCAAATATTCTGTACTCTGCCCTTGGGTTTTTACGTCCAAGATGCATTATCTTGCACTTATCCACATTAAAAGTCAGTTGCCACAACTCTGACCATTTTTTCTAGTTTACCTAAATCATTTGCCATTTGGCTTATCCCTCCTGGAACATCAAACCTGTTACATATCTTAATATCATCAGCAAAAAGACACACCTTACAAACAAGACCTTCTGCAATATCACTAATAAAAAATATTAAATAGAATGAGTCCAAGTACAGATCCCTGAGGTACCCCACTGGTGACAAGACCATGCTTTGAATATACTCAATTGACTACAACCCTATGTTGCCTGTCACTTAGCCACTGCCTTGCCCATTCAACAATATTGAAATCCAAACTTAAAGATTGCAGTTTATCGATAAGCCTTCTATGTGCAACAGTGTCAAAAGTCTTACTGAAATCTAGGTAAGCAATGTCTACTGCACCACCCTAATCTATTATTTTAGTTACCCAATCAAAAAAATCAATAAGATTAGTTTGGCATGATCTCCCTGAATTAAACCCATGTTGTCTCTAATCTTGAAATCCATGTGTTTTTAGATGTTCAACAATCATATACTTTAACATGGTTTCCATTACTTTCCCCACTTTTGAAGTAAGGCTTACTGGCCTTACCCGACTCCTCCCTACTGGGAGGGCACAACATTCGCTAACTTCCAATCTTCTGGGACTACTCCTGTTAACAATGATTGGTTAAATAAATCTGTTAATGGTTTTGCTAGTACAACACTAAGCTCTTTTAATAGCTTTGGGTGTATTCCATCACGTCCCGTTGACTTATTTGTCTTTACTTTTGACAGTTGAAATAGAACCTCTTCATCTGTAAACTCACATGTAACAAATGACTCATTTGCCCTTTTTCCTACCCGAGGCCCCTTTCCTTCATTTTAATTTAATGAACACATTAAATGATGCTAATGTTAGAGCTTTATGGAGATATTTCTATGGTATTAACAGGTGCAGAGCCCCAGAAAAAAAAACAGAACAGGTTGACAGGGATACAATATTAAGACTGCCCATCTGGACCATGGCCACTCTTTGGGAGTGACTGGAGTTGGGTAAACACTGTTAAAATAAAACTCTCAATGTTTTCTTTTTATACTCTTTGTTTTCCTCTAGTTCATAAAGTCGTTTTATATTTTTAGTGATTGATCACCAACTGATACTGGTACTAGTTAATGAGCAATTTCTGTTTTTATTACCTTACATATGTTATTATTATGGGGATAGTACCTAGCCCAGACCATTTAAAAATATATATACTTTTGGGTTGCAGGGGGCACTCTTGCTCAAAATGGCAGAAAATCAACCAATCAATTTGAAAACTGAAACAGGTACAGCCCTCATTTTTAACTTAAAAAAAAACTATACATTGCTGTATTCTGAGAATAATACTGAATTCAAACTCTATAGTGGTAATAAAATGCTTACAATGTTCACATCAACAATGACATATATGTGTAAGAATAGTCATGTTAAATAGTACTACATGTGAGAAACCCTAGGCTTTTTTACATTTGAGCATTCTCAATAAGCTGTAGTCTGAGATGAAATTTTTCGCTGATTTTCGCTGATTTTACGCTAATAGTAAAATGCTTACAGTATTCATAGCAACAAGAAATATGTGTGTAAATGTGACAGTATTTACCTAACCAGGAGATTCAGAGGATTTAAAAGCGTTGGATAAAATTTTGAAATGTAATATTTTGCTAAATACATTATGTTCATATTTTACTATATTCTTATATATATATATATATATATATATATATATATATATATATATATACATATATATATATATATATATATATACATATTATTTTATATTGTATATATTGTTTTATATATTATGTTATTTGATATTTTAATATTTTTATAAAAATCTTCAGAGTGTATCCAAAAATATGAAATGATTTGAAAAGCTTCTCCAAAAATGTTAAATCAAGCCAATAGAAATGTATATATTTTGTGAAACAGCTATTTGCTTCACAGATCAAGTAAAAAAAGTAACCAACAGAGAAATTAAATATTGAAATATGGATTCCTTTTTCTACTGCGACACCTTTTTCCCCTCTATTAGTTACTTCTCACTTGATCTGTGAACAAAATAGTTGGTTCACAAAATATATACATATACATTTATATTAATTTTGCAAATCGCTGCAGAATAAGTTGGCGCTATATCAATGCCAAAATTAATAATAATAATTAAAGTAATATATTGGCTTGATTTATTATTTTAGGATGTGCTTTTCAAATTTAATATTTTTGGATACAATATTAAAAACAAAATTCAATAACAAAACTAATAATTCACTCAATATGTTGCTTTTAACTTTATCTGTGAGTAAGATCAACATTTAGTGGTTGTCCTATAGCCATCAATCATCTTTTTGCCCATTGATTCAATATAAATATAAATGTATATGTTTTGAGAACCAGCCATTTGGTTCACAGATCAAGTGAGAAGAAGTAGCCAACAGAGGGGAAAAAGGAGGAGCAGTAAAAAATAATCTAAATGTGTATATTATATATTATAGAAATATGATATTCTTTTTACTGATACTCTTTTTTTCTTTTATTGGTTACTTCTTTTTACTTGATCTGCGAACCAAATTGTTTGTTCACAAAATGTACACGTATTTCTTGGCTCAATTTAATATTTTTTAAAACGTTTTCCAATGATTTAATATTTCTGGATACACTTTTAAAATGATTTTTTAAATATTAAAATATAAAAATATGTGATGTATAATACATATGTCAATTGGTCACTTCTTACTTTACCTGTGAGTAAAATCAACATTTCGTGGCTGTGCACTAGCCATCAGAGATCAGAGATCACTTTTATTGGTAGAACTCAAACATCAAAGGAAACTGTTCATCTGTTTTTTACGTGATACGTCCATATGACACTTTTGAGATATGGAATTTGGACGACCCACCAATTGCCTAAAATTCAGATGAATCACAATTTGTTTGAAACCGAATTCACAAGTCTAATTGTGACTAATTTACTTATAACAAATACTAATTAGTAGCCTAACACAGTAGCCATAACTGTATATGCACATAGTGCAAGCCCATCAGTAATTGTGATTCAATCTCACTTTTGGAATTTGCATTTAATACATATCTCTTCCCATTGGTGGTATTATTACTAGTATTTTTATTAGGACAATTTATACACCTTCAACATATTTGACAAAAAGTAATTTACATACAGAATATAACAGAGTCAAGAGGTGAAGAAAGCCCTGCTCAGTCCATGAGTATTTATAGAGAAGCAGCAACAGGCCTATATTTATACAGTCTGCCACTGCTCCATTCTGAGGTTGGAATTCCCTAAATGAGAGACATTTTTTATAATATTTTCTTAGATAGAGTAAGAAATGAAGACATATTCCCTGAGCCTTCAGGCAGACGAGCTAATCATATATAGCATGAAAGAGAAGTGACAGGCAGCATTGTGGATACAGGAGTATATTCTGGCAACTTTGTAAGCCAAAACATCTCCTTTAGCCTACCTCTAACCTAAGTAACTCTCTAACCTAAGTAACTAACCTTAAACACCTCACCTTTAGTCTAGCCCCATTTCTCCATTATTTTGTAAAAAAAATTAAAAATAAGCCACACAAAGCAATCTAGAAAATGGAGATAGGGTGGAAAGGAGATGGGCTCTAGCTCAGAACAAAGGGAATGGAGATGGGGGAGGGGAAAGCTCAAAACAGATCAGGTATGTAATGTTGATAATTCACAAAAAGTACAAAAGACTCATGATAATATCAAATGTATGCTTACTAATGCAAGGAGCCTATATAACAAAATGTGGGAACTAGAGTTATTGGTTGGGATATGTTATAAACCACCTAATGTAAATATTAATGAGGAAGAACAGCTGTTAGAGCAAATTGGGAAAGCTGCAAATCGATGTAACACATTTATTATTGGAGATTTTAATTACCCGGACATAAATTAGGATAGAGGGACTAGTACTTCAGAAAGGGGAATCAGGTTTTTGAATGTGTTAAATGACACCTTTATTTCACAACTGGTACAAGCACCAACTAGAAAGGATGCTTGTCTGGATCTCGTTATAACAAACAATGTTGATCTTTTAACCAACATTCAAGTAGGGGAGCGTTTGGGAAATAGTGATCACAATATGGTAATTTTTGAAATAAACTCAAAAAAGCAAAAGCACTAAACTATACTAAAACATATAATTTAAAAAAAAAAAGCCAATTTCAATAATATTAGGGCAGCTCTACAACATATAGACTGGCATAAACTCCTTAAAGATAAAAACATTGATGATAAATGGAAACTATTCAAACAAATATTAGAAAGGTACATTTCTCAGTATGTACCATTGGGTAATAAATATGAAAGAGACAAATTAAAACCAGTGTGGCTTAGTAGAGAAGTAAAACAAGAGATTAAACATAAGAAAAGGGCATTTAAAGCATTTAAATAAGACAATTCAGAGGCATCCTATTTAAGATATAAGGAAGCCAATAACACTTGCAAAAAGGGAATTAAAGTGGCTAAACTAGAACATGAGAAAATTATAGCCAAAGAATGCAAAACCAACCCCCAAGTACATCAATTCTAAAAAAAAAAAAATGAAAGTGTAGGTACACTGGAAACAGAGTTGGGTTTATTAGCTAATGAAGACCAGGAAAGAGCAGAAATTTTAAATAACTACTTTTCTTCAGTATATGTTAATGAGGATCCTATGGCAAGAAATATGCAAATGATTGCTGCAAAAAACTTGCAGATAACTTGTAATTGGATAACTCGAGACGAGGTGCTACAGCTATTAAAGAAAATTAATGTAAATAAAGCTCCGGGCCTGATGGCATTCATCCACTAGTACTTAAGGAGCTAAGTGGGGAAATATGTGAACCTCTGTATTTCATTTTTTAAGATTATTTTGTTTCAGGTATTGTACCGGAGGATTGGAGGAAGGCAGATGATGTTCCTATATTTAAAAAGGGTTCAAAATCCTTTCCTGGAAATTATAGACATGTGAGCTTAATTCTGTAACTGGGAAAATATTTGAAGGGCTATTAAGGGATAATATTCAGGAATTCATTGGGAAGAACTTTGTTATTAGCAATATTCAGCATGGTTTTATGAAACATAGGTCATGTCAAACTTACCTAATTGCATTCTATGAAGAAGTAAGTAGAAGTATAGATCAGGGTGTTGCAGTGGATTTGATATACTTGGATTTTGCCAAGGCATTTGATACGGTTCCTCACAACAGGTTAGTCTTCAAACTAAAAGAAATTGGTCTAGATGAATATTCTTGTTCTTGGGTAGAACATTGGCTTAAGGATAGAGTACGAGTTGTCATTAATGGTAAATTTTCAGGCTGGACAAAAGTGGTAAGTGGTGTTCCTCAGGGTTCTGATTTGAGACCGCTTCTATTTAACATGTTTAGAAATTATCTTGAAATAGGCATTGAAAGCCATTTATCAGTGTTTGCAGATGACACAAAACTTTGTAAAGTAATAAAATGTGAACAGGATATTGCTGTGCTGCAGAGGGATTTGGATGGATCGGGAACTGGGCACTATGGCAGATTAAATTTAACGTAGAGAAATGCAAAGTTATGCACTTCGGGGTTAAGAATGCACAAGCAATTTACACCCTACATGGTAGTGAACAAGGGATAACCACACACGAGGATTTGGGAATTGTTATAGACAACAAATTAGGCAGCAATATGCAATGTCAATCTGCAGTTTCTAGGGTCAGTAAGGTTTTATCATGTATAAATAGGGGCATAAATTCTCGGGAGGAAAATAAGCTTGGTGGACGCAAGTCTCTTTTCAGCTATGTAACTATGTAACTTACAGAAGCTATTAAACATTTTTACCTTACTAACCCTAAACTTCCAAAATCCAACCTCCACTCAACAATACCATTAACCAATACATTCGTACAGTATTCTAAATACCCTGTTACCATAAAATTAACCTCTCTCAAACAATTACCATTTAACTAGCAGCAGCTGCTGCAACCTTTTAACAGAACAATAGGGCCCTGTAATATTGAGGGTGCTGGGAGGAAGTGAGTGCAGGTAACCTTCTTCCAGCTACAGAGAGAACCTGTGCGAGGAGTCATAGAGGAACCCGCTCAAGAGAGGAATTAGATAGATGTCTCCAGACCGACACTCCTATTGACCTCATCCAGCAGCAGGACCCCAGGGAATCCAACCTCCTACGCAGAAAATATATGCTAAAGGGACACTATGGGTCAGGAACACAAACATGTATTCTTGACCCTATACTGGTAAGAACACTCATCTTATTTCGAGCGCTGTGCGGTCTGCCAGCGCTGGTCCCATCCCCAATCCTCCTCCTTGGCTCACATAATCAGAATGGATGATCTCCCATAGGAAAATAATGGATTGGCTGACATTGTCAGTTCTCATGGCCAAGGAGGCAGGGTGGGTCATGCCATTCAGTATCTCCTCATAGAGATGAATTGTATCTATGGAGAAAGTTAAGCATCTCCATGCAGCACTGATCAAGGAAGCACTTTAGTATCTGAGTGACTGCCACTGTAAATGTACCTAGGCAGTAATGTAAACAATGCCTTTTTTCACAAAAGGCAGTGTTTACAGCAAAAAGCCTGCAAGCACAGGTTATCAACACCTACATTAAGCTGTTGTTCTGGTGACTATAGTGTCACTTTAAATGGAAGGAGGCTAAAAATATAAAAATGATGGTATATATGTGTGTATGTATGTGGCAGTGTGTGTATATGTGTGTCAGTGTGGATATGTTTGTATCTGTTTGTCAGTGTGTGTGTATGTGTTGTGTGTGCATCTTTGTGTGTCAATGGGTCTTGGGTGCTACCTTTACCTGAAGGAGTTAATCAGTTAAATGGTTAAACCCCAATGTTTTCAAGTCAGTGCCTTTTGCACGTTGTACTTCTGCTCAGTGTCCAAAGTTTCATTCTGGAAGCTTTGAGCTGGTCGTCTCTGATAGGCTGAATATGACAGCTGACACTCTCAGCCGATCAGTAGCTACCCATTGAGGAAAGAGTTTGAAAAAGAGTTAGTTTGTATTCCTGATCTTTTATTCTCACGCCATGAATTTTTGGATTATCTCTGATGGATTGTAGTAAGGGTTCCAGAGCAAGTATATGGAGTATAGGGGATAGTAGGCTGCCTTGTTTAGTACCATTGGAGATGATAAAAGCTTGCGACAAAAAGTCGCCATTCACTATTTGATGGTTCATTACTGATGGTTTGGAGTATATCGCTGATTTGAGCATTATGAATTAATTTGGAAAGCCAAATTCTTGCAGGACTGCGATGAGGAAAGGCCAGTTCAATCTATCAAACGCTTTTTCTGCATTGAGTGAGAGAAAGACACTCTGGGCCATCCCCTCCCCACAGCCCATGCATGAGGTCCCGGACTTTCCTGGTGCCATCAGCTCCCTGTTTGCCCCTCACAAACCCCACCTGGTCTGCATGTATTTTTGTGGAGATAATGGATGATAGTCTAGAGGTGTATATTTTTGCTAGGAGGTTGACATCTGTGTTCAAAAGTGAGATGAGTCTTAGGTTTTGACACCTGTTGGAGGGGCTCGAAGTGTAGTGAAATGCACTAGTAAAATTTCTGGCCTAATGTTTCCCGATTCAAAAATGTGGTTGAAGACTTGTTCTAGTATCAGGGTGAGAACTGTGCTGAATTGCTTGTAATATGAATTGGTTAATCCATCTGGGCCAGGGGACTTTTCCCAATGGAAGTGAGTGTATAGCTTTGTTGATCTCTTGGGATGAGATTCTATCTGTAAGCAGGTAGGCAGATCTGGTTGAGGGAGCATAATATGTTGCAAATAGTCACTTATGTCTTGGTTTGGTGGGCTGGTGCAGGGCAAGTTCATCCTTGAGGTTGTAAAAGGCATGGTAGAAATCTGCCAATTTGTTATTTATGTCTCGTGGATTGTATATTTTGGTCCCTTATGAAGTGTGCAAGTAGGCTATTTTTGAGACATTTTCTGTTGGAAAAGCATAGCCAGTAGTCTCCCTGCTCTGTTCCCTTGTAAGTATTGTTTGTTTCAGTTATTGGAGAGTGTAAGTGGTCTTGCAGAGAAGCAGTTCATTGATCCGTTTATTTACACTGTGTGCAGAATTATTAGGCAATTGAGTATTTTGACCACATCATCCTCTTTATGCATGTTGTCTTACTCCAAGCTGTATAGGCTCGAAAGCCTACTACCAATTAAGCATATTAGGTGATGTGCATCTCTGTAATGAGAAGGGGTGTGGTCTAATGACATCAACACCCTATATCAGGTGTGCATAATTATTAGGCAACTTCCTTTCCTTTGGCAAAATGGGTCAAAAGAAGGACTTGACAGGCTCAGAAAAGTCAAAAATAGTGAGATATCTTGCAGAGGGATGCAGCACTCTTAAAATTGCAAAGCTTCTGAAGCGTGATCATCGAACAATCAAGCGTTTCATTCAAAGTAGTCAACAGGGTCGCAAGAAGCGTGTGGAGAAACCAAGGCGCAAAATAACTGCCCATGAACTGAGAAAAGTCAAGCGTGCAGCTGCCAAGATGCCACTTGCCACCAGTTTGGCCATATTTCAGAGCTGTAACATCACTGGAGTGCCCAAAAGCACAAGGTGTGCAATACTCAGATACATGGCCAAGGTAAGAAAGGCTGAAAGACGACCACCACTGAACAAGTCACACAAGCTGAAACGTCAAGACTGGGCCAAGAAATATCTCAAGACTGATTTTTCTAAGGTTTTATGGACTGATGAAATGAGAGTGAGTCTTGATGGGCCAGATGGATGGATTGGTAAAGGGCAGAGAGCTCCAGTCCGACTCAGACGCCAGCAAGGTGGAGGTGGAGTACTGGTTTGGGCTGGTATCATCAAAGATGAGCTTGTGGGGCCTTTTCGGGTTGAGGATGGAGTCAAGCTCAACTCCCAGTCCTACTGCCAGTTTCTGGAAGACACCTTCTTCAAGCAGTGGTACAGGAAGAAGTCTGCCTCCTTCAAGAAAAACATGATTTTCATGCAGGACAATGCTCCATCACACACGTCCAAGTACTCCACAGCGTGGCTGGCAAGAAAGGGTATAAAAGAAGAAAATCTAATGACATGGCCTCCTTGTTCACCTGATCTGAACCCCATTGAGAACCTGTAGTCCATCATCAAATGTAAGATTTAAAAGGAGGGAAAACAGTACACCTCTCTGAACAGTGTCTGGGAGGCTGTGGTTGCTGCTGCACGCAATGTTGATGGTGAACAGATCAAAACACTGACAGAATCCATGGATGACAGGCTTTTGAGTGTCCTTGCAAAGAAAGGTGGCTATATTGGTCACTGATTTGTTTTTGTTATGTTTTTGAATGTCAGAAATGTATATTTGTGAATGTTGAGATGTTTTATTGGTTTCACTGGTAAAAATAAATAATTGAAATGGGTATATATTTGTTTTTTGTTAAGTTGCCTAATAATTATGCACAGTAATAGTCACCTGCACACACAGATATCCCCCTAAAATAGCTATAACTAAAAACAAACTAAAAACTACTTCCAAAAATATTCAGCTTTGATATTAATTAGTTTTTTGGGTTCATTGAGAACATGGTTGTTGTTCAATAATAAAATTAATCCTCAAAAATACAACTTGCCTAATAATTCTGCACTCCCTGTATGTCAGTTATAGTTTGTAACTATTGTTCTGATGGTTGGAAAAGCTGAGCGTTTGTGGTGTTCCTTAAGGTACGTAATAGGAAAAGGTATTCCTGTCTTGACTTACGGTGCAAGTAGGCCACCCTTCTAATGAAGAGGCCCCTAATTACTGGTTTGTGTGCTTGCCATAGCATTAGCGGCATTGTGTCTGGGGTGTCATTAAGTTTGAAATATGAGAGCATATCATCTGTAAGTTGGGTTACAAAAGTGGGATTGTATAAGAGGGGGTAATTTAAGAACCTGGGGGCTTTGCCTCGGTGGTGGTATTGGTCTTTTGTTGTCAATGTGACTGGCGCATGGTCTGACCACACTATGTCTCCTAATTTGCAATCTAGGAACTGAGGTATTAGGTCTCCTGAGGAAATAGTCTTTTCTGGGGTGTGTACTGGGGAGTAGTATGAGAACTATTAATTGTTAGGATGGATCATCCTACATCCATCATATTTTCAGTAATTTTACTAACTCAGTAACTTCAGTAATTTTACTAACTCTTTGCATTGTTTTTTTTTAATTGTGCATGTCTAGATGACATGCTAAGTATAGTAGTACTGTGAGTCCCAAATCTGGTTGAGGTCAGGGAGTGTGTATAAGATTGTGATAGTTTCATAAGGACATTGTTTAAAAAGTTTCTCTGTTGATCATTGGGCTATAAAGGTTTACCAGGAGGTATGGCATGCTGTTTATGAGGCAGTGGAGGATAATATATCTGCCTTAGTTGTCTTTTTTGAGGTGTAGTAGTATAAATGATAGGGAGCTGTGTATGAGAATAGAGACTCCTCTCTATATGTGGCGTGGCAACAGTACCAAGTGTTGTTACAATTTTTCTTGACATGGGCTGGGTAAATAAACTAAAGAGGTTTGCCTTCCTGGATAACATACTAACTTATGAAGTGTATAGGCTTGTCATTGACAGGGTGGTTAACTGTTCTGTCACCTTACAATAAATGTGTAAAGCCTTCCAGTGTTTTCGGTCAATTTCTTACTATGCAAAGTAACATCTTCAGGGAATATCAGAGTGGGGTGTTATGGAGATCCCGCCATGGCAACCCAATGTATGATAGCAACATACAAGCAATCTGAGAAGAGAGGGGGAGATTACGATTCTGATGGTATTTCTATTAACCAAAAGAAAATGAAAAACACTAATTCCCCAACACAGACACCCTGATTGGTGCCGTGCCAGGAAAAAGAAGTACAACCCTGTAGAAATGTACTCAAAAAATTACTCAAAAAATATATATATATACACAGCATTATTTATTAGTAAAGCTAAAACACATAGCCTCCTTGCTAATAGGTACTCAAGGTGGGAGGTACCAGTGCCTAAATAAAGTCTAAAGGCAACTATCAGGGATAGATAAGGAGAAAAAAACTGCAATAGAGGTATACAACCTACTCTAGGTAAGGTAAAGGGAGTATCTATGAACCCTATAATGTGTATCAGGCAGGCATAAAAGCTCCCCATCTATATACAACACACCCATATAGGATCCAGATACCTCTCCACATATTCCCCCATACTAACAGCTAGATGCTACCTTAAATAAATCCCTATTACCTCAGCTGTTTTTGCACTTGCCTCTGACAACGGCGTCTCGATACGCCGAAACGCGCGTCGGGCTTTTTCCTTTTTTATTTTAATCTTTTCACCATGCACTTGGGTTGTGGGTGTTAGCACTTGTCTGTGTATTTAGCTCCTCTATAGGACAAGAAGTGTTGGTAGGCATTAGCTCTATGCTATGCTGAGGTAATAGGGATTTATTTAAGGTAGCATTTAGCTGTTAGTATGGGGGAATAGGTGGAGAGGTATCTGGATCCTATATGGGTGTGTTGTATATAGATGGGGAGCTTTTATGCCTGCATGATACACATTACAGGGTTCTTAGATACTCCCTTTACCTTACCTAGAGTAGGTTGTATACCTCTATTGCAGTTTTTTTTCTCCTTATCTATCCCTGATAGTTGCCTTTAGACTTTATTTAGGCACTGGTACCTACCCACCTTGAGTACCTATTAGCAAGGAGGCTATGTGTTTTAGCTTTACTAATAAATAATGCTGTGTATATATATATATTTTTTGAGTAATTAGTACATTTCTACAGGGTTGTACTTATTTTTCCTGGCACGGCACCCATCAGGGTGTCTGTGTTGGGGAATTAGTGTTTTTCATTTTCTTTTGTTTAAAATTCTTACTAGGGTTACCCCCTATGTACTAGTACAACCCGGTGACTTTCTTTTTCCTTCACTACGGGTTCCTGGGGGGACACCTGCTCTTCTTAGCCCAAGTCTGGGGTTAAAGAGCGGTACCCAACTGGATCTGGAGTCTACCTATAGACATATTTCTATTAACCCATTGTGCATAGTTCTAGTATCAGATACTTGCGGTGGTAGGCACAAGCTTGGGGGTGAGTCCAGGTAGGCCACGCGGGTCACTTGGCCACTGTTCGCCACTCTGGTGATAGTCTGTTTCTCATCTTGGGTGTCACTGGGTGTGTAGTTGGGATGCCCCATTCTTGGAGTCATTTCAGGCCATCTTCTGGGGTCATTATGACCTTTACATGTCCTTGGTTCTGGACCAGTAATTTTGTGGGGTATCCCCAGCAATATTGCATTCCATTAATCTGCTAGACCTCGATAACCTGGTAGAAAGACTTCCTGCATCTCAGTGTTGCTGCCGACAGATCTGCAAATATTTTGTCTGCAAGGTTGCGGGTGGAGCATAGGATCAAGTCTTACACATGAAAATAGTGAGCTCTGAGGAATATGTCGCACTGCACCGAATCAGGTAAGTGCCTCGGCTTGGGGGCTCTATGTACCCTGTCCACCAGAAGCATATTCACCAGTATCGCTGGAGCATATGCGTGGAGGAGGCCCCAAACATAGAGAGGTGGGGTTGTTCCTGTGTGTGATCTTCTGCATCCGCCATCCTGGATTTGATGTCTTCTAGTTTGTTTTCCATAGCTTGGACATATTCGGCTAAGTAATTTTTCTTCAACATGTGACATGCGTGTGCCGAGTTCTTGAACATCTTTGCGCAAGGAGTGGACTGTATGTTGCCAGAAGGTGATTAATTTATTTGAGAGGGCTTCAAGAGACTGGGCTATGTAGGCTCTGGTAACGTTCTCCATGGAGCCCTTTTCACTTCCATCTGATGTTAGGCTGTGCACGTCTGAATCCCTGTCGCCATCTTGCGTCTCTGGGTTGGTAGCTACAAGCACAGGTAGAGCTTTTTGGGCAAAAACGATAACTTTGGTGCAACATTCTTGTTCCGGAGCGAATATTTAATCTCTCGATGCTGAATATAGAACTTAGTTCAAAATCTGGCCACACCACTCCCAGAGTGTCCTTTTGACAAGTACATCACTAATTTTCCTCCACTTAATACTAACAGGAGAAAGTTCCTACTTAGTTACCCAGCAATCTAGTAGTACATAAAAATATATTTGTATCAAAGGTTTAAAAGAACATTAAAATTATTTTAAAGCCTTGGAAAGAAAACTGGCTAAATTTATATTTTATTACTCCCGCATTGCATGCATATTGCTGATTTTAATTGTTTTTTTTGTATTTGGAAGAAACAATATCCATACTGAAACCTGGCTAAAATTGTAATATGTTGAGCCATCATCTCAACCACGTGCTAGTAATACAGATACTTGTTTTTAGCCAAACAACTGTATTAAGATAAACTGACATTAGGTTCACATACAACCATGTTTGTTTCTTCTTGTATTTTGGGAAATTGGATTGACACAATTTGCAGCAGGTAAATTCAAGAATGTATTGATATATTTTTAATTACTATCAGGGTTATATACTGAAGTGAGAGTTGTTGGCAATTCAAAGTCAATTAAAACAGATTTTAAAATTGAAGGCCAAGTAGTACTTTTACCTTAAATTTGAGATTAATTTTGAATTCACTTTAAGTAGACAACAATTCTCACTTTAGTAAATAAATGTTTATATGCTAAAAAACTCCCCCCCCCCAAAAAAAAAAACATTTATTTATGATTCTATGCTTATTTTTCATAGGTCATGTAAATATAAGGAGATAACATGCTTTATGCACTCCAATGTTGCTGCAAGGGTTGATTAAATTGCATTCTATAAATTCACACAGTTGTATATTTTAGGGTAGTGGATGCATGGAATAGCCTTCCAGCTGAAGTGGTAAATGTTAACACAGAGAAAGAGTTTAAGCATGTGTGGGATAGGCATAAGGCTATCCTAGATTTAAGATAGGGCCATGGACTAATGAAAGTATTTAGAAAATTGGGCAGACTAGATGGGCCGAATGGTTCTTATCTGCCGTCACATTCTATGTTTCTATTGTTTTATGTTTAACAAACAAATAAATAAATAAATAATTAAATAGATGAAAATATTGTTATTTACCTGGTAACAGAAATCAATGTAAAATGATTTCAATTGCTGTTGGTTGCAGGGAAACATTGTGTGTAGTGTGATTGCTATTTATAAAGTGAACATGCATCGTCTATTGCTTTAATAGATAAAATACATTTTAAGCTTTTACGCTATCTTTGGAATTGTGAGAAGTTAATTTAGGCAGCGTTTACTATCAAAATTGCTTCTTATGCCCTAAATCTGTTTTCCATGCCATCAAACATATAGGTCATTTTACAAGATATATATATAGTAGGGAAGCAAGTTTCTTTGGTAAGGAGAGGCTATGTGATTAAAGTTAAATCCTCTTCTGAGTTGAAACTGATGATATATGGTTGTTATTTTACAAGCTTAACATATTCTAAAAATGCTTTTTTTTTCATAAACAGCTGCCATAGTGTTTGCAGCAGTTGAACGTATCCCTCCTAAAAGTATAATGACGTATTTGCCTCTTTATGTATCATTAAACAGAGAAAGGAGAAATTAAATGAGCCAACTAGCCTTGAATTTGGTTTGGAGAGTTAATCTTTTAGGGTCTTCTAATATGTGATTTTTTGTGATAAGCTTAATTCTAATTATTCATCAAGCCAATTGTCAGACATAATTTAATTCTCAAATTCTTCAATTGAGGTTGTCACCAAGTTCAAAGCAATTAAGCAATTTGATTTATGGCAAAGTGTCAATAAATAATAATGAGATGTAAACCTATAACAATTAATTAATACAATATACAGTATCTATACCTATAACCATGTAATGTCTCATATATGCATTATTAGGGTTAGCAGCCAATAAAACTTTTCAAGGAAAATCAAAGAGGCACGATTATTTAAAACTGCATGTTTGATTAAATATAATAACATATTTTATGTATTAGAAACACTAGGAATTAAATTAAAATTAAAAGGAATTAAAAGGAATTTAAATACAGAAAAATCTGTATTCATAACACAATAGTGCCCTCTGGTCCCGCCTTCCCTCACAGCACCCTCTGGCATATGGAAGGTTAGATATAGAGATGTCGCAAACATAACATTTTCCGTTCGCGAACGGCGGACGTGAATTTCAATTTCAAACCCACAGGGACTCTTTCTGGCCACAATAGTGATGGCAAAGTTGTTTCAAGGGGACTAACACCTGGACTGTGGCATGCCGGAGGGGGATCCATGGCAAAACTCCCATGGAAAATTACATAGTTGATGCAGAGTCTGGTTTTAATCCATAAAGGGCATAAATCACCTAACATTCCTAAATTGTTTGGAATAACATGCTTTAAAACATCAGGTATGATGTTGTATCGATCAGGTAGTGTAAGGGTTACGCCCGCTTCACAGTGACAGACCAAACTCCCTATTTAACGCACCGCAAACAACCGCAAACAGTCCATTTGCACAACCGCAAATTCCCCATTTGCACAAGGTTGGATACCAAGCTAGCCATGTCCCGTTCCTTGTCCTCACTGATGTCATTGAAGGTATCTTCCTCCACCCAGCCACGTACAACACCAAGGGTCCCCGAAAGGTGACAACAAGCCCTCTGGGACGCCTGCTGTGTTTGGTCTTCCACCTCCTCAAAGCCACCTTCCTCATCTGACTCCTCTTCTTCAGACTCCTCTCTCTGCGTTGCTTCTCTCTGCGTTATTATAAGGTGTGTTAAGTAGTACTATTCCTATCAGTTTAATCCCTGTTACGTCCCCTATCAGGGGACGTGTATATGGCATCGATTTTAGGAACCAGGAGATGGAAAAAGATGCTTGGTCGGTCCTACTACTTCAAATTTGGGGCACTGCGTGTGCAATCTAATGTGCCACCAGGTAGGAGTGGTGTGTTAAGTAGTACTATTCTTATCAGTTTAATCCCTGTTACGTCCCCTATCAGGGGACGTGTATATGGCATCGATTTTAGGAGCCAGGAGATGGAAAAAGATGCTAGGTTGGTCCTCCTACTTCAAATTTGGGGCACTGCGCGTGTAATCTAATGTGCCACCAGAGAGGAGTGGTGTGTTAAGTTGTACTATTCTTATCAGTTTAATCCCTGTTACGTCCCCCTCATCAGGCCTTTTTTAGTCGAATGTAACACCCACTGTCAGTCCCTTCGGGATCCATCCCTCATTCATCTTAATAAAGGTGAGGTAATCTAGACTTTTTTGACCTAGGCGACTTCTCTTCTCAGTGACAATACCTCCTGCTGCACTGAAGGTCCTTTCTGACAGGACACTTGAAGCGGGGCAGGCCAGAGGTTCTATCGCAAATTGGGATAGCTCAGGCCACAGGTCAAGCCTGCATACCCAGTAGTCAAGGGGTTCATCGCTTCTCAGAGTGTCAATATCTGCAGTTAAGGCGAGGTAGTCTGCTACCTGTCAGTCGAGTCGTTCTCTGAGGGTGGACCCCGAAGGGCTGTGGCAATGCGTAGGACTTAAAAAGCTCTGCATGTCCTCCATCAACAACACGTCTGTAAAGCGTCCTGTCCTTGCCGGCGTGGTCATGGGAGGAGGAGGATGACTTTCACCTCTTCCCCTGTTTGATTCTAGTTGTGCTGTGACATCACCCTTATACGCTGTGTAAAGCATATTTTTTTATTTATTTTGGAACTGCTGCATCCTTTCTGACTTGCGGTAATTCAGTAAAATTTCAGGCACTTTCTGCTTATACCGGGGGTCTAGTAGCGTGGACACCCAGTACATTCTCCTTCAGCCTTTTTATACGAGGGTCCCTCAAAAGGCACGACAGCATGAAAGACCCCATTTGCACAAGGTTGGATGCCGAGCTACTCATGTCCCGTTCCTCGTTCTCAGTGATCTCACTGAGATCTCACTGAGTATGTTCTTCCCCCCAGCCACGTACAACACCACGGGTACCAGATAGGTGACAACGAGCACCCTGGGATGCCTGTTGTGGTTGGTCTTCCTCCTCCTCCTCAAAGCCACATTCCTCCTCTGACTCCTCTTCCTCACAATCCTTTTCCAGCGTTGCCGCAGGTCCAGCAAGCGATGCTGATAAGGCTGTTTCTGGTGGTGATGGTGACCACAACTCTTCCTCTTCACGCTCATCTACGGCCTGATCCAGCACTCTTGGCAGGGCATGCTCCAGGAAGAAAACAAATGGTATGATGTCGCTGATGGTGCTTTCGGTGCGACTGACTAGGTTTGTCACCTCCTCAAAAGGACGCATGAGCCTACAGGTATTGCGCATGAGCGTCCAGTAACGTGGCAAAAAAAATCCCAGCTCCGCAGAGGCTGTCCTAGCACCCCGGTGATACAAATAGTCGTTAACGGCTTTTTCTTGTTGAAGCAGGCAGTTGAACATTAGTAGTGTTGAATTCCAATGTGCCAGGCTGTCGCAAATCAAGCGCCTCACTGGCATGTTGTTTCGCCGCTGGATATCTGAAAAGTGCGCCATGGCCGTGTAGGAACGCCTGAAATGGCCACACACCTTTCTGGCATGCTTCAGGACGTCCCGTAAGCCTGGGTACTTATGCACAAAGCGTTGTACGATCAGATTACACACATGTGCCATGCACGGCACATGTGTCAACTTGCCAAAATTCAATGTCGCCAACAAATTTCTTCCGTTGTCACAAACCACTTTGCCGATCTTCAGTTGGTGCGGAGTCAGCCACTGATCCACCTGTGCGTTCAGGGCGGACAGGAGTGCTGGTCCGGTGTGACTCTCTGCTTTCAGGCAAGTCAACCCCAAGACGGCGTGACACTGCCATATCCGGGATGTGGAATAGGACCTGGGGAGCTGGGGGAGTGTCGTTGATGTGGAGCAAGACGCAGCAGCAGAAGAGGACTCAGCCAAGGAGGTTATGGAAGAGGGTGGAGTAGGAGGAGTAGAGGAGGTGGCAGCAGGCCTGCCTTCAAGTCGTGGCGGTGTCACCAACTCCTCTGCAATGCCACGCATTCCATGCTTGGCAGTCGTCAGCAGATTTACCCAATGCACAGTGTGGGTGATATACCTGCCCTGACCATGCTTTGCAGACCAGGTATCAGTGGTCAGATGGACCCTTGCCCCAACACTGTGTGCCAGACATGCCATTACTTCCTTTTGCACAATCGAGTACAGGTTGGGGATTGCCTTTTGTGCAAAGAAATTTCGGCCGGGTACCTTCCACTGCGGTGTCCCAATAGCTACAAATTTTTGGAACGCCTCAGACTCCACCGGCTTGGATGGTAAAAGCTGTCGGGCTAAGAGTTCAGACAAGCCAGCTGTCAGATGCCGGGCAAGGGGGTGACTTTGTGACATTGGCTTCTTACGCTCAAACATGTCCTTGACAGACACCTGACTGTGGGCAGATGAGCAGGAACTGTGGCGGATGGTTGAGAGGGGACAAGGAGGACATCAGTGGTTGACGTGGCTGAAGATGCTGGACCAGGAGGAGGATGGCAGCTTTGAATTTGTGTGCTGCTCTTACTCATGTGTTGATCCCATAGCCGTTTGTGATGTGCGATCATGTGACTTCGCAAAGCCGTTGTACCTAGGTGGGTTTTGGACTTCCCACGACTCAGTTTCTTTTGGCACAGGTTGCAAATGGCATTTCTGTTGTCAGAGGCAGACACACAAAAAAAATGCCATACTGCTGAGCTCTGCAATGACGGCATTCTGGTGGTGGACACAGCATGCGTTGATTGGCGTGCTGTCTGGCTGACCCCGGGTGCCGATGCATGCTGTCTGACTGTGCCACTAGCTCCTTGCGACGACCTCCCCCTGCTTCCAACTCATCTCCTCCACCTCTCTGTCTCCCCATCTGAACTTTCCCCCTGTTCTTCTTCTCTTCAAGCGGGCACGGACATCCACGGACGCATCGTCATCATCAACCGCTTCACTTGTATCTGACAACTCAGCAAAGGAAACAGCAGAGGGTACAACATCATCATCATCACACCGTACGTCCATGTGTGTAATGCTGCCTGACTGAGACATATCCCTGTTATCTACATCCTCTGGCAATAATGGTTGCGCATCACTCATTTCTTCAAACTGATGTGTAAATAACTCCTCTGACAGATCAAGTGAAGCGGCTGTGGTACTAGTGTTGGTGGTGGTGGCAGGCGGGCAAATGGTAACTTGAGAGGTGCCCGAAGCTAAGCTGGAGGAGGATGGTGCGTCAAGGTTCCGAGCGGAAGCTGTAGAAGATTGGGTGTTCTGTGTTAGCCAGTCAACTATGTCCTCAGAACTTTTCGAGTTCAGGGTATGTGGCCTCTGAACACTGGGCATTATTCTAAGGGAATCACAGCACCATGACCACGACGGCCCCTGCGGGGTGGCCTGCCTCTGCCTGTCATTTTTTTTATCGATTAGCGGTACTATGCGTGCAAGCTGCTGTGAGATATGAGTTGCACTGTGCACTGGCAGAAGTTGGCAGAGTAGACGCTGTAGGCCTGACACACACGCTTGCAGACAACTAACTGCTATTCAATCTATTACAGTCAAATTTTTTTTTTTTTTAAATGTACACTACTGTTACACCAGATATGAGTTGCACTGGCAAGCCCTGAAACGCACATGCGTGAAGGAAACTGACTGCTATTATTTCACAGTCAAAAAAGTGTTGTTTTTTTTTTAAATGTACACTACTGTTACACCAGATATGAGTTGCACTGGTGTGACACTGTGCCCTGGCAGGCCCTGAAACGCACACGTGTGAAGGAAACTGACTGCTATTATTTCACCGTCAAATTTCTATTTTTTTTTTTAATGTACACTACTGTTACACCAGATATGAGTTGCACTGGTGTGACACTGTGCCCTGGCAGATCCTGAAATACACACGTGTGAAGGAAACTGACTGCTATTATTTCACAGTCAAATTTCTAGTTTTTTTTAATGTACACTACTGTTACACCAGATATGAGTTACACTGGTGTGAAAGTTTTTTTTTTTTTAAATGCAAGCTATTGTGACACCAGATATGAGTGGTGGCACTGGGCAAGTGGGCACAGTATACGCTGTGAGCCTGACACACACGTTGGCAGGCAGGCAACTGCAATTAGATTACACATGAAAAAAAAAGCAGACTGATGTTCTAGCCCTAAAGATCAGATGAGTCCTTCAGGACTGTAGTGGACACTGAATACACTGAATACACTAGCCTAGCTATCGATTTCCCTATTAAATCAGCAGCAGCTACACTGTCCCTCCTCTCACTAAGAATGCAGCTTCCGAATGAATCTAAAATGGATGCTGTCCAGGAGGTCGGAGGGTCTGGGAGGGAGGGTCTGCTGCTGATTGGCTGGAATGTGTCTGCTGATTGTGAGGTACAGGGTCAAAGTTTACTCAATGATGACAAATAGGGGGCAGACCGAACATCGCATATGTTCGCCCGCTGTGGCGAATGCGAACAAGCTATGTTCGCCAGGAACTATTCGCCAGCGACCTATTCGGGACATCTCTAATTAGATACCCTTTTATTTACTCATCCGATTCCAGCGTCAATGCCCCTTGGCGTTGGGCTTGCGCTCCGCCTCCACCATCCGATGGGGGCACCTCCTGCTCATACATGGCAAGTTCAGCATGAGAACTTACAGCTTAAGGACACATGACATGTGTGACATGTCATGATTCCCTTTTATTCCAGAAGTTTGGTTCTTAAGGGGTTAAGGGACATAGAATACCTTGGAATCCCAGAAGAGCCTCTAGTGGTTGTCCGATAGTCAGCCACTTGAGGCAGTCTTAGTCCTGCAAAGTTTCTCAAGAAATGCAATGTTTTACATTGCAGGACTAAATGGGAAAGGGACACTGCACCAAGGCCACTTTAACTTCACTGAATGAGAGATGTAACATTATTTAACTCTTACAAGGGGCTGACAAACTGAAAGTGACTGGGAACACTCTAATATTATAATAGACTGTGATTGTCTATTGTTGTGACTTAGATGATGATCAGATCACATTTTATGACCAATTTGTGCAGAAATCCATATCATTCCAAAGGGTTCACATACTTTTTCTTGCAACTGCATATATATGTATATATATATATATATATATATATATATA